>NC_088370.1:26022748-26047748 GCF_034508935.2 Berghia stephanieae | reverse complement strand
AGAAAGAAGAAGAAGAAGAAGACCACGAAAGAGAGGATCTGATAGAGAAGGAGCTAGAGACAACCGACAGAGGAAACAAAGAAAATGTGAAATAAGGAAGAAGAATGTGCCGCTATGTGGTCTTGTGGTATGACACTCGCTTTCGGATCGGATTGGAAAATCCTGGGTTCGAGCCTCACTCGGCGCATAGTTGAGTCCACTCTTACCGTACTCAGGTTTAAAATAAGTACCAGGCCGTTAACTGCGTTGTTCTGTCTGAAAAAAATGTAATATCGCCTAACAGACATCATGTAGGATGTTAAGTGTTGCTTTTGGCCTGTGACACCCTGTAAAGCGCTTTGAGACTTCGAGCGGATATTGCGCTATATAAAAACTCTCGTTAGTATTTGTGACAATGATAGCAGTGATGTTATTCTTGTTTCGATGATGAAATGATGGTAGTGGTGATGTCACTGATCAAGAAGCTAGAGTGATAAAGTTTATGACAATGGTGACGCTATAGTGTTCGCGTATGTTATTGATATTTAAAATGATTGTTTCCTAGAGTGGTGGTGGCTGAGATGATAGTTATGATTTTGCTAGTGATGGCAATAATTGATATGACCATGGTAATGGTAGGTATAATGCTGTGGTGGTGATATTGATTGTGGTGCTGATGATACTTATGATATTGTGCAAATGATGGTGGTAGCGATTCTGATGGTAATGATAATGTTGTAAAAGTGCTTGTGGTAGTGATGGTGATGGTTTTAAAATTGACGTGGATCAACGTGCAATTATTTTTAGGTCTGATAACCATTTCCTTATGGGCTCATTCTTGTAATAGAAATCTTTTAAAAAATGACGCAAAATACATTATACAACAATGTTAAACCAGGCCCATAAGTGGATTCGGATGTCAGACCTGCGTGTTTGTTAACCTACAATGCAGCACAAATCCCTTTCGAAACGGTATTCTTTTTTCCACTATAATACAATAAGTCGAATGCTTGGCAGGTCTGTATCACTGCGTACATAGACACGTTAGTTGTAATAATATCTATTGAAATACCACCTTGAGTGGCGATAAGCCAAATTACACATCTGGAATACAGCATTTGCATACAAAGCTGTTTGAGTACAGAATTATTGAGAAAAATCGTGGATTTATTTTTCTTGTAACCATTGTTTTAAATATATCAATCTTATTATGTATATATTTCCGTCTTTCTATTTTTTAATTTTAAACTAAAGTTAGGAATTTGTTTTTGGCCAGTAATCGTAACTTTATCAGACCATACCCAGATCAAAACAACAACCCCAACCCCTGACAACATTACCCCTTGTTCTGAGTTTAAGAACATAGGCAAGTTATTGTTCTTAGGCCGAACTGGGCTTTTATGTTCTGTATCATTCTATTTCACCCAGTTTCAACCCGTTGACATTTTAAATCCCAGCCCGTTGACATTCTAACTTCTCGTCAGGGCAAAAGTGGATACCAAATACTTAATAGTATTAGCTAACGAATGAAGTACTGAAAATATTGAGGACTTGGTATTAGTGTCCTTTATTAATCTTTAATATATTGACATCGTCTATGGAGATAAGTTTAAATGCAGAGGTTGTGCTTTCGGCTTTGGAATTAATTTGCGTGTTGTAAAGCCGCCAAATTCCATCCCGTCTATACAATTACCTCGTTTACTGCCAATTTGAAAACGCATTGAATTCGCCATGAATTAAATCTATCATTATGTCATACAGCTAGTCTACTCAAGACTGTACAACTTATAACAAAATTTTCTGAAGTTAAAGGACAGGTATCGACATCGTTCAAAAATTTTGGCTAAATTCAAGCTATTATTGATGGCACTCACTGAATTATCAAGATTATAACATTTTTTTTATAAAACTGCTTCTTAACAGATACAGAAATTTGGTGTTGTTTTTTTTTCTTGCGCTGCTTATACTATTATGACTAATATAATATTTTGACAAATTGAATACTAGTCATTTAAAACAAATAGTTACTGAGTGCTTACCCACTATTATAGATTGAAAAAAAAAATGTAAAAAAGGCAAAACACACGTAGACACACAATAGACACACACACACACACACACACACACACACAAATCAAACAAAAGCAGGGAAAATACCAACAAGAGAAAACAAATAAAAAAGAACAATAACCCCCCCCCCCCCCCAAAAAAAAAAAAAACAACAGCAAACAAAACAAAACAACAACCCCCCCCCCTCCAAAAAAAAACAAAAAAAGAAACCAAAACAAAGAAAACCTGCCGAATCTTCCTCTGTGCCTAGCCAACCCAAACTCTCGAGCAGGTATTTGAATTGGATACTTACCAATAGGAGAACACGACAATTGTTCCTTATAAGAAATCAATCACCATTCTGGAATAAAAATCATATCCCAGAAGAAAAAAACAAACAAAAAAAACCCACGAAATTAACACACACACACACACACACACACACACACCTAAAAAAAAACACACACATAACTGATTATTTGACTCACAAACAGAGGAGGTGGGGTTTGTGAAACATTTAAGACGATACGGATATATCATGTAATTACGTGGATTCGAATCCAGCTCAGTAAAAGCAAAAAACGGAATATTGCCCAGCTTTAGTGTGAAGGACGAATAGTGCAAGCAACACGATTTGTCCGTACGTACGGCAACCACGGTTGAAGCTATTCGACCTTATCATCAACATCATTTATATAGCGTTTAATGGATTTTTTAATATTTGAATTTATTTTGTTTCTTTCCACTGCTAAGCAATAGCAATAAAGGGTCCCTGTCCAACAGCAACACGTAATATGCATAACGAAACATGACGCTTGCTAGGTGATATTATAATTTTCAGCAGAGACAACGCTGTTAACGGACAGGTACTCATTTTACACCCGAGTACGATGAGAGAATGTGAGTAAAGAACCTTTTCCACGGGCTCAACTATGCGCCGAGCGAGGCTCGAAGCCTGGACCATCCGATCCGAAAGCAAGTGTCATACCACTAGACCACATGAGTTGAGTCCGTGGAAAAGGCTCTTATTCACTTTCTCTCACCGTACTCAGGTGTAAACATGAGTACTTGGCCGTTAACAGCGTTGTCTCTGTCAAAAAAAAAATTGTAATATCGCCGCCTAACAAGCTTCAAGTTTCGCTCTATATGTTAGAGTCTAGTGCATATGTGCTTTATAAAGGATCAAGTCAAGTTTATGAGAACTAATCACCAAAATAGTTGTTTAATAACAATAGCAAAGAGCTGAGTGATGTCGATTTCGTTCATTCTATAATTGGCTCAGACTCCCGAACGACGGTGTTTCTGTAGCAAGACAAGGACTCAATGCTATTTTGATTCGAGAGGAGTTTAAAAAGAAAATAAATAAAATTCCCTTTATTCATCCCATAGGGGAAATTTGTCTCTAGGGTCTATTTCAAGAGACGACTGGAATAACCCAGGCGTCAGCCGCAATGCAGCGCCGCAAATTGAGCTAGGACGAGGCGACTTGCTCAGCGGTGGGTGATGAAAGCTAACTCGGTACCTTTCGGGTACGAAGCAAAGACCGTACCGCTGAGCTACGCTGCCCATTGTGCAACCCCTTAAACGTGTCGAAAGTACCTTATCCACGGATACACGGCCGTGGCACTGGAGTCAATAAAAAAAAAGACAAAAAAATACCCCACCCCCCCAAAAAAAAAAAACAACAAAAAACAAACAAATAACAACAACAACAAAAAACTCCCAACAAAAAAAAAAAAAACCACAAAAAAAAAAAAAAACAAAACAACAAACAAAATCAAACAAACAACAAAAAACACTAAAAGTTTTGAGCTTTTTATAAAGCACAAATATCAATTAAATGTGCTCCAAGCGCTTAACAAGGGGTCCCCGACCAACAGCAACGCTAGACAGAGAGGACGAGACTTTACGCCTGTTAGGCGATATTACAAAACTATCTTTTCGGACTGAGACAACGCTGTTAACGACCAGGTACTCATTCTTTTACACCTGAGTACGGTGAGAGAATATGAGTAAAGAGTGTTTTCCAAGGCCTCAGCTATGCACCGCTCGGGACTTGAACCCAGGACTTTCCGTTCCTAAGGCGAGTGTCATATCAGTAGACCACATAGCAGCACGTTGGCTGAACCGGGACTGGTATAATATATATATTATATATATAAACATTTGAAAGATAATTAAGATTGTTTGACTTCTACAACGTTGTAGAAGTCAAACAATCTTAATTATCTTTCAAATGTTTATAAATAACTCCTTTTATCCTAAAGTTGAGCACTATTATTTCATGGTTTTTGTTTTTTATATATATATATATATATATATATATATATATATATATATATATATATATATATATATATATATATATGTATATATATATGAGTGTTTGCGGGGACTTGTTGGTACGAGAGTGCTCGATAATGTTGGTCAGAGCATAGAAAAATAAATAAAGTCACTCACGTATATTTTTTTGCCGTGACAATTGTTTCTTTGTCCTCTATTTCGTCAGTCGACTGGTAATGGAGGACAGAAACAATTGTCTCGGCAAAAAACTCGTGAGTGACTTTATATCTATCTCTCTTCCTCTCTCTCTCTCTCTCTCTCTCTCTCTCTCTCTCTCTCTCTCTCTCTCTTATATATATATTATATTATATATATATATATATATATATATATAATTTGTTCGGAACGTTAACAAATTCCACAGCTTCTGGTAGCTTAGTATATTCGCAGAGGAATCCTCTATACTTCGAATTGAGGGTCACAAGGGTCACAAGGGTCACAAGGTCAACTGTATAGTATCTGTTATGATAATGAGCAAATCCTCCGATATGATCGATACCCGGTAGGTAGTAACTCATAATACAGTTACTATTATTCTCATGACAAATCAACCCATTGCTTTGTGTACGGATATCATCATAGTTGTCTTTGTGAATGAAAGAAAGGCAGGACGATTGACCTCATCATAGATGATTTATTTGGGTTTTTTTGTTTTTGTTGTTGTTGTTGACAAAACACGTTATTTTACATTTTGGGCAGAATTTATGTTTTTTCTTTAACTCACTCAACCCTAACACCGACTATATCCCTGGTTACTTTTACCCCATGCCTATTTATTACATTTTTCTGAGACAAATTATACCAAAGCGTTGTATCAAAGCTAATGTTTTTAGTTTTTGCATGTTACTGTTGCTGTTGGTCGGAGACCCTTTGTAAAGCGCTTTGAGCACATGTTGTGGACATTGCGCTTTATCAAAGCAGAATTTTTTTTTTTTGGTAAAATACATAAATGTGTTTAGTCATAAGCGAAACTGGCCATTTTTGTGAAAGAAGAAAGAAAGATTGACCTCGTCTGACTTTGATTACGTCCCCTTTTTTTGTCAACCAACCGGAAATACTGAGCGGGCTAAAGACGATGACTGCTGTCGATAGCATGAGAATAATCTATTCATCCCACACTCCGGCCAAATTTACCGCTATCTAGTCTTTATGTGGAATATTTATACATTTTTAATATTTCACACGTGAAAAGTGTACGACATAATCTGATATGACCCACTTCTACTCATCCTTCTCCTCCTCCTCCTCTTCCTTCCTCTCCTCTCTTTTCTCCCCCTACACCTCTTCTTCTCCGTTCTCCTCCTCTTCTCCTTCTCCTCTTCACCTTCCCTCTCCTCCTCTTCTCCTTCTCCTCTTCACCTTCCCTCTCCTCCTCACTACTACTATACTATATCTACACATACTACTACTACTACTACTACTACTACTACTACTACTACTACTACTACTACTACTACTACTACTACTACTACTACTACTATTACTACTACTACTACTACTACTACTACTACTACTAGTAGTAGTAGTAGTAGTAGTATTAGTACTACCCCTAATACAACAAAAAACAAAACAACAACAACAACAACAACAACAACTACTACTACTACTACTACTACTACTACTACTACTACTACTACTATTATTACTACTACTACTAATACTTCTACTACTACTACTACTACTACTACTACTACTACTACTACTACTACTACTACTACTTCTCTATTACTTCTTTTCTTGTTCTTCTTGTCTTTGTTTGTCTTTTGTTGTTGTTGTTGTTGTCTCTTTCTTTTTTTTTTCTGTCTTTCTCTTTCTTTTCTTCTTCTTTTCTTCTTCTTCTTCTTCTTCTTCTTCTTCTTTCTTCTTCTTCTTTTTCTTCTTCTTCTTCTTCTTCTTCTTCTTCTTCTTCTTCTTCTGATAAAATACTGGATATAATACGTTCAGGTTTTATGGCTATTATTTTTATAAAAGTATATCGTCACACTATGTCGGTACTGATTTATAGATAGTATGAAGTTGACGTCACTCGGGTCTTTGTCATTGCTTTTTGACATCCACGTTTATGAGTAATTCTCACTAAGCTGTATTAACAAGACTATAAACTGTCAAAGTTTCATATATAGTTTTGTGTGTTGGTCCGTTATACTTCCGTATGGCAATGTTGTGAGCTTCTTAGCCAAGCGCATACTATCTATAGATAGTCCGAAGCTGACGTCACTCAGGACTTTGCTATTGTTTTTTGCCATCCGCGATTAGGAGTAATTCTTACTAAACTGTATTAACCAGACTATAAACATTCAAGGTTACAAACAGTTTTGTGTGTTGGTCCATTATACTTCCGGATGGCAATGTTCTGAATTGTTAGCCAAGCGCATACTATCTATACGGTCTATCCAATGATTTTGGCTGATTGTAATCGGTGTCAAATATTTCAAGATTTCTCGATGTCTGCGTTCTAAAGTCTTTCTACGATATGGAAGGAAAACCCAACGGGAAGCAATGCTATTTATGACGTCAATACGGACACACAACGACAAAAAGTCTCGCCCCAATTCAATGTAGTCATAAAAATATTTTCTGCTGCCCTGACAAAACGCTATAAAACAAAAACAATGACCGAGTAGTGCGGCTATGCGGCTATGTGGTCTTGTGGTATGACACTCGCTTCCGGATCGGAAGGTCCTGGGTTCGAGCCTCGCTCGGCGCATAGTTGAGTCCTTGGAAAAGGCTCTTTACTCACATTCTATTACCGTACTCATGTGTAAAATGAGTAACTGACCTCCGTCAACAGCGTTGTCTCTGTCCGAAAAAAAAAAATGTAACATCGCATAACAGGCGTAATGTTTCGTTCTTCATGTTACGTGTTGCTGTTGGTCAGGGGCCCCTTGTAAAGCGCTTTGAACACATTTAGTGGATATTACGCTATATAAAAACAACCTCAAAGCTCAAATAGTTAAAACATTGCACTTTGAACTGGAATTGAGCCCCTCTTTAGGCTCTTTCATTTGTTTGTTTGTTTTTTGTTTTTTTTTTCTTCTTTGGGCAAGATTATGATACCCCCCCCCCTCCTCCCCCAACTCCCTCCCCCAATTTGCTCACCTTGGACAACAACTTGTCCTTGTGATGGTATCCACTGTGACACAACTAAGGGACAGAATCAATGACAATCACATTCCATCTAATATAGAAATAGTTGAAGGGTGTCTAGTATGGGACAAATTGAGAGTACAGACTGTGTATTATTATTATTATTATTATTATTATTATTATTATTATTATTATTATTATTATTATTATTTATTATTATTATTATTATTATTATATTATTATTATTATTATTATTATTATTATTATTATTATTATTATTATTATTATTATTATTATTATTATTATTATTATTATTATTATTATTATTATTTCCTTACTAGATTGAATCATGACAGTTTGCCACAACCATTGACACTTACGGCAGTTATAGATAGTTCGAAGATGACGTCACTCATGTCATTGTTATTGTTTTTTGCCATCCGCGTTTATGAGTAATGCTCACTGAACTGTATTAACCTGACTATAAACGTTCATGGATACACACAGTTTTGTGTGTTGATCCGTTAAACTTCCGGATGTCAAAGTTATGAGCTTCTTAGCCAAGCGCATACTATCTATAGACGAGACAACTATATGCGCTTGGCTAAGAAGCTCATAACATTGCCATCCGGAAGTATAACGGACCAACACACAAAACTGTGTGTATCCATGAACGTTTATAGTCAGGTTAATACAGTTTAGTGAGCATTATTCATAAACGCGGATGGCAATAAACAACAACAAAGACCTGAGTGACGTCATCTTCGAACTATCTATAGATAGTGTGCCTTGGCTAAGATGCTCACAACATTGCCATCCGGAAGTATAACGGACGAACACACAACACTATGTGTAACCGTAAACGTTTAAACTCTGGTTAATACAGTTTAGTGAGAATTACTCATAAACGCGGATGGCAAAAAACAAAAACAAAACAAAAACAAAAAAAAAACAAAAAAAAAAAGAAACACAAAAAAAACAAAAAAAACAATAACAATGACCCAATTGACGTCAACTTCGTTCTATCTATATTATACAGACAGACAGATCGTAGCCATCGTTAACTTATAGATAGAATGAAATTGACGTCACTCAGGTCTTTGTTATTTTGTTGGCATCCACGTTTATGAGCAATTCACACTTAACTGTATTAACCAGACTATAAACGACCAAGATTACACACATATAGCGTGAAACGGACAATAGCGATTGCTTGCTACCCTTTGGATAGGACGCAAGTCTAAATCGAAGTACGTTCCGCCAGATCTAACAGACCCAGCTACCCAATCACTGCTAGATGGATAGGAGGTTCCAAAACAAATCTCGACTACACCCATAATCGATCTCGGTCCATTTGCCTGTGACACGAGTGCTCTATCAACTGAGCTATCGGGACCCGAGTAAAGCAGCTATGCCAATACTGCCATACTCTGAAAAACCCATATCTAAAATTTGGCCTGAAAACTCGTCCTTCAAATATCGATCGATTTAAATGACCCTCGTTTTGGCAAAAAGAAAACCCCCAAAAAAACTCTCAAACCCGGGACTTCGCGAAGTCCCGGGTTTGAGATTTAAATTTTTTTTTTTTTGCCAAGATGAGGGTCATTTAAATCGATCGATATTTGAAGGACGAGTTTTCAGGCCAAATTTTAAAATATGGGTTTTTCCAGAGTATGGCAGTATAATGATATAGACATCAGGTAGACTTCTCCAATGAAGATATTTCCTGCTGTACCAGGTTACGGGTTAAAGTGGAGACGGAGGAGAATTTCCTACCCCTTAAGGCATGGGTTTGAACGATTTGGTCTCGTTTTTTAACTCTTGACCCCAAGTATGGTCTCATTCTTGAAATTCTTGAAGGTTTTGGTCACTGGCTAACTACAATTCACTTACAAGATTACAGAATCAATACATCAATCAATCAATAAATCAATCAATCAACCAAACAATCAAACAATCAATTTTTAATCGATTATAGTATGATTGAATAAGTTTATAGAGCATTCAATTTATGAATGAACGTAGTGAATAAACGAATGAATGAATGAATGAATGAATGAATGAATGAGACAACTAGATGCATGAATGAATGCATGAATGAATGAATGAATGAATGAATGAATGGGTAAATGGATGGCTGGATGAGACAAATGAATGAATATTATATACGAATGAATGAATGACCGATGAATGAATGAATGGGTGAATGAATGAATGAATGAGACAAATGGATGAACGAATGAATGAATGAGACAAATGAATGAGTAAACGGATGAATGAATGATCGAATAAATGAATGAGTGAATGAACGAATGAATGAGACAAATGAATGAATGGATTATTCCATATTCGACCTTCACTTTTTTGGAACAAAATAATCACATTCCCCGCTCGACTCACGTGCAAATGGGTATCCGAGAATAGGCTGTGATGGATGTTGCATGTGTATTGCAGAAAACGAGCACCAGAAACACGGCCTTCAGTATATGAAATAATAATATTGTACAATAAAATAAGTCTGCTGGAGAAATAAATGAGGCGACGTGAAGCGCGTTAAGCATGGAGAAACCGTGAAAATACTTTATATAAATGTGCCTGTTCAATCATTTTGCCTGAAACACAAATGGAAAGCTTTTGGAAGAATGCATCAGACAATTGTGATGAAGGCTCTGTATTAAAACGGACTCATTTGAATTGAACTGAACTGAAATGAGTTTGAATTAATTGGATCAAACTGAGAGTTGAAAGGAAAAAGACTGAATTTAACTGAACTGAAATGAGTTGGACTCAGTTTGAATGAGCTGAAATACATTGATCTGAGCTGGACTAAAATGAACTGAACCATACTGAAATGAACTGAGTTGGACGTATTTGAACTGCACCATACCGAAATGAACTGAGTTGGACGTATTTGAACTGAACCATACTGAAATGAACTGAGTTGGACGTATTTGAACTTCACCATACCGAAATGAACTGAGTTGGACGTATTTGAACTGAACCATACTGAAATGAACTGAGTTGGACGTATTTGAACTTCACCATACTGAAATGAACTGAGTTGGACGTATTTGAACTGAACCATACTGAAATGAACTGAGTTGGACGTATTTGAACTTCACCATCCTGAAATGAACTGAGTTGGACGTAGTTGAACTTCACCATACTGAAATGAACTGAGTTGGACGTATTTGAACTGAACCATACTGAAATGAACTAGGCTCAGTATTTGAATTCACATATGTAAATAAACTGAGTTGGACGATTGAACTATCAGGCAACTGAAGGTAACTGAGTGGAGAAGTTGAAAATTACTTTATATAAATGTGCTGGTTCAATCTATTTGACTGAACCAAATGAAAGCTTTGGAGAATGAACAGAATTGTGATGAAGGCCTGTATTAAGATCTTTGATGAAACTGAATGAAATGAGTTTGGAATATTTGAGATTCAAACTGAGATGTTGAAGGAAGTAAGACTGAACTTAACTGAATGAATGAGTTGGACTCATTTGAATGAGTGAAATACTAATGATCTGAGTGGACTATGAACTGAACCATACTGAAATGAACTGAGTTGGACGTATTTGAACTGCACCATACTGAAAGAACTGAGTTGGACGTATTTGAACTTCACCATACGAAATGAACTGAGTTGGACGTATTTGAACTAACCATACTGAAATGAACTGAGATGGACGTATTTGAACTTCACCATACTGAAATGAACTGAGTTGGACGTATTTGAACTTCACCATACTGAAATGAACTGAGATGGACGTATTTGAACTGAACCATACCGAAATGAACTGAGTTGGACGTATTTAAATTGTCAAGCTAAACTGAATTGAACTAAGCTGGGCTGATTTGAGCTGAACCGAACGGAACTGAATTGAGCTGGACTGAAGTGAACTGAACGGAGCTAGACTGGGTTGAACTGAACTGAACTGATTTGGACTGAAGTGAACTGAACAGAACTTAGCTGGATTAAACTGAGATGTTTTACAATATAATTATTAAGTGGAGTCTCCACGATGCATGGGACTCCCCAACTTTACTCTCTCTCTCTCTCTCTCTCTCTCTCTCTCTCTCCCCTCCCTCTCTGTGTGTATGTTACCATCTACTTATTTCACACACACACACACACACACACACACTCTCTCTCTCTCTCTCTCTCTCTCTCTGTAGGTGTCGATCTATTTCTTTTTCTCTATCAACCTCCCTCTCACTTTTTCTCTCTCTCTCTCTCCTATCTCTCTCTCTCTCTCTCTCTCTCTCGCTCTCTCTCCTCTCTCCTTCTCTCCCTTACTATCTCTGTCTGTGACTATTTCTTTTTCTCTCTCCTTCTCCCCCCCCCCCCCACTCACACACAAACGCACACATAAACTCTCTCTCTCTCTTTCTCTCTCTCTGTCCTTCTTTCTTTATCTATCCATCTCTTCCTCCCTCTCACTTTTTCTCTTTTCCCCCATTCATCCCCTGACCCGCTATTCATCCATTTAGCTCCCCCCCCCCTCCCACCCTTCCCCCCACGCTCCACCCCCCCCCCCTCCCCCACCCCCATCCCCCAATTCACTTTTCCCAACAAAATCATTGTTACGAATCTAATATAACCTGCAGCACATCATAATGTAATTGTTCATCTATTGGTCATCTGTGGTCATTTCGTCGATTTCCGCCTCACAGATCGTTTGTATCACTACCCACCTTACCCCAAAAATGTCCTCACACGACACTCATCCACCCACCCCTCCTCCCTCCCATCTCCCCCCTCCCCCCTTTCACCTCGTCGGCATCTTTCAAACTAGACGACTCTATACTGTCGTACTCTGGAAAAACACATATTTAAAATTTTGGCCAGAAAACTCGTCCTTCAAATATCGCTCGATTTAATTAACCCTCATCTTGGCAAAAGCTATCAAACCCGGGACTTCGACGGAAAAAAAGATCAATTTTTTTTAAATTACAGGAATTACTCATGTTGTTCAAGTTAACGAATAGAGGGTTAACAAGCTTGCCCAAGGGAGAGAATGAAAGTGCCCGAAGCTGGTCTCGAATTTTAGATCTTCTGGGATTAAAGTGCAATATCCTATTCTGCCAAACAATCTGGTTCTTATTCACACCTGAGTCGAGTTTACCTTACCTTAACCTCAATTCTCTAATCGCCAGGAGGCACACAAGTCCTGAACAGTTCCCCCCCCCCCTCCCCCCATTTCTCCGGTCCCTTGCTTTAGTTCTTGCTCCCTGCCAGGAGTATAACCTGCCAACATCATTTTGCTTTTCCTCTATTCCCGCCATTCTGATCTGCGCTATGTTGCTTTTGAGCGTCCCTTTCTCCTA
The DNA here is from genome assembly GCF_034508935.2 of Berghia stephanieae. Lineage (NCBI taxonomy): Eukaryota > Metazoa > Mollusca > Gastropoda > Nudibranchia > Aeolidiidae > Berghia > Berghia stephanieae. The sequence goes on along the minus strand of NC_088370.1, from coordinate 26,034,952 downwards.
TAGTCCAGTAGTGACGGGTTTACTTTTGTACATTTTATTTTTTGGTCCCATTTACCTTTTTTCTCTCTCTCTCTCACTTCCATGTATTTTGTCATCAAATTGTATGAATTATTGGCGAAAGCCCAAGATTAAATAAACTTTTAAACTTTGCCATTTACTGACTATTGTCATGTCGTGGTAGCAGTCCTCATTTACTTCTGATAGAGTTATCATTCTTTGTCGTAATGCTGATCATTAACATCATCATAATCATCGTCATCGTCGTGGTCATAAAATACACTTTTTATTTTTTACCTGAGCATCTTCCTCCCTCCCCCCCCTCCCCCCCCCACCACCTAACCACAACCACTTCCACTTCCACTACCACCCCTACCCCCCCCCCCCGCCTCCCAATAGGCTACCCCCCTTTATTTGTGGGGTTACAGGGGGTATATAAAAGGCCACGTAAGACCCTAGTATTCGGCACAAACTGTTACACAAGGCAGGTGGTCGAGGTGGTTGTGAACGCATTCAATTTTCTACATCTATCTAACTTGGATTTGGCCCAGCTTTCGAGATCTAAGGTAAATAAATAGTTTGATCATCTGAGGTCAGAATTGTCATTCTTCCAAACGAAGATTAGGAATAAAAGCTTTTTCAACTTATTGATTACGAACTATCTAAAAATCTTACTTAGAGGGATTGTATTAATTCATGACTAAAGATTTATCAAACTCAGTTTTTACATCCACTCGTGAGCAAAAAATCAAACAAAACAAAACAAAAAACAACCAAAACAAAAAAATAACTAAAAAAAAACAACAACAAAAAAAAAAAAAAAAAACAAACAAAACAACTCATTTGATAAACCCAAAGCCCTGAAAAAAATATTAATTATTTATATTTAACTCAAGTTTCCAAGTTTTGACAATAAGGTCTGAAAAATTGTGTATACAACAGTACTAGACAAAACAAGAAAGAAAAATACAAAGAAAAAAAACAAACCATCTAACAATCAGTCTTCCTTGACGTGCTAGCGTTACATCACATATCTGCCGTACTCTGAAAAAACAATATTTAAAAATTTGGCCAGAAAACTTGTCCTTCAAATATCGATCGATTTAAATGACCCTCATCTCGGCAAAAACTCTCAAACCTGGGACTTCGCGAAGTCCCAGGTTTGAGAGTTTTTGCCGAGATGTGGGTCATTTAAATCGATCGATATTTGAAGGACGAGTTTTCTGGCCAAATTTTTAAATATCATGGGATTTTTTTTTCTCCATAATACGGCAGAGATGTAGCTAGGACGATTGAATGTCTATATCAATCCCCAGTCCAGGGAGATTGATGTTTTCTGGAATGGATTTTCTCTTGTATTTTTCATTCTTTCTTTGTCTGTTACGTTTTCAAAAACACTCACACTTGTTCAGCTCATTGTCTGCTTATCCCAGTGCCTGCTCCCCAATTTGACACTTTCATATAATTTTCAAAAGTTTTGACAACAGATCAAATAGTCAGCATCTATAATGATGATGATAACGATAATATAATATAATATAATATAATATAATATAATATAATATAATATATTATAATATAATATAATATAATATAATATAATATAAATAAATAAATAAATAATATAATATAATATAATATAATATAATATAATATAATATAATATAATATATATATATAATATAATATAAATAATAATATAATAATATAATAATAATAATAATAATAATAATAATAATAATAATAATAATAATAATAATAATATAATAATAATAATAATAATAATAATAATAATAATAATAATAATAATAATAATGTATTTTATTTACAATAGCCCCTGCCCATACAATATAGCTCTGGGAGCACAATATACATAGCATGCAATATATATTATTTTTAAAAATACTATTATCAACAACATTTAAAAGATGAGAATACGGAATTATTTTTTTTTAAATAAAAAAAATTAGGGAAAATATGTTCTATGTATGCAAATAATGTAATTAAATCTGTGGTAGCTATATTATAACGGTTGCTTATCCATTCTTTTTCAACTTTAAATTAAAAAAAAAAAGAAATATAAAAAATAACTGCTGATTTGGTACTTTCTACACACCATTTAAATATCAAAGAAAGAAATGGCTTTTTAGTTTTCTTTCAAAACTGCTTCAGAATCAATAAAACTAGAGCACATATTGAATGGCAGAGAATTCCACACTGTTGGAACTGCGTAATATAAGTTTCTGTCTTTTAATTTTGTGTCCCCCTTTTTGTGGTGCAAAAAAGATCCTGATCACACGATCTTAAATTTACGAGATGAGATATAGACGTCTAGATAATCATGAATAAAATCCTTCAGATAAAAAGGTGACCAATCGTTTTTAGAGTTATAATTCTAGCATTGCAATTTTATAATCAATTCTCGCTTTAAAGGCAAGTGGAGTTAATAAAACATTGTCGCTATGTGTTCTCTTTTTTTTTTCTTCTTTAAAATAATTCGTGCGGCTTGGTTTTGTAAAATCTGTAGCTAGTGTTTTTAAAAGATTGTCAGGCAGATTAAAAAATAATGAATTACAATAGTCAAGTCTAGAAAAGATAAAAGAAGAGACTAATGTTTATCTAATGATACAAATTACGGAATTCAGGCGATAGATACACAATGTATTTATTTCATTTAATTTTTAGCGTCCTATCCAAAAGGTAGCAATCAATTGCTGTTGTCCGTTTCACGCAATATATATAAACCGGGATAGACCCCAGCTCCATAGGCCTAATGGCTCTGAAGGACTACTATTATCTAGAGAAGTCAATGCAATGCTTTTCACCGTTTAGATAAATCTTTGAGAAAAAGAACGACTTATTTTGGCTAGTTTTTCATAAACAAAGACAATCCCAACTTAAGTTCATTTCAATTTCAATTTCATGATTATAGCCTGTAATAATGATAAGAAGAAGAATTAAGCGCGCTTTTCTTGTGACTTAGTGCGGCTATATGGTCTAGTGGTCTGACACTCGCTTTCGGATCGGAAGGTCCTGGGTTCGATCCTCGCTCAGCGCATAGTTGAGTCATTGGTAAAGGTTCTTTACTCACAATCTCTCATCGTACTCAGGTGTAAAATGAGTATCTGACCATCAACAGCGTTGTCTCTGTCGGATAACAAAAAAAATTGCAATATCGCCTAACAAGCATCATGTCTCGTTCTACACGTTACTTGTTGCTGTTGGTCAGGGACCATTTGTAAAGCGCTTTGAGCACGTTTAGTGGATATTGCCCTATATAAAAGCTCAATATTCAAGATTGAGTATGTAAGCACTTTAATAATTAATTAATAATAGAGAATAGTTCAAACCATTTGCCAGTCGCCATACTCTAGAAACAATGATATGCATACTTTAACTGTCCGGTGATTTATGGTCACGTTAGCTTAGCTCCATAATCATTATTATCACCAACAACACCAACACCACCACAAACACCACCACAATTATTATTATTATTATTATTATTATTATTATTATTATCATCATCATCATCATCATCATCATCATCATCATCATCATCATCATCATCATCATCATCATTTAAATTATTATTATTATTATTATTATTATTATTATTATTATTATCATCATCATCATCATCATCATCATCATCATCATCATCATCATTATTATTATTATTATTATTATTATTATTATTATTATTACTATTATTATAACTATTATTATCATCATCATTACCATCATCATCATTCTCATCATCGTTATCAATATCACCATCATCTTTATCATTACTATCATTATTATCAATAAGTAACTGTGTCTCGCCATCAGAACGTTAGTTCTCGTTTCATCTATTGTCTAAGGTCATGGATCAGTGGTTAATTTAGTCATGAGTCATTTACTTCAATCACGAGAGGACGGCGAGGTAGTTAGCATTAACTCTCTCCTTACCAGCCATTTTCAGGATTTTCTCCAAAATTTCACACCCAACTAACACAAAAATAGAATTTTTTTCTCACTCAAAAACAATAGAGTCTAGCGTAAGTTCTTTTGATAAATATTTTCTTAAGCAAAACATGCTCTGCAACACACTGTTCGTTTTCTTGAAATGTTATGATGTACAAAATAAATTTGAATAAGGAAAATGTTGGTTGTATCATAACGAATGTGACGATTTTCCTATAGTTGGTAAGGAGAGGGTTAAATATATATATATATATATATATATATATATATATATATATATATATATTATATATATATATATATATATATATATATATATATATATATATTATATATATATATATATATATATATATATATATATATATATATATATATATTTTACATATATTATAAATGGCTCATCAACCATTTTGGCTTGTACTCTTGAGCACATTGTCAGCAGCTGTCTCCACGAATCACGATCCTATGCGGTGCGCACATAGTTTTCTGTTGCTTTTAAAATCACTTTTGGTTATTCTTAGGTTATTTGAATATGTCATTCTCTCTGTCTTCCTCTATCTCTCTTTTTCCTTCGATCATCCCAGATGTTACCAACTTTTCTATTCCGTCTCTTCTGCACACACGTCCCAGAAACCGTAAACGCCTCTTTCTGATGGTATCTATCAATATTCTTCCTTTTCACACCTTCGCCAACACTTCCTCATTCGTATAGATAGTATGCGCTTGGCTAAGAAGCTCATAACATTGCTATCCGGAAGTATAACGGACCAACACACAAAACTGTGTGTATCCATGAACGTTTATAGTCAGGTTAATACAGTTCAGTGAGCATTACTCATAAACGCGGATGGCAAAAAACAATAACAAAGACCTGAGTGACGTCATCTTCGAACTATCTATAGATAGTTCGAAGATGACGTCACTCATGTCTTTGTTATTGTTGTTGCCATCCGCGTTTATGAGTACTTCACACTAAACTGTAATAACCAGACCATAAACCATCATGGATACACACAGTTTTGTGTGTTGGCAAGTTTTACTTCCGGATGGCAATGTTGTGAACTTCTTAGCCAAGTGCGTACTATCTATACTACTTGCCTGCCCATGATAACCTCAGCATTCTTCTATACATCCGCATCTCAGATTTAGCCTCTTGCATCCTAGTACATTCTTTGTCAAGCGTCCACGATTCACAATGTATAGATAGTTCGAAGATGACGTCACTCAGGTCTTTGTTATTGTTTTTTTTGCCATCCGCGTTTATGAGTAATGCTCACTGAACTGTATTAATCTGACTATAAACGTTCATGGAGACACACAGTTTTGTGTGTTGGTCCGCTATACTTCCGGATGGCAATGTTCTGAGCTTCTTAGCCAAGCGCATACTATCTATAAAAGGATACGACTGACATTTTTTCCACTACTTTCATTCTGGTCTTCAACGTGAGGTTGTTGTTTCGCACTGTATGAAACACATGTTTTGTCACTGCTATTCTTTGTCCTATAGATAGTTCGAAGATGACGTCACTCAGGTCTTTGTTATTGTTTTTTGCCATCCGCGTTTGTGAGTGATGCTCACTGAACTGTATTAACCTTACTATAAACGTTCATGGATACACACAGTTTTGTGTGTTGGTCCGCTATACTTCCGGATGGCAATGTTCTGAGCTTCTTAGCCAAGCGCATACTATCTATAAAAGGATACTACTGACATTTTTTCCACTACTTTCATTCTGGTCTTCAACGTGAGGTTGTTGTTTCGCACTGTATGAAACACATGTTTTGTCACTGCTATTCTTTGTCTTATATCCTCTATGTCACGCGTTCCATGGGTAATGTTAGTGTCTTAATATTTAAATTTCGTTACCTTTTTGATGGACCTCAATACGCTTCAACAGTCGTAACGTCACTTCCCTCGTAATGACGCATGGTAACTTAGTAACTGGCTCTAAACTATCGGAACAATGGCGGACGGCCTAAGGAAATCTTTCTCCGACGAGCATAAAAGCGTATCCAGAGGAAAAAAAACCCATTATAAATCTGATCATGTTTTGGCTTTTACACATTCTGATCACAAGGCATATGAAAAGTTCTAGCCAGCATGAAGAATAAAAAGTACCGATTTTCTTTGTTTAGAACCACGATGGCCGCCGTTGTTGGGTGACTATTGAATCCAATTCCGAGAGACTGATGAGGTAGTTAGCATTAAATATAAAAGGCTATCATCTATTAAAACACTTGATCTATTCACGCCATTGAGATCAACAACCTATGGAATGCTCCTTTAGTTTTATGGGTTAAATTTGAAACGTTTTAATGGGTAAAATGGTCTCTTCATGTTCTAAGAGTTGCTGTTGCCTTGGGACCCTTTGTAAAGCGCTTTGAGCATGTTTAGTGGATATTGCGATATATAAAATCTCAAGTTTTTAAAATGGTTCTTAAAGAGTGAATAACTAAAATTTTGCTGTTCTGATAAAATTTAATATTAATAGGGAACAAAAGTTGTGACGTCACACCTTCTACTTTCCGGTTCCAAAATCCTTATAACTATGTATGTAACCAGTCCATCCGATGACTAATAATGATTGTTTACTCTATATAACAGCTCAAGCTTATCCATCTTATTTTCTTGTATAAATGTTACAATGAATGACATAATCAGTCGGATGGTGAAACGGTTTGAACTGAGATATTGCCAAGTTTAGTTAGAAGGTCAATTTTGATCAAGAATGAGTTCTTGTCATGAATGATTAAATCAACCCTTTTTGTACATCTTCGGGAAATATCAAAGCTTAATACCACTTCTTAATATTTTCTTACAGCTAGTCAAGTTGAAAACGTATGAAATTTGAGAATAGTTGCTGGATACCTTCCCCATACATCTGACCATAAATTTATGAAAAATCACCCGATTTACTTCAAATAAAGATTAAAATACTCATGGGGAGCATATCCTTTCAGTAAATGCAAAATAAAGCAATCCAAAATTTTCATCTTCCGACTGATTATGTCATGCACTGACTCAAATATAGATAGTTCGAAGATGACGTCACTCAGGCCTTTGTTATTGTTTTTGCCATCCGCGTTTGTGAGTTGTTCTCACTAAACTGTATTAACCAGACTATAAAAGCTCATGGTTACACAGAGTTCGTGCGTTGATCCGTTATACTTCCGGATGACAATGTTGTGAACTCCTTGGCCAAGCGCATTCTATCTATATAATATGCTGGTCTTCAATCATGATCATCAAGCTTCGCTCTTTACGTCGACATCACTTACTTTTCGCCTTCTTTTTTAAAAAATCTTTTTTTTTGTTTTGTTTCATAACGATCAAAACATTCAAAACATTTTCGATTACGTATTTATCAAATAATGTATAGGATGAACGAAATTGACGCCACTCAGCTCTTTGTTATTGTTTTTAGGCAGCTATTTTAATGATTAGTTCTCAATCAGACCATAAATGTTTAAGGCTACAAAAGGTTTTGTGTGTTTGTACGTAATATTATATCCGACTGACGGATGTTATGGGTATTTTACATAAACGCACAGCATCAATATAAAACCTTAAGTTTTATCTATTTGATAAACCTTTTTTTTATTTGCAGTTCTAACAACCACCACTGGTGTGTCACCATCGGCCAGAAGCACATTTGACTACACGCCTCCAACAACAAACATGAAGACTTCAATCATAACACTTCTCGCCACAGCCTGTCTGTGTGGAATTGTAGCTGCTGAGTAAGTTGGAATATCATATAGATAGAATGAAGTTGACGTCACTCAGGTCCATTTATTCTAATTAAAAAACAAAACAAAACAAAAAACGAATAAAAACTAAAACAACATTGGTATTTTGATTATTATCATTAGTATTCGATCACCACTTTTTTTCTTCTTTTTTTTTTACTTAATAAAAACTTTTTATCATTAAAAAAAAACAACAACTACTAATAACAACTCACTAAGCGGTCGATAAACCTAAAAATGACGTCAAAATATGGGTCTTAGTGGGTTTTAGTGTCAGACTATAAGTTAACGATGTCTCCTGCCTGACACAAGAACCCACTAGGACTTATATTTAGCCGTCTTAGTTATTGATTTCTATAGTAGTTTAACATGTCCAGTCGTTGTTAGAGACTTATTGAATACATTAGTTGGTCTATAGTATCGTTGGGTCAAGGAAACAAATGGTCCCATTGGTTGAACTATTGAATACAACTCACGATTTGTTTTCTTTTCTGGCCAAAGACTTGTCTTTTGACGTCATTTGTTGGTCAGTGCGTGACCATCGTAAAGTTATGGGCTGATACTGATCAAAAAATGACGTCAAAATGCCAGTCTTTTGCCACAAAAGAAAACAAATCGTGAGTTGTATTCAATAGTTCAGTCAATGAAATAACTTATTTCCATGAGCTCTACTAACGACAACTCACTAGACGGTGCAAAAACCAAATAATGACGTCAAACTGCCAGTCCTTTTGGATTTCAGTATCAGGCTATATAGATAGTATGCAGATGACGTCACTCAGGTCTTTGTTATTGTTTTTTGCCATCCGCGTTTATGAGTAATGCTCACTGAACTGTATTAGCCCGACTATAAACGTACATGGATACAAACTGTTTTGTGTGTTGGTCGGTTATACTTCTGGATGGCAATGTTATGAGCTTCTCAGCCAAGCGCATACTATCTATAACATAACGATGGCTACGGTCAGTGTCAGGCCACGAAGTTTACGAAGGCCACGGTCATGCAAAAAGTTATCTATAACTACGCTAAACTTATAGCCTGACACTGACCAAAATATGACGTCAAAAGAGAAGTATTTGGCCATAAAAGAAAACAAATCGTGAGTTGTATTCAAAGGTCAACCAATGGAATCACTTGTTTCCTTGAGAACTACTAACGACGACTCACTTGACGCTGCATGAACCTAAAAAATCACATCAAACTAAAAGTCTTAGAGGGTTCTAGCGTCGCCTTCGTAAAGTTATGGCCTGACACTGACCCAAAAATTACGTCAAAATGCCAGTCTTTTGCCACAAAAGAAAACAAATCGTGAGTTGTATTGAATAGTTCAACCAATGAAATAACTTGTTTCCATGAGCTCTACTAACGACAACTCACGAGGCAGTGCAAAAACCAAATAATGACGTCAAACTGCCAGTCCTTTTGGATTTCAGTGTCAGGCTATAACATAACGATGGCTACGGTTCTAGTGTCAGGCTAAAGATAGTTCGAAGATGACGTCAAACAGGTCTTTGTTATTGTTTTTTGCCATCCGCGTTTATGAGTAATGCTCACTGAACTGTATTAACCTGACTATAAACGTTCATAGATACACACAGTTTTGTGTGTTGGTCCGTTATACTTCCGGATGGCAATGTTATGAGCTTCTTAGCCAAGTGCATACAATCCATATGTTAACGATGGCTCCGTCAGAGTCAGACCATGAGTTTACGAAGGCCACGGTCATTCAATAAGTTATCTATGGCTTCGCTCTGATCGGACTCTCACATTAGCCTAAGTGACTTCATAGCCCGACACTGACAAAATATCAGGTCACAAAGCGACGACCACCAAAAGAAATTAAATCGTGAGTTGTATTCAATAGTTCAACAAATAGGAACATTTGTTTCCTTTATCACTACTATCGACAACTCAAAAGGCGGCCATTGGGCCTAAAAATGATGTCGTAATGCAAGGTCTCGTGTTCGGCTATTGATGCTGTGCGCTGAGTTAAAAAGAAAGACTCACAACATCAGCCAGCCGGATAAAACGTACCAACGCACAAAAATATGATTATTATAGTTATGATGACAATAATTATTAACATTATTACTATTATTATTATTATTATTATTATTATTATTATTATTATTATTATTATTATTATTATTATTATATTATATATTATTATTATTATTATATGATGATGTATTGAATGATGATGATGATGATGATGATGATAATATGTATATATTCTTCATGATTCATAGCGAAGTCCACTAATATTCACCATCCGACGCCTCACTATATTCATCCTTCCAACTAGGTCTTCCTTCACGGAAATCCCGTCCAATAGGTGTCACGGCTATGCGACTAACCGTGATCTAGAGGGTTGCTACTGATCAGGCATGGATGATTCTCTATGACCGACGATACAAATGTAATTGATTGTTTACTGGTAACCTCAAGAAAATCCGGATGATGGATGAGGATGCTTATGTCGGAGTACCGTGGATTAGGTGGTGATGGAGTGGTACATTGATGATATGCTATGATACGAGATGAGAATGAAGTGATGATATGAGAAATGAATAATGATGATGATGATGATGATGATGATGATGAGATGATGATGATGATGATGATGATGTGATGATGATGATGATGAGTGATGATGATGATGATGATGATGATGATTGATGATGATGATGATGATGATGATGAGATGATGAGTGATGATGATGATGATGATTGATGGATGATTGATGATGATGATGATGATGATGATGTGAGATGATGATGATGATGATGATGATGATGATGAGTGATGATGATGATGATGATGATGATGATGATGATGATGATGATGATATGATGATGATGATGTGATGATGATGATGATGATGATGATGATGATGATGATGATGATGATGATGATATGATGATGATGTTGTGATGATGATGATGATGATGATGATGATGATGATGATGATGATGATGATGATGATGATGATGATGATGATGATGATGATGATGATGATGATGATGAGAGTTGGAGTTTTCATGCGTCAGGTCGAGTCTTACGTGTTAAGTTCTTTTTATTGGCTTGGTCATCCCTGTAAGTCGCTTTGAGTTTTCTTCAGATCCTTTAGGCCCATGGGAGTTTATCCCGGTTTCTATAGCGTGAAACAGACAATAACAATTGTTTGCTACCCTTTCGATAGGACGCTTGACTATCGCAAAGTATTTTGCGCCAGATCTAACAGACCCAGTTACCCAATCACTGTTGTGTGGAAGGAGTGGGGTGGGGGTGGGAGGGGGAAGGGGGGTTCAGAAAAAAAACCCCATCTCGACGGCATCCGGGATCAATCTCGGTACCTCTGGGTGTGAAGCGCATGCTCTACCAATTGAGCTATCGGGACCCCCGCTTTGAGTTTATATTGTATTATATTATATGAAAGTTTGATATTAAAGGTCTAGATATTAAGAATATAATCAAAAGTATAGTGTTGAAACATTAATATAATAATAATAATAATAATAATAATATAATAATAATAATAATAATAATAATAATGAATAATATAATAATAATAATAATATAATATAATAATAATAATAATAATAATAATAATAATAATAATAATAATAATAATAATAATAATAATAATAATAATAATAATAATAATGATGATGATGATGATGATGATGATGATGATGATGATGATGATGATGATGATGATGATGATGATAATAATAATAATAATAATAAGAATAAGAAGAAGAAGAAGAAGAAGAAGAAAGAAGAATGAAGATGAAGAAGAAGAAGAAAATAATAATAATAATAATAATAATAATAATAATAATAATAATAATAATAATAATAATAATAATAAATAAGATGATGAAGATGATGATGATGAGATGAGAATGATAATAATAATAATAATAATAATAATAATATAATAATAATAATAATAATAAAATAATAATAATAATAATAATAATAATAATGATGAATAATAATAATAATAATATATAATAATAATAATAATAATAATAATAATAATAATAATAATAATAATAATAATAATAATAATAATAATAATAATAATAATAATAATAATAATAATAATAATAATAATATATATAATAATAATAATATAATAATAATAATAATATAATAATAATAATATAATAATAATAATAATAATAATAATAATAATAATAATACTACTTTATTCATCCATGGCATTGTTTTGATTTGACCTCGTCATCTTGTTCTATAGGTCAAGCGTTGCTGACCTCGTCAACGTGATTTTCGGGCTTGGAGGACACATTGTTGGAAGAGCAGGCTGGATTGTCCGTGATGCCCTCGGTGCCTTGTAAGTACTTGTTTATTATAATTTCTTGAGACTGGCCTGAGACTGGCCAAAACAAATTCCAACAAGACACGGAGCGTTGCCATCGTTATCTTATAGCCTGACACTAGAACCCACTTGGAC
>NC_088370.1:25985248-26017748 GCF_034508935.2 Berghia stephanieae | reverse complement strand
AGAGAGAGAGAGACTCAATAGATAGATGCATAGATAGACTCAAGAGATAAAATGATAGATAGATAAATAGATGGATAGATAGAAAGGTGATATATATATATATATATATATATATATATATATATATATATATATATATATATATATATATATATATATATATTCACAGTCACGACATAGGCGCAATTTAAAAACAAAAAAACGACATAACATTCATAAATTTTCGTATTTTTCATATTGGAACTATTTTTACGTTAAAAGTTCGTAATTTTCGTAATAGTTATAAATATGTTCCATATCTTTTGGGCGTATTTACATTACATTACAACAATGAGATAACATAACCTTTATTGTGCGAGGTCAGAATTGTAAATAGGTACCTGGTGAGTTGAGAGTATAACAATGAGATAACATAACCTTTGTCTGTTGGATGTCTGACCTGATATTTGGAGAGAATTTACATTGCAACAATGAGATAAAATACGATTTTTTTCATATCTTTGTATTTATTTACTTTGCGGGGCGAAGTGGCCGAGTGGTTAAGGCATTGCACTGTGACCCGGATAACCCGGGTTTGAGTCCCGCTTCAGGCACTTTCGTTTTTTTTCCTTGAGCAAGATTATTAACCCCCAATTTGCTCACTTGGACAACATGGGCGATTCCTGTTGACATCAGACATCTTGTTTGATGAGTTATCTCTATTCTTTCGTGGAATGCCTAGGCGACGATATCTTACGATGTCGTGGCGAAAAAGGCATAATTTTTTGTTGTATTTATTAAACGAGTTATTTTCATCGTGCCCAATAACACAACAATCTTGCGAGTATGTGTTATTGCACGATAAAAATATAACGAGTTTAATAAATATAAAGAAATGAAAAAATACGTTTATTCCACCCCTCCAAATAAGATTATTAGATATTTTGTAACCAAATGGTATGGTAATAGTACTTCTATTCACCATAATTTGTATCTTCTTCTGCTTGAATGACAATTTAACTCAAAACTAAAAAAGTTGGATTTGTATTCATGCGCACCAAAATATTATTTTTGATTACCAATCAGCTGTCTTTTACCTCTAGTTTCCCCACCAATAGAGCAGTATAATTAGGTGCCCCAAACGTAAACAAAGGTCTAGAAGCACATGGCAAACCACATGTTCCTGTCTTGACAGCTCAAGTTCCAATGTAAATTATAGAAAAAAATAACCTTTAAAATTTGGCTGTTAGGTGGCAAAAGAAACACATATTCATAAATACTCGATCATGTATCAAATAATGTCTAGATATGGATATTTTATGGAACAAAAGGTAAAATTTATCAAAAGTTACAGTCTATCTATTTTTAGACCGGAGCAAATTATTGCGCTGGTGTGAACAAAACGAGAATTATTCGGAGCCTGATTTTCAGAATAATTTAGTCTTATATTATTATTTCTGCAACTGTAAGATTTTATGTAAACATATTTTCAATACTGAAAGTGTATTGCCTACAACTCAAACTACAAAATTGGGAGACCTATCTTGTGCGTAAATTTTCCGGCCCCTAACGAAAATCACTAGCAACTTGTTATTGTTTACGTTTGGGGCACCTAATTATACTGCTCTATAAAATGCACTAAAATGTCCGGCAATCGTAGAATAACAATTTTATTCAACGAGTTCAAAGAATTATTTAACGATTACGTATTTACTAAGAAAGATAGAGTTTTCCAATGAGAGGGGTGGAATAACATAAATTTTATGTAGAATGGCAGAATTTTAAATAAGTACCTGTTTTTTAAAGAGTATTTCCACAACAACAATGAGAGAGCATACCATTTTTATGTGATGTTAGGATTGTAAATAAGTACTCGGTGGTTTGAGAGTATTTCCACTACAACAATGAGAGAACATATCATTTTTATTGGATGTTAGGATTGAATAAGTGCCTGGTGGTTTGAGAGTATTTTCATTACGACAATGAGGGAACATATAATTTTGTGGGATGTTAGGATTGAATAAGTGCCTGGTGGTTTGAGAGTATTTCCATTACGACAATGAGGGAACATATAATTTTGTGAGATGTTAGGATTGAATAAGTGCCTGGTGCTTTGAGAGTATTTCCATTACGACAATGAGGGAACATATAATTTTGTGGGATGTTAGGATTGAATAAGTGCCTGGTGGTTTGAGACTATTTCCATTACGACAATGAGAGAACATATCATTTTGTGGGATGTTAGGATTGAATAAGTGCCTGGTGGTTTGAGACTATTTCCATTACGACAATGAGAGCATAATATGTTTTGGTAAGATGTCTGGCTAATATAGAAATACCCGGTGGTTTGAGAGTATTTTCATTAAAGGCCAGACCCGTTAACCCATTTTCCACCAGGTAATCCAACGACTATTTATTCAATTTAACCTTCGATAAAATATAGTGTTTCAAATTAATCCAACCCGCGACTATTCATTCTGTATAATCTTCACTTTAATGGGGTTTCAAATCAGTCAATCTAACAGCATCTATTAATGATAATAATAATAATAATAATAATAATAATAATAATAATAATAATATAATAATAATAATAATAATAATAATAATAATAATAATAATAATAATAATAATAATAATAATAATAATAATAATAATAATAATAATAATAATAATAATAATAATAATAATAATAATAATAATAATAATAATAATAATAATAATAATAATAATAATAATAATAATAATAATAATATAATAATAATAAATAATAATAATAAATAATAATAATAATAATAATAATAATAATATAATAATAATAATAATAATAATATATAATAATAATATAATTAGTAATATATACTTTATTCATAATAAAAATGGAAATTCGTTTACAGACGTGGCATGCATAAAAATGTATAAACAAAAAGTTGAGAATCTATGGCGACAATGTATACATATATGCAAATGCACAAAAATGTAAAACTATACAACCAAGAACTAATAGCGACACTGTATATAGATATATTAATTTGATAAATTGAGATAGCCCATTCATTCTACATAATCTTCACTATAATAGGGTTTCAAATGAGAAATTAGGTTAGAAGTTATCATGAATAATAGATTCTTACACTCTTGCTTGTTTGGATTCCGGAAGTATTCACAATAATCGCTGCATGAATTAGAGAGTTCTATTTAAAAAGTCTAATTTTAGTGAAATTTAACGGTTGAAAGTCCGACGTCACAAATTATTATTGTAAACATGATATCATTACGCGTTGCTATTTAAATGGGGAGGGGAAGAAAAATATAACTTCTTCACTTCTTTCCTGTTTTATTCTTCCTTTCCTTCTTTCTATCCACCAGGTCAAATGTGGGATCTCTAATGACCCATTCATTGGACATGGGGTAGGTGGATGTCTCTCTCTCTCTCTCTATCTCTATCTATCTCTATCCTTTCTCATTCCCTCCATCTCCTATCTCTTACTAATTATTACACATGTAAGGGCTAAATAGGGAATGAGATTAGCGGAAGAGTAGCGTCCCTTAATTGGACGTCACCCATAGTCTGTGAAGTCACCGGCGGAAAAGTTATTAGAGAGAGAACGTCATGTTGGTTGTGCGCATGCGTCTATCGTCCGCCGGTGACGTCACAGACTATGGGTGACGTCCAATCAAAGGACGCTACTCTTTCGCTAATCTCATTCCCTATAATAAATAACTTATAGAACAGTAAAGTTTGCTGCCCCAAACGTATACAATAACAAGTTGCTAGTGATTTCCGTTAGGGACCGGAATAAATTACGCACAATATAGGTCTCCCAATTTTGTAGTTTGAGTTGTAGGCAATACACTTTCAGTATTGAAAATATGTTTACATAAAATCTAACAGTTGCAGAAATAATAATATAAGACTAAATTATTCTGAAAATCAGGCTCCGAATAATTCTCGTTTTGTTTATACCAGCGCAATAATTTGCTCTGGTCTAAAAATAGATAGACGTAACTTTTGATAAATTTTACCTTTTGTTCCATAAAATATCCATATCTAGACATTATTTGATGCATGATCAAGTATTTATGAATATGTGTTTCTTTTGCCACATAACAGCCAAATTTTAAAGGTTATTTTCTTTCTATTATTTACATTGGAACGTGAGCAGTCAAGACAGGAACATGTGGTTTGCCATGTGCTTCTCGACCTTTGTTTACGTTTGGGGCAGCAAACTTTACTGTTCTATAGATTCTTGCATTTCTGTAATGAAAATATAAAGACCAAATCGCTCTCTTTTGTTTTCGTGTTTTTATAGGACATAGTTTATCAAGCCATATGCAAATCAATATATTATATTCAACTGTAATACGATTGAAGTTAGATAATGGCAAGGGAATGTGATAATGATAATCATCCATCACTCATTCTATCACCTCAAACCACCACTTTACTCTGAACAAAACATGTATTTAAAATTTTGGCCAGAAAACTCATCCTCCAAAGATCGATAGATTGAAATGATTCTCATCTTGGCTAAAACTCTCAAACATCGAACTTAACAAAGCCTCAGATTTGAGAGTGTTTGCCAAGATGAAAGTCATTTTAAGCAATCCATACTTGAAGGACGAGTTTTCTGGTTTAAATACGTGTTTTTCAGAGTTTGGCAGAATTATTCATCAACTTAAAAATCACGACTTTAACTTCCTTGGTTATCAAGCCTGAGATTTCCATTTTACACTGTTCAGTTAGTTGATTCTAATAGGATTCAATAGTCTGATGTCACGTCCTACCAGCAACCAGCAGTTTGGTTCTAAACAAAGAAAATCGGTACTTCATGCTGGAGAGAACTTTTTCACATGTCATGTGATCAGAATATGTAAAAGCCAAAACATGATCAGATTTAAAATGTTTTTTCTCCTCTGTATACAATGTTATGCTCGTCGGAGAAGTATTTTATAAGGGGCCCGCCATTGTTCCGATAGTTTAGAACCAGTTACTAGGTTACCATGCGTCATTACAAGGGAAGTGACGTCACGACTGTTGAAGCCTATTGATTTTACCGCCAATACTATAGTATATTTGATTGTTTAAACTATCCACCAAATCTCATGATTACTATACAAAAAAATATTTTCAAATTGCTTATATTTGTCTAATGTATCAAATTTAGTTTCATAAACTCATTACGTTATACAACATTTGTCATTCGTTGAGAACAAGGGAAATAACCAATAAAATATTGACAGGATGACCTCTGCCGCAATGGTGAAACGATTTCTCACCCCTGGTCTGTGGAACAAGTAAGTTAAGGCATGGAGTGAGAATGATGAGAAATAAAGGGGTGAATAGAGAAATGCCAGATGAATACAGAGATAATAAAAATATATTGATATCAGGGAGTCAAGCCCGGGATAAATTGATCTGATACACAACTTGGCGGATTAAAAGAAAACAACTCTCCGTTACTATCTGGCACTTCTGTATTTCACATAAAGAATAATAATGATGATGATGATGATGATGATGATGATGATGATGATGATGATGATGATGATAATAATAATAATAATAATAACAATAATATAATAATAATAATAATAATAATAATAATAATAATATAATAATAATAATAATAATAATAATAATAATAATAATAATAATAATAATAATAATAATAATAATATAATAATAATAATAATAATAATAATAATAATAATAATAATAATAATAATAATAATAATAATAATAATAATAATAATAATAATAATAAATAATAAATAATAATAATAATAATAATAATAATAATAATAATAATAATAATAATATAATAATAATAATAATAAAATAACTATTAATAATAATAATGATAATAAGACACCTGTTGAGCGCTTTCAATGAAACCAAACATCTCACATATCTTTACAGATAATGAATTACGTTAAAGATATGTATAGTCAAAATGAAAAATTGAAACAAAATACAAATTGCTTAAATATTAGTATTCAAACATTACAATCGACATGGTGTAAAATCAATTATGAAAAAGTGGGCTTTTAAAGCAGATTTTAAATTTGAGATGTTCTCGAATTCTATAGTGGGTTGCGGTTACATATTTTCCATCGTTGTTGATATAAATGACTGCTCCACAGATTTCTACACGTTGTTAATAGTTATGAAAATATGAAAACAGGAACTAGACATTAAACGCAAGAGAGTTCCATGAACAGTCGACTTTGGACTTATTTTGATACTTCCGTATATAAATAATAAAATAACTTTGGTTTTATCGAAGTTCCGTACGAATGGCCGACATATTTTACTGGCAAATTCATTTATGATTAATGATCTTATATTAATGACAATACTTTATAAAAACTTTAATACAAATGTCGTCTATTGACATATTATTACGACAGATTAATTTTAAACAATTAAAATTGAATCTAAATAGTCTTTATATTTTATTGATAAATTTAGTAATAATTAATGTCAAATTGATGAAAATTGTCAACATTTATTATAAATAGCGTTATAATGTATTAGCAAATTAATCAATAACTTAAGACAGATTAATAAAAGATTATTATTATATTTTGATACAAATAGCCATTATCTTTTAATGACAAATTAATTGAAGATTAATGCCAGAATAATAGAAAAATTTTGATGAATAATGACAAATTAATTGGTGATTAATGCCAGATTTATATTTTAAATTTCATGATTAATGACCAATAATTTGATTATTAATTCATTGTCCGAATCTATGGCAGATTGGTTGCCTTAAGGTTGGGTGGGAGTTTGATGTCCAACTCATTGATACTTAAGGAGTAAGTTGGTCTATTTCTCTCTCTCTCTCTCTCTCTCTCTCTCTCTCTCTCTCTCTCTCTCTCTCTCCCTCTTTCTTTCTTTCTCTTTCTCTTTCTTTGTCTTTTTTCTCTCTATATATATCTTTCACTTACACCTTTACTTTTGCTCTCTCTCTCTCTCTCTCTCTCTCTCTCTCTCTCTCTCTCTCTCTATCTCTCTCTCCCTATAAGACAATCTTCAATCTTCAATCTTCAATGGCTTGTATTTGCTAAAGACCACCATGGGCCCATCACTGCAAATGTTCAGTTACAATCCAGTAAGACAATAACTACAATATGATTACAGCACAGGTGTAAAATACCATATCTTTATTTACATCCCATTCTTCATTTTAAATCTCTTATATTGTTTTATTATTAACCCTCTCCTTACCAACCATAGGAAAATCGTCACATTCGTTACGATACAATCCAACATTTGTTTTATTCAAATTTCTTATGTACATCATAAAATTTAAAGAAAGTGAGTGTTTGTCTTGCTAAAGAAATTATTCATCGGAAGAACTTACTGCTATTGTTTTTAAGTGATAAAAAATATATTTTTGCGTTAGTTGGGTGTGAAGTTTTGGGGAAAATTCTGAAAATGGCTAGTAAGGAGAGAGTTAATCACGACCTTATCCCTGACTACTTCTCCTAACACTGAAGTTAAATAAAGCAATGTTTGAAGAATATTATAATGTGACTCATTGTCTCGAAACGGTATTATGTCGGACTAGAGTGCGCCAGATGTTGGAAAGTGACATTAAACTGAGTGCACAGATACATGATGAGAAACAGAGGAGTCCGTCGGGATGTCAAAAGGGATCATACGCCTTCAAGAAAGAAGAAGAAGAAAAGAAAGAAGAAAGAAAAGAAGAAGAAGAAGAAGAAAAGAAGAAAGAAGAAGAAAGAGAAGAAGAAAGGAGAAGAGAAGAAGAAGAAGAGAAGGAGGAGGAGGAGGGGAGGGGAGGAGGAGGAGGAGGAGAGAGAGAGGAGGAAGGAGAAAGGAAGAAGAAGAGAGGAAAGAAGAAGAGAGAGAGAAGAAAAGAGAGAGAAGAAGAAGAGAAAAAAAGAAGAAGAAGAAGAAGAAAGAAGAAAGAAGAAAAAGAAGAAGAAAAGAAAGAGAATGAGATGAAGAGAGGAGGAGGAGGAGAAGAGAGAAGTGAATAATAATAAAGAAGAAGAAGAAGAAGAAGAAGAAGAAGAAAAGAAGAAGAAGAAGAAGAAGAAGAAGAAGAGAAGAAAGAAGAAGAAGAAGAAGAAGAGAGAAGAAGAAGAAGAGAAGAAGAAGAAGAAGAAGAAAGAAGAAGAAGAAGAAGAAGAAGAGAAGAAGAAGAAGAAGAAGAAAGAAGAAGAAGAAGAAGAAGAAAGAAGAAGAAGAAGAAGAAGAAGAGAAGAAGAAAGAAGGAAGAAAGAAGAAGAGAAGAAGAAGAGAAGAAGAAAAAGGGAAGAAGAAGAAGAAGAAGAGAAGAAAGAAGAGAAAGAAGAAGAGAAGAAGAAGAAGAAGAAGAAGGAAGAAGAAAAGAAAGAAGAAGAAGAAGGAAAGAAGAAGAAGAAGAAGAAGAAGAAGAGAAGAGAGAAGAAGAAGAAGAGAAGAAGAGAGAGAAAGAAGAAGAAGAAGAAGAAGAAGAAAAGAAGAAGAAGAAGAAGAGAAGAAGAAGAAGAGAGAAGAAGAGAGAAGAAGAAGAAGAAGAAAGAAGAAGAAGAAGAGAAGAAGAAAGAAAAAGAGAAGAAGAAGAAGAAGAAGAAGAAGAAGAAGAAGAAGAAGAAGAAGAAGAAGAAGAAGAAGAAGAAGAAGAAGAAGAAGAAGAAGAAGAAGAAGAAGAAGACATGACAGTTTAGTCTATCGTGTCTCAAGAAACCGATTTATTTCTCTTCAATTCAAAAGTTATCTCGAGTCAAATGTCTTGGCAATAATTTAAATCTGTCTGCCTCTAAATTATTTTGACCAATAATAAATCTTAAATATAACAACTTAGAAAAATAACAAAATACAACCCCCCCCCCCCAAAAAAAAAATAAAAAAAAAATAAAACAAAACAAAAAAAAAAAAAACAAACAAACAAACAAACAAACCCCAAAAACATAAACAACAAAAATTAATTTTTAAAAACCCACACTTTTCGGTTGATAACAAGAGAAAAACCCCCAACCAAATCAGCACAATAAACACAAACAGAATAACAAAAAGAAAACAATAAAAAACAAACAAACACACACACGCGCGCGCACACAAAACACCACACAATAAACAAACCCCAGAACACATGACATCAGTCTTGTTGGCTAGAACGATCTTAAAATCTCAGCATCCAAATCATCTGACATAATACCCGATGAGACGATGGGTTACATACGACGCTTACTTATTTGCAGGTCTGATAACCCAAATTGTTATGGGGCTCGTTGTTGTAATGGGAATATTCTCAAATCAACGCAAAATATTTTCCATAACAAAAATATTAAATGAAGTTCATAATTGCGGTCAGTTATCAAACCTGCAAATATGTGCCCTTTATTTACATACGAGTAATATGATTTAATGAAAAGCGATTGAAAGAAAATAAATTTTGAAAAAAAAATGTTCCTGTTGTACTTACAAATTGTAGGCTTTAACAGAAGTTTTCAAAAAATAATGATTATTCTGACAGATTTTGATGTTTTTTATAATCTAAATAAAGGTGTTTCTCAAATGAATATTATGTTGTAAACAAATGCAAGTATTTTACAGGTTGAAAAATCCCGGAAGTGTAAAACTTTTCAACGGAAGGCTTCTCAAAACACTCTTCAACAAGTGAGTTTGGGATCTCAGTTATTGCAAGTGACGAATTAGGGAGCAGGCACTGGTGTAAGATAGACATCTGAAAAAAAGTGTGTATGAAACAGTGTCAGACAAAACAAGAGAGAAAATTACATGGGATGTTTTTTTTTGGGTTTTTTTTTTTCATTTTTCTCTCTTATTTGTTTGCCTTTATTTTATACATACTTTTTTGTGCGGCCTTGTGGTCTATTAGTGGTATGACACTCGCTTTCGGACCCGAATATCTTGGGTCCGAGCCTCGCTCAGCGCATAGTTGAGCCTTTGGAAAAGGCTCTTTACTCACTTTCTCTCACCGTACTCAGATGTAAAATGAGTACCTGGCCGTTAACAGCGTTGTCTCTGTCCAAAAAAAAAAATTGTAACAGGCCTCATGTCTTGTTCTACATGTTACGTTTTGCTGTTGGTCAGGGACCCCTTGTAATGCGCTTTTAGCACGTTTTGTGGATATTGCGCTATATAAAAGCTCAAGTTTAAAAAGCTCTAGTTTTTTGTTGTTGTATTTTCCTCTCTGATTCGTCTAACACTGTTTCATGCATACTTTTTCAGATCTTTGTCGTACATACTTGATTTGCCTTCAGGTTGATTTCAATTGGTTTCTAATTTCTATCATACTTCGACCATCACTGGTCATTCGAAAACCTATTTTATCAGAGAGTGCAAGTTGTTGTGGCTCATTGTTGTATTAGAAATAAATACTCTCAAACCAGTATATACTTATATACTAGTCTGACAACCCGAATTGTTATGGTTTCATTGTTGCGATTACAAATAGAAATACTCTCAAACCAGTATATTATACTTATTCATTATTCTTACAACCCGAATTGTTATGGTTTCATTGTTGTAATTACAAATAGAAATACTCTCAAACCAGTATATTATTATCTCATCTCATGTAGTTCCATATCTGAAGCAGACGTCGGAGGTCATCTTCCGCCAAGCTGATCTATCTCTTGCCAATTCTATTAAAGCAGCGCCACCTTTCTCAGCTTCATCTGTCCAAGTTCTTATCCCTTTCAAATACGTTATTCTTTGTCTTCCTCTTATTCTTTTTCCATTCATCTTTCCAGTCAAGGCGAGTATTTCCAAACCAGGGTGGCGGATAATGTGTCCTAAAAATTCCATTTGGCGTTTGATGATTTTTGTTATCAGTGATCTTTTTCTGTTTGCCATTTCTAAAATTTCTTCATTTCTTTTCTTTTCCATCCATGACACCCTCATCATTCTTCTGTAAAACCACATTTCCACTGCCTCCAGTCTTTTAACCATGGTCTTGTTTATGGTCCAGCTCTCACAACCATATAGCAGCACAGACAGTACATAGCAATCCAGGACTTTGATTTTTGTTTTCATGCTAATATTCCTGTTTTTCATAATTGTATGCAGCTGGTTGAATGCATTCTTCGCCATACCTATTCTTTTCTTTATTTCACAATCTGATTTTCCATTGGATGTTACATTGAAGCCTAAATATTTGAAACATTCAACTTGTTGTATTGTTTGTCCTCTGCTTGTTATTACACAGGCTGGTGGGTTATTATTTTTAGATACCGTCATACATTCTGTTTTAGATATATTCAGTTCCAGTCCCATATTTTCACTACTCCTGACTACAACATCCAGTAATTCTTGTAGTTCATGTTCAGATTCTGCCAGTAGAACCGTATCATCTGCATACCTCAGATTTGTTACATTCTTTCCTCCAATACACACCCCCTTCTTATGTTCGATATCTCTTAATATCATTTCACTATAGAGGTTGAATAACTCTGGAGACAAAACACACCCCTGCCTAACTCCTCTTCTAATAGGTGTAAAACTGCTTAGCTCGTTGTCAACACGCATTGCTGCTTCTTGTTCCCAGTACAAATTCCGTAATATTCTTAAATCTTTACCATCAATGTCCAAGGATGATAGAATTTTGAATAGTTTTTCGTGTTGTACTTTATCAAAGGCTTTTGAATAGTCGATGAAACACATATACAGATCTTTATTTACTTCAATACATCTTTCCATCAGCATTGATAATGTGAATATTCCATTTCTGGTACCCTTGTCCTCAACAAAACCAAATTGCATCTCCCCAATTTCAGGTCGTATTTTATTTCTATTATTATACTTATTCATTATTCTTACAACCCAAATTGTTATGGTTTCATTATTGTATTTATATATTATAGAAATACCCTCAAACCAGTATATACTCGTCTGACAACACAAATTGTTATGGTTTCATTGTTGTAATTACATATAGAAATACTCTCAAACCAAGATATACTTATTAATAAGTCTGACAACCCGAATTGGTATGGTTTCATTGTTGTAATTATATAATATAGAAACACTCTCAAACCAGTATATTATACTTATTTACTAGTCTAACAACCCAATATGCTGTGATTTAATTGTTGTAATAGAAATACTCTCAAACCACCATGATTCACGTCCAACCATATAAATTATATAATTGTTATGGTTTCGTGGTTGTAAAAGAAATACTCTTTAACCAACACAACAAACCTATTCAAACATATATGACAATCTAGATAGTTTTTGTCAACGCGTACTTATTCACAGGTCAGATAACCCAAATTGTTATTGGCACATTGTTGTTACTCTCGAACCACTTCACAAGCAAAGGAACCAAGATCGATCCCGGGTGCAGTCGATAATTTTTTCTGACCCCCCCCCCTCCCTGTCCAACCAGCAGTCATTGGGTAGTTGGGTCTCTTAGATCTGGCGGAAAGTACTTTGCAGTAGACCAGCGTCCTATCTAAAGGGTAGCAAGCAATTGGATTCAATAGTCTGATGTCACGTCGCCTAGAAACGACGAGCAGCGTGGTTCTAAACAAAGAAAATTTGTACTTTTTATTCTTCATGGTGGCTAGAACTATTCATATGTCATGTGATCAGAATGTGTAAAAGTCAAAATATGATCATATTTATAATGTTATTTTCCTCTGGATACGATTTTATGCTCGTGGGAGAAATATTTCATAAGGGCGTCCACCGTTTTTCCGATAGTTTAGAGCCAGTTACTAAGTTACGAAGCGTGATTACGAAGGAAGTGACGTCTTGACTGTTGAAGCCAATTGCTATTGTCCGTTTCACGCTGTAGAAACCGGGATAAACTCCGGATCATCACTATCATCATCACCATCATCATCATCATCATCATCATCATCATCATCATCATCATCATCATCATCACCACCACCATCATCATCATCATCATCATCATCATCATCATCATCATCATCATCATCATCATCATCATCATCATCATCATCATCATCATTTGAATTTGAATCTACTCTACGCCCATATAAATCACCCTCATTCCTCAAACTGGACTAACTCAAATTTCGCTCTTGCAAGGTGAATGAAAAACAAACCAAACCGAATGTTAAACGTACAAAATAAATAAACAAACAGACATACATGTCGCTCTCTTTCATTCACCTTCTTTATTAATTTCATTCTGTCTTTCTGTTTCACAAACCCACCTATCTATCTATCCATAAATATATCAATTATCCGATTTATTTGTCTATCTATATCACTTATTCTAAAAAACCCGATGCTCTTTCATCAGTTACACACACACACACACACACACACACACACACACACACACACTGCATTTAGACCCACGTAGAGAAAGAAAGAAAAAAAAGAAAGAGAGAGAGAGAGAGAGAGAGAGAGAGAGAGAGAGAGAGAGAGAGAGAGAGGGAGAGAGAGGGAGAGAGAGACAGAGAGAGACAGAGAGAGCGGGAGAGAGAGAGAGAGGGAGAGAGGGAGAGAGAGAGAGACGGGGGGGGGGGGGAGATAGATAGATAGATAGATAGATAGATAGTTAGATAGATGATATGATATATATATATATATATATATATATATATATATATATATATATAGAGAGAGAGAGAGAGAGAGAGAGAGAGAGAGAGGGAGAGAGAGAGAGAGAGTGAGAGAGAGTGATACAATGCCTGAATGATGAGAAGCTATAGATGGGTATAGATTTAGAGGAAGAGAAACGGAGATATGGACAATTTGTTATATATATATATATATATATATATATATATATATATATATATATATATATATATATATATATATATATAAAACCAGTATATACTTATATATAGTGCAGATAAAAAGATGGACAAGTAAACAGATGGATATACAAGTCATGAGAAAGAAAGATATGGAACAGATAGATAGATTAGACAGATAGAAAGAAAGAAAGATGGATAGCAGGGCGGACACACATTGTATGTTAGCTTTGATAGATAGGTATATAAATAAATAGGTACAGATAAAAGACATTATATATATATATATATATATATATATATATATATATATATATATATATATATATATATATATCGTTGGTAAGAAGAGGGTCAAGTGCAATGCGCTATATCAATGCCATCATTTACTCCCATCTATTCCAGAACTAAAGTCGCATCCTTGCCCGTACGACTGCTGTTTGGAGATCATGCTTGGCCGTGAGTTGATCAACATTCTGTGACTCAAAGTCTATCATTAACAGTGGCGGGCGGATTATTTAACCCTCTCCTTACCAACTATAGGAAAATCGTTATATTCGTTACGATACAACCAATATTTTTCTCATTCAAATTTCTTTTGCATATCATATTGTGTGTTGTAGAGCATGTTTTTGCTAAAGAAATTAGACATGTATCGCAAGAATTTTACTGCTATTTTGTTTGAGAGATAAAAATCTATTTTTGTGTTAGTTGGGTGTGAAGCTGTGAGGAAAATGATGAAAATGGCTGGTAAGGAGAGAGGTAAAAAAAAGGGTGTACTGGGATGCATTTTCTAAAATTAGATTAGCAACAAGTATTATTATCTCGCCACATTAACACAAGTCAGCGTTAGAGAGCCCCCTTCCGATCCTTTACCTCGTAAAAATACCCAAAAGGGAACAGAAAGGCCGAAAAAATAGATTCAATGAAAAATTGTTTTATGAAGGTTCGCCACTGGTTAAAATTCCCAGTGGCGTGTTGTCTCATTGGCAATCAGGTGTACTGCCCTCACTAACTGAATGTACCAATTGTGGTGTTTTCTGTATATTGTGAAGTGTCTTTATATTGAGTGTCTGTAGCGTGTATTGGAATAGGCTTCAGGTTAATAAAAAACCCCATATAAAGACGTAAAGGAAGGATGGCATCAGTCACAACGACAGAAAGGGAAAACTTAAAAGGACATCAACTATCTTACTCGCATGCTCTTTATATATTTCATCATTCATTATCCTTGTTCCTCTTTTCCTCCCCATTTCTTGTCGTCGTGACAGATCAATGGTGACTTCCTTACCTGCTCGTCTGCTGTTGGGGGATTTGATCGATATGCCGTGAGTTTCAATACGCATGGTTGTGGTTGCTGGATGTGGTTGCTTGTTGTGGTTGCTAGCTGTGGTTGTTGGTTATAGTTGTTGGTTGTGGTAATGGCTTTAGTTGTATCGGTGGTGGCAGTTGTGGCTGTGAAAGTTGCTGTTCTACTGTTGTAATTAATATTTTAAATGATGTTTGGTTTCTATTCATGTTTTATTTGACGATTCTTGCGATGGCAATCATTACTGTTCTATTTCTATCTTGTTTCCTCCCCCTTTTCATTCTCTTCTTGTTTCTCATGTATTCTTTGTTCTTGCTCTTGTTTTTCTACTTTTGTAGTTCTTCTGCTTACCCATTTAACCTTCTTCCCCCTTTCCTTTTCGTCTTCCTCCTCCTCCTTCTCCATCTCCTTCTCCATCTCCTCTCTTGCTTCTTCTTCTTCTTTTTCTTCTTCTTCTTCTTCTTCTTCTTCTTCTTCTTCTTCTTCTTCTTCTTCTTCTTCTTCTTCTTCTTCTTCTTCTTCTTCTTCTTCTTCTTCTTCTCTCTCTTCTTCTTCTTCTCTTCTTCTTCTTCTTCTTCTTCTTCTTCTTCTTCTTCTTCTTTCTTCTTCTTCTTCTTCTCTTCTTCTTCTTCTTCTTCTTCTTCTTCTTCTTCTTCTTCTTCTTCTTCTTCTTCTTCTTCTTCTTCTTCTTCTTCTTCTTCTTCTTCTCTTCTTCTTCTTCTTCTTCTTCTTCTTCTTCTTCTTCTTCTTCTTCTTCTTCTTCTTCTTCTCTTCTTCTACTTCTTCTCTTCTTCTTCTTCTTCTTCTTCTTCTTCTTCTTCTTCTTCTTCTTCTTCTTCTTCTTCTTCTTCTTCTTCTTCTTCTTCTCTTCTTCTTCTTCTTATTCTACTTCTTCTTCTTCTTCTCTCTCTCTGCTATCTCTCTTCTATCTTCCTCCCTCCTCCTCCTACTCCTCCTATTCTTTTATATCGGTTTATAGTGTTTTTGTTGTGCTTAAAAAAAATAATTGTACTTTTACTGATTAATCAAGACCTCATATCTTGCTCAAAACTATAAAAGACCAACAAGATGCCAGTGACCAAAAAAAAAAAAAAGAAAAATACTTTGGCAAATATGTGCTTGGTCTTATTAGATCATTTAACTGGATCATGTTCTTATATCAAGTAAATAAATTTGAATAATCATACATTTTTTCCCAGAGTACGGCAGAATACCCAGAGTGTGAAACTTCTAATGTTCTCTGGTGATTCTAAAGTGTTCAATGAGTTGCTTGAGAGCGACGTGCACGTAATATTTGAAGGTCTGACATCCGAACCCATTATGGGCCTAGTTTAACATTGTTGTAATGGATAATACTTTGCGTTATTTTTTGAGATTTTTCCATTACAAGAATGGGCCCTTAAGGAATTGGGTTATCAGACCTGCAAATAAGTGCACGTCGCTTGAGAGCATAAAAACTTATTTTCTGTCTGGATATGACCCACCAGCGTTTGGTCCTGGCCTCTTCAAGTTTTGTTTAAGATCTTTCTTCTTTCTTCTAGGTTCCATGCCTGGTCCAGGCTTCGGATACTGCATGAATTATCTCTCTCCATTCCTCCCTGTCTCTTGCCTTTTCAAACAGCTCCTGGATTGTTAGGCTGGTGAAGCCCTTCAGTTGGTCTATGAGTGTTTTTCTTTGTCTCCCCGGGCGCGTTTACCAGGTATTTTTCCACAACTTGCCAGGTATTCATTCTTATCTTTCCTTACTATGTGTCCGCAAAAGGATAGTTGTCGATCCACTATTAAGGGCATTAGTTTCCTTTGTTGGTATGTTTGTTTTAGCACTTCTTCGTTCGTTTTGTGTGCAGTATACGATATTCTCTGCATCCTTCTCAAGCACCACATTTCAAAAGCTTCAATGTTCTTTTGTGTTTCTGCATTTGTAGTCCAGCTTTCGCATCCGTATAACAAGATTGGCCACACGTAGCACTTCAAGACTCGGAATCTAATCCCGAACGACATCTGTTTGTTTTTCAAAATGTTTCCCAGGTCCATGAAGGCCTGTTTGGCTTGAGTTATTCTTGCTCGTATGTCTCGGTTACATCTTCCATCTGTTGTCACTATTGAACCTAGGTATTTAAAACTTTCTACGTTGGTAAGTTGCTCGCCGTGAATCGTTATATTGCAGGTGTTGTTGTTTTCGGGGTTTTTCTGTATTACCATGCATTCCGTTTTGGTGATATTCACTTCCATTCCCTTGGCTTCACTATCTACTACCACTTTGTCAACAATCTTTTGAAGTTGGATTTCTGATGTTGCAATGAGTACCGTATCGTCTGCGTATCTTATATTATTTATGTTGTGACCTCCCACTTTTATTCCCTCCATATTATTTATGCCCCTCATGATTGTTTCTTGGTATAGATTAAACAGATCTGGTGAGGCAACACACCCTTGACGGACTCCTTTCTTAATAGGAATGGAATTTCCTGTAGAGTTTCCGATTTTGATAGATGCCTGCTGGGTGTAGTATAATGTTTGCATGAGTCTGAGGTCTTTCTCATCAGCGCCAATGGAGTGCAGTTGTTTTAGTATTTCTTCGTGGCGTACTCTATCAAAAGCTTTTTTGTAGTCGACAAAACAGAGGTATAGTGGGGTCTGAACCTGTATAGCTCTTTCACTTAAAACACGGAGGAGGTATATTGCGTTCCTTGTCCCTCTGTCAGGTTGGAATCCATATTGTTCTTCTGCGATTTCGGGGTTAATCTTATTCCTTAGCCTGTTGATAATTATACGCAACAGTATTTTGTTGATGTGGCTTATTAAACTTATAGTTCTAAAATTTTCGCATCTGACTGCACCTGCTTTCTTTGGTATTGCTATGAAAATAGAGTTACAGAGATCTTCTGGAATTTTCCCAGTATTGTATATATTGTTGAATAATATGTGAAGTTCATCAATTGCTAGATCTCCTAGGCTTTTTAATACCTCTACAGATATTTCATCAGGGCCTGTTGCTTTACCATCCCTCATTCGTTCCATGGCATGTTCAATTTCACTTTTGGTGATGTTTGGTCCGCTTAATGGTTCTTTGAATTTCAGTGGTGGTTCATTTCTATTTGGATCATTGTACAGTTCGCCTATGTATTCTACCCATCGGTTTTCTATATGTTGTTCTTCAAATAGCAGTTCCCCTTGTTTGTTTTGGATACAACTTCCTGCTGCTTTGCTTTTCCTTTTCCCTGATAGTTCTTTTATTCTTTGGTGAGCTTGTTGGGGGTTGGGTTTGTATTCTCTTTCGATTTCGCAGCATTTCCAGTCTAGATAGTTCTCGTGTGCCTCGATGCATTTGGATTTAATGTGGTTGTTCAATGTTTGGTATTCTGCAGACCCTCTGTTGCATTTTCGTCTTTCTTCAAATAGGTTTAGAATTTCATTTGTCATCCATTCCTTTTTGCTGTTTATTTGAGCTATTGGTAAATGCTTTTCTGCAGTTGCTTTGACACACTTTTGGAATATATCAAATTGTTTTTCACATTTTTCATTATCAGGTTCACTTTGGCTTTGTATCATGAGTGCATTTTCAAATTCTTCTCTCATTTTTGTTTGTATGCCATTGTCTTTGCATAACCTGTAATCCCTCTTTATTCTACCAGCTGTTCTCTGAATAGCTTTAAACTTTATCCTTATTGTACAAACAACTGGGACATGGTCACTGTCTACATCGGCGCCTGGGTAGGTTTTGCAATTTAATATGCCATTTCTGAATCTTGATGATACTGCTATAAAGTCTATCTGGTTCCTTGCTCTGTCCCCTGGTGATTGCCATGTCCAGGTTCTTCTTGGGTGTTGTTGAAACCAGGTGTTTGAAATCATTAATTTATTTGTTCTACACCAATCTGCCCAGATGTTTCCTCGTTCATTTCTGTCTCCGAGTCCATGTGGTCCGATTATGTCACCATCTCTGCCTCTGCCAATCTTAGCATTTAGGTCCCCCATTACCATAAGGACTTCTTGTGATTTACACATTCGTTTTGCTTTGTCTAGTGAATGGTAAAACTCTGTCATATCTGCATCTGTCGCCTCTTCTGTTGGTGCATAAACTTGAATAATATTGGTGTCAACTACAGGTCCTCTTAGCTTAACCAGCAAAACTCTGTCTGAGATTGCTACGTGCCCTTTGTAAAATTTGGTTGATTTTTGGTCTAAGATCATCCCTACTCCTTTTTGGAAAGAGGTTCCACCACTCCATATGATCTTATATGTCATGTTGTTTTCTTGTTTTGACATGGTTCCCTGCTCTTTCCATCTCATCTCTGCCAGGCCAAGAATATTTATTTGGAGCCGTTTCATTTCTTTCAGAATGTTGTTTAGTTTTCCTTTTTGGGCACAGGTCCTGACATTCCATGTCCCAATTTTGGTTTTGTCACATTTGTTAAATTTATTTCGCCTAGTAACTGGCTGACGGTTCGGTGTGACCTGACGAACATCACGCTCCCAACCGAGCGAGGCAGCAGTCTTCCGTGAAAACATGCTCCCCTTTACGCTGTCACCGTTTAACTTTTTGGACTTATTCATGCAGTTAACTCGGCAAAGTTACAAGAATGGTTTGCCATTGCCTATTCTTGTCGCCCTCTGCAGTTGGCCAGCTTGACCTGTTACCGTTCGACACCACGAGGAGGTTGCAGTAGGGCTTGATGATGATCTATCTTTGCAGACTTGGCATCATCCATTTGTCGAACTGTTTAAGATCACATTGGCCTTAAACTCAATTAACTCTTGATTCGTGCGTCTATGTGGTCTAGTTGAATGACACTAGCTTTCAGAACGGAAGGTTCTGAGTTCGAGCCTCGCTCGGCACATAGTCCAGTCATTTCAAGCTAGTGAAATCGGACTATACTCAAGCTCCATGGACCTTAAGGCTAAGGTCACACTGACTGGCATATCAGCAGCGAAGCAGAGCGGAACGAAGCGGAGCGAGAGATTTGACCATTTGTCTTCGCTCGCATCGCTCGATGAACACATTGTCTCCAGTCGACACAATTAACTCTGAAATAAATGATTACACCTTTAAACATGGATCGTTTTGAATCGCTCCCTTTCCATCGCTCTTAGTGAAGCCACATAAGTAACTCGCTTCGCTTCGCCCCGCCCGCTTCGCTCACAGTGTTGCCTTAGCCTCCGGCTCCGAAGAGCTACTATATCGCAAAATATTGTCTGTCAGATCAAACAGACTAGCTATCGGATCAAAATATAAATAATGCGTTTTGTCAGGGCACTATGATGTTCTCTTTATTTCGTGAGAGAAAATCATCGTCCTCACCCTCATCATTATCATTACCGCCAACACCAGCAAACCACATTATAATCAGTATCGTTATCGTCGTCGTCGTCATCATCATCATCATCATCATCATCATCATCATCATCTTCATCCTCCTCCTCCTCCTCCTCCTCCTCCTCCTCCTCCCCCTCCTCCTCCTCCTCATCCTCATCATCATCATCATTATCATCATCCTCACCATCATCATCATCCTCATCCTCAACATCATCATCATCATCATCATCATCATCATCATCATCATCATCATCATCATCATCACCATCACCACCACCATCAATATCATAACTTACATAAATCTACAGAACGCCTGTCCGATTCACTCAATTATTACTTAATACCTCCGCGATGGGAGTTAACAGAACAGTGCAAAACAAATTTTAAAAACAACACCTCCCCCTCCCAAACAAAAAACAAAATAAAAACAAAAAATAAAACAAAACAGAACAACGAATCCAAAAAAAAAAAGAACTTATCAAGCTATGGAGAAAAAAACAATAACCCAACAACACAAAATCAACAAAACAAATTATATAAAGTTGTATTCACGGATACCCATTGGAGGTTCGAACCTTAACTCCTCTTTAGACTAACATATTTCGGTTTCATCCAATCACAACAGGAGAGAACAAAGCTGACATTGGAGGAATGACCGTTCTTAAAATCATATTTGATTACTGTTCAATATTAATCGGAGATGTATTAGATCTTTTTGCTTCGATTTTAGTTTTGAGGAAAAATTTAGTTTCCAGCATTCGTTAACTTATCGCCTGTCCAACGTAATGGGGGATGATCTATATTACTTTTCCATGTGCTCGAGGTCATTGGTCACATTGAAAAATGTGCTCAAAATGACCTATAGATATTATGCGCTTGGCTAAGAAGCTCATAACATTGTCATCCGGAAGTATAAGGGACCAACACACAAAACTGTGTGTATCCATGAACGATTATAGACAGGTTAATACAGTTCAGTGAGCATTTCTCATAAACGCGGATGGCAAATAACAATAACAAAGACCTGCGTGACGTCATCTTCGATCTATCTATAGTGAGAAGTTTTGAAATATCGAGAATCACGATTGGTCATTGTGTTCAGCTTGACACATGGGTATGTTTACAATTTTCATAAAACAATGCAAAGTGTTTACATTTGTTAAGAAACATCGGACAGCAACAAATCATGTGATTGATGACTCGGTTGGACGAAAACCTGAATCTAGATCGCTCCCATTACATCAAAAGACAAGTCTAAGACCTCAAAAGAAAACAAATCGTGACTTGCATTCAATCGTTCAACCAATAAGATCACTTGTTTCCTTGAGCACTATTCACTACAACTCACTAGGCGGTGGACAAATCTTCAAATGACGTCCTAGGGTCAGGCTATGAATAACGAAGGCTACGGGCTGTTCCAATGTGAACTCTATTCTTGATGTCATGTCAGTGTGTTATGAGTCAAGTTGATTTGTTTTTAATTAACAAATCTTGATTTGTTTCAACAACTCCTGCTACACTGTCCATATCAACAATCCAATACTATTCACAGAGACGAAGAAGTCCCAAGTTTGGAAAAAGAAATAAACAAAAAATTAATTTAAAAAAAAGATCAAAATACCAATACGGAAGTTTCAGGCTCAAAATCCTTCTTCAGCAAACAACAAAAAACATGTGCCAAATAATTATCTGCCATCTGTTTGGTTTTTAAGAAATGTATTTATTGTTTTTTTTTGTTTGTTTGTTGATGAATTTTGAGCCCGAAACGTTCCGTGTTTGGTATTTTGTTCTTTTTTTTTTCAAGCTGTTATATTCAATTTGTTTATTACTTTTTACAGTCTACAGCTTCAAGCAGATTAGTATCAATTTTACAAGTCCCGAGTTTGAGATTTTTAGCCATGATGATGGTCATTTTAATCGATCCTTATTATTTGAAGGACGGTTTTTCTGGCCAAAATTTTAAATCTACAACAGTATATTAAATCCATATATAATTACCGCTTCCTAAATTAATGTCCATGCTGCATACGCCAAGTCTGTAACATTTAATATTCATTGTGGTTTCTGCTACATTTATTTCTCCCCATTTCCTAGGCGAGACGGTATGCTGTACTCAAACAAACGCCTCTCCGATGATGAATTTGGTCTCATGGACCGTTCCTTGGGTGGATTGAGAGGTTACGGAGGCAACAACGGAGGCTATGGAATGTACGGCGCCTCCAGGTACCCCAGCTCATATCACAGATTTGCTTCAAGAAGAGATGATGACTAAGGTGGGTGGTGTAATAAGCAGTGGCGTGGCATGCTTACAGTATAAGGTGGTGCCAGAATCAGAAGAAAATGACTTAAAATATATTATACTTGTAAATACAAAAGAAAGAAAAAAAATAAAAGAAGAAGACTTAATCAAATAAGTAAAATGCGATAGATACCATTTCTCAGTTTTATTTTTTTTTTTTTGAAAATTGCTGTAATCCATTTTTAAAAGATGGAGCGGTGCCTAGCACCAAATCAACCAATATAGCCACGCCCCCGCAATATGATTTTTACACTTTTTCCTTTGGAACTTCGCTTATAGCAGTGTGCGAAAACTTTTTTTGTTGAGCCCAAAATGTCAAACGTTAAGGGCAAAAATTTGTTCATCATATCTCTAATTGTAACTATGATGATGATAATAATGATGATGATGATGATGATGATGATGATGATGATGATGATGATGATGATGATGTTGATGATGGTGATGATGATGATAAAGATGCTGCTGCTGATGAAGATAATGATGCTTATACATTTAATAATGATGGTGATTTAAAGAAATACTTTTTTTTCCCTTTTCAGGAGAGAACAGACGTTACCAAATACTAAAACTCACAAAGTTTAGATACATTCTTATTGTGTCCTCACAAACGTGCCCTTCTTCTTCTTCTAGGTTCCATGCCTGGTCCAGGCTTCGGATACTGCATGAATTATCTCTCTCCATTCCTCCCTGTCTCTTGCTTTTTCAAACAGCTCTTGGATTGTTAGGTTGGTGAAGCCCTTCAGTTGGTCTATGAGTGTTTTTCTTTGTCTCCCCGGGCGCGTTTACCAGGTATTTTTCCACAACTTGCCAGGTATTCATTCTTATCTTTCCTTACTATGTGTCCGAAAAAGGATCGTTGTCGATCCACTATTAAGGGCATTAGTTTCCTTTGTTGGTATGTTTGTTTTAGCACTTCTTCGTTCGTTTTATGTGCGGTATACGATATTCTCTGCATCCTTCTCAAGCACCACATTTCAAAAGCTTCAATGTTCTTTTGTGTTTCTGCATTTGTAGTCCAGCTTTCGCATCCGTATAACAAGATTGGCCACACGTAGCACTTCAAGACTCGGAATCTAATCCCGAACGACATCTGTTTGTTTTTCAAAATGTTTCCCAGGTCCATGAAGGCCTGTTTGGCTTGAGTTATTCTTGCTCGTATGTCTCGGTTACATCTTCCATCTGTTGTCACTATTGAACCTAGGTATTTAAAACTTTCTACGTTGGTAAGTTGCTCGCCGTGAATCGTTATATTGCAGGTGTTGTTGTTTTCGGGGGTTTTCTGTATTACCATGCATTCCGTTTTGGTGATATTCACTTCCATTCCCTTGGCTTCACTATCTACTACCACTTTGTCAACAATCTTTTGAAGTTGGATTTCTGATGTTGCAATGAGTACCGTATCGTCTGCGTATCTTATATTATTTATGTTGTGACCTCCTACTTTTATTCCCTCCATATTATTTATGCCCCTCATGATTGTTTCTTGGTATAGATTAAACTGATCTGGTGAGGCAACACACACTTGACGGACTCCTTTCTTAATAGGAATGGAATTTCCTGTAGAGTTTCCGATTTTGATAGATGCCTGCTGGGTGTAGTATAATGTTTGCATGAGTCTGAGGTCTTTCTCATCAGCGCCAATGGAGTGCAGTTGTTTTAGTATTTCTTCGTGGCGTACTCTATCAAAAGCTTTTTTGTAGTCGACAAAACAGAGGTATAGTGGGGTCTGAACCTGTATAGCTCTTTCACTTAAAACACGGAGGAGGTATATTGCGTTCCTTGTCCCTCTGTCAGGTTGGAATCCATATTGTTCTTCTGCGATTTCGGGGTTAATCTTATTCCTTAGCCTGTTGATAATTATACGCAACAGTATTTTGTTGATGTGACTTATTAAACTTATAGTTCTAAAATTTTCGCATCTGACTGCACCTGCTTTCTTTGGTATTGCTATGAAAATAGAGTTACAGAGATCTTCTGGAATTTTCCCAGTATTGTATATATTGTTGAATAATATGTGAAGTTCATCAATTGCTAGATCTCCTAGGCTTTTTAATACCTCTACAGATATTTCATCAGGGCCTGTTGCTTTACCATCCTTCATTCGTTCCATGGCATGTTCAATTTCACTTTTGGTGATGTTTGGTCCGCTTAATGGTTCTTTGAATTTCAGTGGTGGTTCATTTCTATTTGGATCATTGTACAGTTCGCCTATGTATTCTACCCATCGGCTTTCTATATGTTGTTCTTCAAATAGCAGTTCCCCTTGTTTGTTTTGGATACAACTTCCTGCTGCTTTGCTTTTCCTTTTCCCTGATAGTTCTTTTATTCTTTGGTGAGCTTGTTGGGGGTTGGGTTTGTATTCTCTTTCGATTTCGCAGCATTTCCAGTCTAGATAGTTCTCGTGTGCCTCGATGCATTTGGATTTAATGTGGTTGTTCAATGTTTGGTATTCTGCAGACCCTCTGTTGCATTTTCGTCTTTCTTCAAATAGGTTTAGAATTTCATTTGTCATCCATTCCTTTTTGCTGTTTGTTTGAGCTATTGGTAAATGCTTTTCTGTAGTTGCTTTGACACACTTTTGGAATATATCAAATTGTTTTTCACATTTTTCGTTATCAGGTTCACTTTGGCTTTGTATCATGAGTGCATTTTCAAATTCTTCTCTCATTTTTGTTTGTATGCCATTGTCTTTGCATAACCTGTAATCCCTCTTTATTCTACCAGCTGTTCTCTGAATAGCTTTAAACTTTATCCTTACTGTACAAACAACTGGGACATGGTCACTGTCTACATCGGCGCCTGGGTAGGTTTTGCAATTTAATATGCCATTTCTGAATCTTGATGATACTGCTATAAAGTCTATCTGGTTCCTTGCTCTGTCCCCTGGTGATTGCCATGTCCAGGTTCTTCTTGGGTGTTGTTGAAACCAGGTGTTTGAAATCATTAATTTATTTGTTCTACACCAATCTGCCCAGATGTTTCCTCGTTCATTTCTGTCTCCGAGTCCATGTGGTCCGATTATGTCACCATCTCTGCCTCTGCCAATCTTAGCATTTAGGTCCCCCATTACCATAAGGACTTCTTGTGATTTACACATTCGTTTTGCTTTGTCAAGTGAATGGTAAAACTCTGTCATATCTGCATCTGTCGCCTCTTCTGTTGGTGCATAAACTTGAATAATATTGGTGTCAACTACAGGTCCTCTTAGCTTAACCAGCAAAACTCTGTCTGAGATTGCTACGTGCCCTTTGTAAAATTTGGTTGATTTTTGGTCTAAGATCATCCCTACTCCTTTTTGGAAAGAGGTTCCATGTCGTGTTGTTTTCTTGTTTTATTTTATTTTCTACCTCTTTTTTCGTTTACTGGCAAATAAAAGTCAAATCCTTATACTAATTAATTGTGTAGTTTTGTTTTTACATCGATTCATGCTATGAGTTTTTGTAAAATCCTAACAACATCTGCCCGCTAGATGAAACCTGATACCAACTCAAAAAAAAACTTAGTGTAACCTTAAACGTTTATAGTCTGATTTACTTGACTTTAAGCCTCTTGATTCCTTGTGGAACATAGGAAATCCTTTTGGAACATAGGGATTCCTTGTGGTACATAGGGATTCCTTGTGGAACATAGGGATTATTTGTGGAACATAGGGATTCCTTGTAGAATATGGGGATTCCTTGTGGTACATAGGGATTCCTTGTGGCACATAGGGATTCCTTGTGGAATATGGGGATTCATTGTGGAATGCACGGATTCCTTGTGGAATATAGGGATACCTTGTGGAATATGGGGATTCCTTGTGGAACATAGGGATTCCTTGTGGAACATAGGGATTCCTTGTGGTACATAGGGATTCCTTGTGGTACATAGGGATTCCTTGTGGAAGATAGGGGTTCTTTGTGGAATATAGGGATTCCTTGTGGAACATAGGGATTCATTGTGGAATGTACGGATTCCTTGTGGAACATAGGGATTCCTTGTGGAACACATGGATTTTTTGTGGAACATAAGGATTCTTTGTGGAACATAGGGATTCTTTGTGGAGCATAAGGATTCCTTGTGGAACATAGGGGTTCCTTGTGGAGCATAGGGATTCCTTGTGGAATGTGGAGATTCGTTGTCGAAACTTGCGCTTGCAGTTTCTGTAATTTTGTCTTTTTTTTATTGTATCGAGTTATTGGCCCAAATCAAACCCCCAATCAGGAAGACCAAGTTTATTTTGTACGGCAATGTGGTCTAGTCGTATAATATTCGCTTTCGGATCAGACGGTCTTGAGTTCGAGCCTCGCTCGGGGCACGGTTGAGTCCTTGGAAAAGGCTCTTTACCCACATTGTCTCACCGTACTTAGGTGTAAAATGAGTACCTGGCCGTTAACGGTGATGTCTCCGTCGGAAGATAAATGTAATATCACCAAACAAGCGCCATGTCTCGTTCTCCATGTTACATGTTTCTGTTGGTCAGGGAGCCCTTTGTATAGCGCTTTGAGCACATTAAGTGGATATTGCGCGATATTTTTTTCAAAGCTTTCTCTCTTAGATTAGTTGCTTTCCAGGGCTAATCAGTCCAGTCTATGTTCGAAGTGTTATGCCACTCGCTTTCCGATCGGAAGGTCCTGGGTTCGAGCCTCGCTCGTGCATAATTGAGTCCTTGGAAAAGGCTCTTTGCTCACAGTGACTGACTCTTTGTAAAGTTCTTTGGATATTGCATTATATAAATAAAAGCTCTAATTTTTTTCCTTCTTCTAGGCAGGTTGCGATTCCTGCCCAAACGGTTCGCTTTACTCCAGGCGTCCTTCCTTGTACAGGTATCCAAAGGACAGTGGTGCTGTAACCCCTGCAAGGGTGACAGAAACGTACACGGCCTTGCAAAGGGCCTCCCATCTTTTGGTCCAGGGCTTTTGGTTGACAGATACCCCATTACAGGACATTCCCCTTTCCGCCAATCGATAGGGCGAGTTCTTTTTTTTCCTTTTGGGGGGAGGGGGGGGTGGGGGGAGGGTCCCAACAGCTCATTTCGTAGAGCACTCGCTTCACATGCAAAGGAACCAAGATCAATCCCGGGTGCAGTCGAGATGTTATGCTGACCCCACCCCATGTCCACTCAGCAGTGATTGAGTAGCTGGGTCTCTTAGATCTGGCGGAAAGTACTTTGCGATAGACTTGCGTCCTATCCAAAGGGTAGCATTCAATTGCTATTGTCCGTTTCACGCTTTACGTTTCAGGAACTGAGTTAAACTCCGGCTCCGTGGTCCTTATGGTTCAGAAGGACTACTTTTTTTTTTGGGGGGGGGGGAGGTGTGAAGGGGGAGGGGGAGTTTAAAAACATATTTTTTCAGAGTTCGTCTGTTTATCTATGGTTGTCGTTGTTGTGATTGTGTTTCTCTGGTGAATATTTTTGTGATGGAAATAGTCGTAACGTTGTGATGGTATCTAAATAAGACATGGACTCAATTTGTTGTTGGTTTTGTAAATGTTGAAGTGGTTGTCGCTGAGGTTATTGTTATTGTTGCCTTTCTTTGTGTTATAGATGAGAACACGACAAAGACAACAACAATCATTGTGATGGTGATGATGAACACGCTGCTGCTGCTATATTGATGATGATGATGATGATGATGAGGATGATGATGATGATGATGATGATGATGATGATGACGACGATGATGATGATGATGATGAAAATGATCATGTTAACTGTTAGGGTATTAGTGTTATGATTATATTTAGATATTTCTACTTATATATATCAGCTAACGCTAAAAATCTTTGTCACCATCGACATCGACATCGGCAATACACACTACAAACTGAAACCACTTGACATTTTGAATCATTCACTTCCGGGCCCTTGTAAAACAAGAACGACAACTCCATTGTACTCGGAAAGCACGACACTCTGAAACTCATCAACATTTCTTTCGCTTGCCAGATCTATTTGCGATGTCAAGTTTTTATTATCTCTTCTTCTTCTTCTTCTTCTTCTTCTTCTTCTTCTTCTTCTTCTTCTTCTTCTTCTTCTCCTCCTCCTTCTTCTTCTTCTTCTTCTTCTTCTTCTTCTTCTTCTCTTCTTCTTTCTTCTTCTTCTTCTTTCCTTCTTCTTCTTCTTCTTCTTCTTCTTTCTTCTCTCTTCTTCTTCTTCTTCTCTTCTTTTCTCTTTTCTTCTTCTTCTTCTTCTTCTTCTTCTTCTCTCTCTTCTCTTCTTCTTCTTCTTCTTCTTCTTCTTTCTCTTCTTCTTCTCTTCTTCTTCTTCTTCTTCTTCTTCTTCTTCTCTCTTCTTCTTCTTCTTCTTCTTCTTCTCTCTTCTTTTTCTTCTTCCTTCTCTTCTCTCTTCTTCTTCTTCTTTCTTCTTCTTCTTCTCTTTCCTTCTTCTTCTTCCTTCTTCTCTTTCTTCTTTCTTCTTCTTCTTCTTCTTTCTTCTTCTTCTTCTCTTCTTCTTTCTTTCTTCTTTTTCTTCTTCTTCTCTTCTTCTTTCTTTCTTCTTCTCTTCTTCTTCTTCTTCTTCTTCTTCTTCTTCTTTCTTCTTCTCTTCTTCTTCTTCTCTTCTCTCTTCTTCTTCTTCTTCTTTCTTCTTCTCTTCTCTTCTCTTCTTTCTTCTTCTTCTTCTTCTTCTTCTTTCTTCTTCTTCTTCTTCTTCTTCTTCTTCTTCTTTCTTCTTCTTCTTCTTCTTCTTCTTCTTCTTCTTCTTCTTCTTTCCTTTCTTTCTTCTTCTCTTCTTCTTCTTCTTCTTTCTTCTCTTCTTCTTCTTCTCTTCTTCTTCTTCTTTCTTCTTTTCCTTTCTTCTTCTCTTCTTCTTCTTCTTCTTCTTCTTCTTCTTTCTTCTTCCTTCTTCTTCCTTCTTCTTCTTTCTTCTTCTTCTTCTTCTTCTTCTTCTTTCTTCTTTCTTCTTCTTCTTCTTCTTCTTCTTCTTCTTCTTCTTCTTTCTTCTCTTCTTCTCTTCTTCTTCTTCTTCTTCTTCTTCTTCTTCTCTTCTTCTTCTTCTTCTTTTCTTCTTCTCTTCTTCTTCTTCTTCTTCTTCTCTTCTTCTTCTTCTTCTCTTCTTCTTCTTCTTCTTCTTCTTCTTCTCTCTTCTTCTTCTTCTCTTCTTCTTCTTCTTCTTCTTCTTCTTCTTCTTCTTCTTCTTCTTCTTCTTCTCTTCTCTTCTCTCTTCTTCTTCTTCTCTTCTTCTTCTTCTTCTTCTTCTTCTTCCTTCTTCTTCTTCTTCTTCTTCTTCTCTCTTCTTCTTCTCTTCTCTTCTTCTTCTCTTCTTCTTCTTCTCTTCTTCTCTTCTTCTTCTTCTTCTTCTTCTCTCTTTTTCTTCTTCTTTCTTCTTCTCTTCTTCTCTTCTTCTTCTCTTCTTCTTCTTCTCTCTCTCTCTCTTCTTTTTTTTTTTTTTATTCTTTATCTTATTCATCAATAGAATAAAACGTACGGTAGTAATTGCTTGTTACCCTCTGCAGCTGTAAATTTAATACTTACAAAAAAAAAAAATACATCAAACCCCACCCTCAAAACATTCAAACAACAACAAAAAAGCCAGCATAAACAAAAACAACAACCACAACAACAACAACAACAACAATAACAACAACAGCAATAACAACAACAACAACAAAACTGAAACAAAACAAAACAAAAGTTGAACGAAAAAATCCCTCACCCCATAGTGTTTTACATAGACAGATACATTGAGCTTTCACCACAAGGACAAAGAGACACAGATGGAGATGGCTAGGACATATTGTCGCTGTGGTCTTTTGGTATGACACTCGCTTTCGGACCGGAAGGTCCTGGGTTCGAGCCTCTCTCGGCACATAGTTGAGACCTTGGAAAAGACTCTTTACTTACATTCTCTCACCGTACTCAGGTGTAAAATGAGTACCTGACCGTCAACAGCGTTGTCTCTGTCGGTGAAAATTGTAATATCTCCTAACAGGCGTTATGTCTCGTTCTAATTGTTACGTGTTGCTGTTGGTCGGGGACCCTTTGTAAAGCGCTTTGAGCACATTAACTGGACATTGCTCTATATAAAAGCTCTAGTTCTTTGGGGTTTTTTATATATTGCCAAAATGGAGGTAACTCTTTCCTAAGAACTGCGCTCCGTTGTCCCTCGAGGGGGCGGGGACATCAACTTCTCGAAACTGGGAGAGAAGTTACCAGGCTTTCCCACCAGCAAGAGAAGGCACTGGGTGGTAGCAAATCGGCTTCGGTCGAGACCCTGCCTGAAGGCAAATTCGCTTCACCAGCGTGGACTTTCCACCTGTTCCAACATGTACCCGATGTGGTAACGAGCCCAAAACCGCAGAGCATCTCGTTTAACGGTGTGTTGTGACGCGACGAAGCTTTCGGTGGGTTTGCGACGGTGCACGAGTGCGGTACGGAATTTGCTGATTGGGTCTATTGTCATAAATTAGTGGTTTCAGCACTATTAGAAGCTGCTGCTGATTGGGTCGATCATCATAACATAGTGGTGTGAGCATCATTAGAAGCTGTTACTGATTGGGTCGATCATCATAACATAGTGGTGTGAGCATCATTAGAAGCTGTTACTGATTGGGTCGATCATCATAACATAGTGGTGTGAGCATCATTAGAAGCTGTTACTGATTGGGTCGATCATCATAACATAGTGGTGTGAGCATCATTAGAAGCTGTTACTGATTGGGTCGATCATCATAACATAGTGGTGTGAGCATCATTAGAAGCTGTTACTGATTGGGTCGATCATCATAACATAGTGGTGTGAGCATCATTAGAAGCTGCTGCTGATTGGGCCGATCATCATAACATAGTGGTGTGAGCATCATTAGAAGCTGTTACTGATTGGGTCGATCATCATAACATAGTGGTGTGAGCATCATTAGAAGCTGTTACTGATTGGGTCGATCATCATAACATAGTGGTGTGAGCATCATTAGAAGCTGTTACTGATTGGGTCGATCATCATAACATAGTGGTGTGAGCATCATTAGAAGCTGTTACTGATTGGGTCGATCATCATAACATAGTGGTGTGAGCATCATTAGAAGCTGTTACTGATTGGGTCGATCATCATAACATAGTGGTGTGAGCATCATTAGAAGCTGCTGCTGATTGGGTCGATCATCATAACATAGTGGTGTGACCACCATTAGAAGCTGTTACTGATTGGGTCGATCATCATAACATAGTGGTGTGAGCATCATTAGAAGCTGTTACTGATTGGGTCGATCATCATAACATAGTGGTGTGAGCATCATTAGAAGCTGTTACTGATTGGGTCGATCATCATAACATAGTGGTGTG
Source organism: Berghia stephanieae (assembly GCF_034508935.2). NCBI lineage: Eukaryota > Metazoa > Mollusca > Gastropoda > Nudibranchia > Aeolidiidae > Berghia > Berghia stephanieae. Next base: position 25,985,855 of record NC_088370.1, on the reverse strand, counting down.
AGTATCATTAGAAGCTGTTACTGATTGGGTCGATCATCATAACATAGTGGCGCGAGCACCATTAGAAGCTGTTACTGATTGGGTCGATCATCATAACATAGTAGTGTGAGCACCATTAGAAGCTGTTATTGATTGGGTCGATCATCATAACATAGTGGTGTGAGCATCATTAGAAGCTGCTGCTGATTGGGTCGATCATCATAACATAGTGGCGTGAGCACCATTAGAAGCTGCTGCTGATTGGGTCGATCATCATAACATAGTGGTGTGACCACCATTAGAAGCTGCTGCTGATTGGGCCGATCATCATAACATAGTGGTGTGAGCATCATTAGAAGCTGTTACTGATTGGGTCGATCATCATAACATAGTGGTGTGAGCATCATTAGAAGCTGTTACTGATTGGGTCGATCATCATAACATAGTGGTGTGAGCATCATTAGAAGCTGTTACTGATTGGGTCGATCATCATAACATAGTGGCGTGAGCATCATTAGAAGCTGCTGCTGATTGGGCCGATCATCATAACATAGTGGTGTGACCACCATTAGAAGCTGTTACTGATTGGGTCGATCATCATAACATAGTGGTGTGAGCATCATTAGAA
>NC_088370.1:25970248-25975248 GCF_034508935.2 Berghia stephanieae | reverse complement strand
GCACAGGTGGTATTCCTGGTGACAGGTCATATAGAAATCTGTCAGTAGTGATCTAATGTATAAAGTATATATGGCTGATCGATGACTCATTGAAATATAATCTTGCGTTGACTCAGCATTGACACAAACGTAGTAGTAGTAGTAGTAGTAGTAGTAGTAGTAGTACTACTACTACTACTACTACTACTACTACTACTACTACTACTACTACTACTACTACTACTATCATCACTACTGCTACAACCACCACCACCATCACCACCACCACCACTACTACTACTACTACTACTACTACTACTACTACTACTACTACTACTACTACTACTACTACTACTACTACTACTACTACTATCATCACTACTGCTACAACCACCACCACAATCACCACCACTACTAATACTACTACTACTACTACTACTACTACTACTACTACTACTACTACTACTACTACTACTACTACTAGTAGTAGTAGTAGTAGTAGTAGTAGTAGTAGTAGTAGTAGTCGTGGTAGTAGTAGTAGTAGTAGTAGTAGTAGTAGTAGTAGTAGTAGTAGTATAGTAGTAGTAGTAGTATTAGTAGTAGTAGTAGTAGTAGTAGTAGTAGTAGTAGTAGTAGTAGTAGTAGTAGTAGTACTACTACTACTACTACTACTACTACTACTACTACTACTACGTTTGTGTCAATGCTGAGTCAACGCAAGATCTATCTATCTATCTATCTATCTATCTATCTATCTATCTATCTATCTATCCATCTATCTATTTATCAATCTAATATCTATCTATCTATCTATCTATCTATCTATCTATCTATCTATCTATCTATCTATCTATCTACCCGTCTATCTCCCTATTTGTCTCTCTCTATCCATATAATATAATAATAAATGGCATTTATATAGCGCTTTACCCCGTTGTCACAGGCTCTAAGCGCTTTACAGTGATATAAAACAAAACATATTACAGTGAGACAAGTGTGAAGGAAACGTGATACGAATTCAATTTAACAACAACAAAATATGAAAATAATATTGCAACATTATGACGTAAAAAGATAAAACTTTAAGCGAGATTTGAACGTTGTCAACGAATCCGAGCATCTCACGTGTGACGGGAGAGAGTTCAAAAAATGGGGGGCCGAAAATTGAAAAGACTGTCTATCTGTATATTATGTCTAGTTTTTAGTGTCTTTTTAACCGACGACGCTGGACTTTTGACGACATAAAGCGTGAAACCCGAAATCTATCTACTACATCATCTTTAACCTTTGGCAGTCATGGTTGACGAAACATTTGCCACTTTTAACTTCTTACGTGAAAACATTTACACTAGGTAGATGACCTCAAAGGTCAATGTCAACGTTTTTTTTAGCCCTTATTGCTCGAAAACGCAATAGATTAACTCCAACAAAGACCCACTTGTGTCCTGTTCAAAGAGTAGCAAGCAATAGAGAAAAATATTGTGACGGTTGGGGGTCCCGATAGCTCAGTTGGTAGCGCACTTGCTTCACACATAAAGGGACCAAGGTCGATCCCGGGTGCAGTCAGGCGAGATTTTTTTATGCCCCCCCCCCCCTCCATTGTCCACCCAGTAGTGATTGGGTAGCTGGATCTGTTAGATCTGGCGGAAAGTAATTTGAGATAGACTAGCGTCCTATTTGAATGATAGCAAGCAATTGCTATTGTCCGTTTCACATTATAGAAACGGGATAAATCTCGGGTCCATTGGCTACTAAATGGCTCGGAAGGAGCAAGAACTGTGACGGTTCCAATCTCATTGGAAATGTGAAAGCAGTCCCCCTGAGGACTGGATACATACCTCGAGCAACTGATCTTCTGGTTTCATAGTGATAGTTTCTTATTTTCTAGCATTAAAAAATCCTGGTCGTCAATAATGATAATCCAGCCTTGCAATTTTACGTCCCTTATTCATAAGAATATGCTTCTACTTCCGACTACTAAAATAGTTATGCAACCTTATGATTCAATATGCAACCTATTCATTGATATTCCTCCGGAAGACGGATTTCATATATACACTTCCAATGAGTTTAGAATCGGAAGAGAGGTAAGTGTGGTGACGTCACTACCTCTCTGCCCTATTGATATTGTCTGTTGTCTGTGAAAGAAACCATGGCCTTCGTAAAGTTATGGCCTGATACTGACCAAAAAATGACGTCAAAATGCCAGTCTTTTGCTACAAAAGAAAACAAATCGTGAGTTGTATTCAATAGCTCAACAAATGAAATAACTTGTTTCCTTGAACTCTACTAAGGAAAACTCACTGACGCTTCTTCTTCTTCTAGGTTCCATGCCTGGTCCAGGCTTCGGATACTGCATGAATTATCTCTCTCCATTCCTCCCTGTCTCTTGCCTTTTCAAACAGCTCTTGGATTGTTAGGCTGGTGAAGCCCTTCAGTTGGTCTATGCGTGTTTTTCTTTGTCTCCCCCGGGCGCGTTTACCAGATATTTTTCCACAACTTGCCAGGTATTCATTCTTATCTTTCCTTACTATGTGTCCGCAAAAGGATAGTTGTCGATCCACTATTAAGGGCATTAGTTTCCTTTGTTGGTATGTTTGTTTTAGCACTTCTTCGTTCGTTTTGTGTGCAGTATACGGTATTCTCTGCATCCTTCTCAAGCACCACATTTCAAAAGCGTCAATGTTCTTTTGTGTTTCTGCATTTGTAGTCCAGCTTTCGCATCCGTATAACAAGATTGGCCACACGTAGCACTTCAAGACTCGGAATCTAATCCCGAACGACATCTGTTTGTTTTTCAAAATGTTTCCCAGGTCCATGAAGGCCTGTTTGGCTTGAGCTATTCTTGCTCGTATGTCTCGGTTACATCTTCCATCTGTTGTCACTATTGAACCTAGGTATTTAAAACTTTCTACGTTGGTAAGTTGCTCGCCGTGAATCGTTATATTGCAGGTGTTGTTGTTTTCGGGTTTTTCTGTATTACCATGCATTCCGTTTTGGTGATATTCACTTCCATTCCCTTGGCTTCACTATCTACTACCACTTTGTCAACAATCTTTTGAAGTTGGATTTCTGATGTTGCAATGAGTACCGTATCGTCTGCGTATCTTATATTATTTGTGTTGTGACCTCCCACTTTTATTCCCTCCATACAAACACAAACCTAAAAAAATGACGTCAAACTAGTGTGTCAGGCTATGTTAACTATAGATAGTATGCAGATGTTGTCACTCAGGCCTTTGTTATTGTTTTTGCCATCCGCGTTTGTGAGTTGTTCTCACTAAACTGTATTAACCAGGCTATAAAAGTTCATGGTTACACAAAGTTTGTGTGTTGGTCCGTTATACTTCCGGATGGCAATGTTTTGAACTCCTTGGCCAAGCGCATTCTATCTATAGCTACGATCAGCCTCAGTGCGTGGCCTTCGTAAACTCATGGCCTGAAACTGACCAATAAATGACGTGAAAAGACAAGTTCTGGCCACAAAAGAAAACATATCGTGAGTTGTATTCAATAGTTCAACCAATGGGATCACTTGATTCCTTGAGCACTACTAAAGACAACTCACTTGGCGGTCCACAAATCTAAAAATGACGTCAAAATATGGGTCTTGGTGGATGGTAGTATAAGGCTAAAGATAGTGTGCGGAGGGCTCCTTGTTTTGTCCTCCTCATCAACCGCCTCCTCTTTTCCCTCTTCCTCCTCCTCCTCTTCCTCCTCCTCCTCTTATTCTTCCTCATGGGAAGCGTATTTCTTGCTTATTGCTGATGACACATCGTTGTTACATTTCTTTTGATGATAACAGTTGAGAAATAATAGAAATAAAATAATGTCAGGTAAAGTATTAAACATTATGAACGTTTATCTCTTATCATAATAGGATTCAATAGTCTGATGTCACGTCGCCCAGCAACGTACAGCTTAGTTCTAAACAAAGAAAATAGATACTTTTTATTCTTCATGTTGGCTAGAACTTTTTCCCATGTCATGTGATCAGAATATAAAAGTCAAAACATGATCAGATTTATAATGTTTTTCTTCTCTGGATACACTTTCATGCTCGTAGGAGAAGTTTTTCACAAGGGCGTCCACCATTGTTTCGATAGTTTAGAACCAGTCACTAAATTACAATGCGTCATTACGAGGGAAATGAAGTCACGATTGTTGAAGCCTTTTAGAAGGACCAACGTTGACGTCACTCACATAAATAAATCAAGGAGCAGGCACCGGTGTAAGATGAAGATCTGAACAAGTGTATATGAAAGGTGCCTGACAAAGCAAGAAAGAAAAATACAAAAAAAAAAAAAAAAAAAAACAAACAAAAAAAAAACCATCCCCAAAAAAGCTATCTACCTCGACTGGGAATTGAACCTCAGACATTCTGATAACCGGTCATACGCGCTACCATTACGCATTACATTACATTGTAATGTTAGCACGTCTGACCTGTAATCAGAAGGTCTGAGGTTCAATTCCCAGTCGAGGTAGACCGATTTTTGGGATGTTTTTTTTCTCTTATACTTTTCTTTCTAGCTGTTTCCGGCACCTTTCATACACACCTGTTCAGAACTTTTTTTTTTTTTTTGACGTCACTCAGCTTTTTGGTATTATATTTAGACGGCGTGTCAGTGATTCGTCCTCACTAAATTCTTTCAATCAGACTATAAACGTTAAAGGGTACACACAGTTTTGTGTGTTGGCATGTTTCATTTTGGCTGGCGGATGTTGCGCGTATTTTACCTAAACGCATAGCATTGATATAATTCCGCCTCAGCAAAGATACCGAGAAGTTTTACGTCAGCACACTTAAAAACACGGACATTTCTTAGGATTTATGACATTTTGTTGATGGTGCGGAGTAAGCAGTACACAGTACACAGAACACACTTTGAGTGAGACCAGCAAACACTTAACTAGGCATTGTTGTTGATATTATGGCTTGTTATATTGTACAATTTACAATGTGGTGGGATTGACTCTCTCTCTCGTGTTACATAGTATGCAAAATCGTATTTATCTTT
>NC_088370.1:25957748-25965248 GCF_034508935.2 Berghia stephanieae | reverse complement strand
TGTCTTTGTCTTGGGATGAGATTACTTGGTTTTGTCCTGGCCCAGGCCGGATACCTTAGCTGGGAGAGAAAAAGTCAAAAGTATAGAGTTTTGGGAGATGATATTTTTTGTCTTGTAAATCATCACTTTTTAAGCACTGTATTATGTTTTGTATATATATTATATATATGATTTGTAAACATTTGAGTGTGCCCCTCTGAGTAGGGACCTGTTCTTGTGTCAGGATGAGACTTTTAGGTGATCTCAGACTAAGTACTTTGATAGTGTGCTCTCGGAATCTACATTTCTTTCCTATTTGAACCAATTCCTCTTTGCTTTACCTTTTCTTCGGTGCTTTAATTGTAACTCTGGGACTTTTTACCATCTCATTTTCTTCCTTTTTCCATGACCTTAATGTGTTGCAAGAGCCGAAAAAAAAACAACATAAAACAAACAAACAAACAAACAAGTAAATGTAACCCATCGAGCCGGTCAGGTATTATGTCGGACAATTTTTAATTCGTGTTTTTCCAATTACATCATAATGGGATCTCAAAGAACTTAAAATTGTGTATCAACTTTGTTTATAATAGGGGTCCCGATAGCTCAGTTGGTAGAGCACTCGCTTCACACGCAAAGGGACCAAGATCGATCCCGGGTGCAGTCGAGATTTTTTCGGACCCTCCTGTCCACCCAGCGGTAACTGGATAGCTGCGTCTATTAGATTTGACGGAAAATACTTTGCGATTCGACTTGCATCCTATCCAAAGGATAGCGAGCAATTGCTATTGTATGTTTCACGCTATAGAAACAGGGATAAAGTCCATGAGCCTAATGGCTCTGAAGGACTACTTTTATTTTGTTTGATTTATACTTTCCCAACAATTGAAAAAGCTTTTCTTGCTATAATGAGTCAGTGACAAATCCTTAGTTCACAGTTTTCCAACAATTTAAAAAGTCTTTTTTTCTGAAACGTTAATGGCGTATCCTTGATTTTTGAGTTAGTTATTTTCCATTATTCACCTCAAAGGGCTTTACAAAAATAAAATCGTTTCACATGTTTGTTTGTTTTGTTTTTTTTTTTTTCGATGGGAATTAATATTGTGAGACTTGGGGTTTATACTCGCCTTCAGACTGGAAGGTCCAGGGTTCGAGTCCCCCTCTGGTTCGGCGTGCAATTGAAGGCTCTTTACTCAGTTTCTCTCACTGTACATTCTATGTGTAATATGAATACCTGACCACTTACAGCGTTATCTCTGCCGGAAAAAATAGTAATATCGCCTAACAGGGGCAATTCTCGTCCTACATGTTGAGTATCGTTGTTGGCTGTGGACCCCTCGTAAAGCTCTTCGAGCATGTTTAGCTAGTGGATATTGCGCTATATAAGAAATCCGGTAAAGGAAAAACCAACACAAAAACAACATTGATTATTTTGGGTCGAACGTTACAAAAGTGACCATTTGGAACAACTTCCACTCTTTCTGATTTATCTTATACTTGTTCCGTCGTATTCTATTTTAAGGAAAATAATATAAACATGGCATTATATAAAGGTAATTGTTTTTATGCCTTCCGCTGCCAAGGTCGACAGAACGTGTAGCCTCAGCAGCTCTCCTTATCTCAGATGTGATTGATTTCCACGTCCAGCCATATTGTGCGATGATGGATATTATATTCATTTATTCTTCCTTTCTCTTGAGTTGAGAGTTTGGCTTGTTATCTCTCCAATCCGAAACTCCACAATCCGGATGTCCCTGACAGGTTGGCTTGGGATGGGTTTATCTTCTTCTTTATTTGTACACGTGGGTCCCCATAGCTCAGATGATAGAGCACTCGCTTCACAGGCAAAGGGACCAAGATCGATCCCGTCTGCAGTCGAATTTTCTTCAGACAACCCCCCCCCCCCTTTCCTGTCCACTAAGCAGTGAATGCTGGGTAGCTGAGTCTGTTAGATTTGGCGGAAAGTACTTTGCGAGAGACTTGCGTCCTATCCAAAGGATATCAAGAAATTGCTATTGTCCGTTTTTCGCTCTAGAAACCGGTAAAAACTCCGACTCCATAGGCCCAATGGCTCTGAATGACTACTTTTTTGTTGTTAATTTGTACACGTTAGGGACTGATTCCACTATCCGGATGTGCCTGTAATCGGGACTAAATGCTGGGAACGGAGGTGTTCTAATAGGCTTCAACAGTCGTGACGTCACTTCCCTCCTAATGACGTATAGTAACTTAGTAACGGTTCTAAATTATCGGAATAATGACGCAGGCCCTTATGAAATACTTCCCCGAGGAGCATAAAAGTGTATCCAGAGGAGAAAAACATTAAAAATCTGATCATGTTTTGCCTTTTATACATTCTGATCACATGAAATGTGAAAAAGTTCTAGCCAGCATGAAGAATATAAAGTAATAATAATAATTATTATTATAATAATGTTGAAAACTTATATTATAGCGCTATAACCCCGATACACCAGACTCTAAGTGCCGATTTATTTTGTTTAGAACCAAGCTGCTGGTTGCTGGGTGGACGTGACATCAGACTATTGAACCGAATTAGAGATATGTGACTGAATAATATTATACTAGTGGAGAACCCGTCATGTTGGGGAGAAATAGGGACCAATCATTATGCCTCTACATATATTCTAAATGACCATTTGAGTCAAGGGCTGATAGAATTAACAATAACTTTAAAAAAGATTTGCAAGTTACTACTCGTATATCAGTCTATAAAAGATTTTTTTTTAACTTGCCAGTAATTCTGTCACTAACTCAATCAATCACTCACTCACTCACTCACTCATTCCCATGTCGGCGGGATGCAGACGTCAGTACCTTAAGCCATTCCCCAGGGTATCTGTCCTTTTTCAGAAGGCTATTAAGATCCACACCTGTCCATTCTTTGATGTTGTCTTGCCATAGTTTTTTTTTTTTCTGTCTTCCTCTTCTCCTTCCTCTGTCCCTCTACAGTGTCCTGCATGACAGTCTTGCACAGATTATCATGGCGGACAGTGTGTTCGAACCATGACAATTTCCTCCTTTTGACCATTGACAACAGTGGTTCACTGTGCACCTGCTCGACCCTCTACCTCTTCTAAAATATCTTTATTAGTCCTGTGCTCCAAATATAGAACCCTCGGGATTTTCCGATAGCTCTTATTTTGAAAAGCTCAGATTCGCTTTTCTTGATCTGCAGTGAGAGTCCATAGAGCAGGATGGATAGTACCAGCGATCTGTATCATTTCAACTTAACTCCAAAATGATTGTTACTGTTCCATATGGTGTTGAGTCTTGTCATGGCTGCTATTGCCATTCCAATTCTAACTTTCACCTCTGCTGTGCTAGTCCAATCTTCAGTGAGTAGCACTCCAAAATAATTGAATGAGGTGGCTTGCTTTAGGTTTTCACCGTTGACATTGACATTGATTCTCGTCTGAGGGTTGTATCGGCTGCTTGTTAGAATTTTACGACTTTTCGGAATTGATCTCCATCCCATATGGACAAGCTGTTTCTGATATCGGTAAACGTCTGTAATTCTGTGCTCTTTGACAAAAATTAAGCATGGGTGGTATGGAACAACGTTAACAGCCAACCCTATTTCTATATATATATATATATATATATATATATATATATATATATTATATATATATATATATATATATATATATATATATTATGTTATGATATTGTTATATATATGATTGTTTATGAGTGCTGGTGGGTACTTGTAGATACTAGAGTGTTCGATAATATTAATTAGAGCATGTAAAATGAATTTACGGCGAAGTGGCCGAGTGTTTAGGGCATTGTACTATGACCTGGAAGGTCCCGGGTTCGCGCCCCGCTTCAGGGACTTTCTTTTTTTTCCTTAAGCAAGATTATTAACTCTCAATTTGCTCACTTGGACAACATGGGTGATTCCTGTTGACATCAGACATTTTGTTTGATTAATTATCTACATTCCTTCGTGGAATGCCTAGGCGACGATATCTTATGATGTTGTGGCGGAAGGACACACACACACACACACACGCACATACACACATACACACACACACACACATATATATATATATATATATATATATTTATATATATATATATGGATATAAGGTTATCCCTTTTTAAATTTTTTTGTTTTTTTTTTTTCTTCCAACAGACTGTCTATATGCTTAGACTATCACCACATTGCCGTAGAGGAGGAGAGGGAGAGGGAGGGGGTGAAGAGGTGGAGAGAGATTAAAGACAAATTACAGAACCCTGAAGAGGTTGACGATGAAAGTATTGCAGCTATCAAACAAGGTAATTGTGTCTTGTTAATTCATCATCATCATCATCATCATCATCATCATCATCATCATCATCATCATCATCATCATCATCATCATCATCATCCTCATCATCATCATCATCATCCTCCTCCTCATCATCATCATCAGTTTTGTCGTTTTCATCATCATCATCATCATCATCATCATCATCATCATCATCATCATCATCATCATCATCATCATCATCATCATCTTGTCATTATCATCCTTATCATCATCATCATCATCATCATCATCATCATCATCATCATCATCATCATCATCATCACAACCCACCATCAATATCACCATCAAAAACAAACTTCGAAAAACACTTTCCCACCACCACCACCACCGTCATCATCATCATCAACACATATTATTTTCTCAATATTAAATACAGGCAACACCGCCGCGACAGAAACAGTAGCAGAGCAAGAGGAAGAACACGACTACATCGAAGTGATACCAGACTCTGCCTCCGACGACTCGGTGGATGACGATCCATACTGTGATGAAGGTACCGTGGCGACGTGCTCTAATGGTATAGATAGTATGCGCTTGACTAAGAAGCTCATAACATTGCCATCCGGAAGTAAAACGGATCAACACATAAAGCTCTGTGTAACCTTGAAAGTTTATAGTCTGGATAAGACAAAGTTTTAAAGTTTCAAAGTTTATTCAATCTTAGGCTTTCGCCAATAAATCAACAATTTGATGATAACATACATGAAAGTGGGGGGGGGGGGGGGGGGAATGAATAACTAAAAATGAAATGGTAAATGGAACCAAAACATAAACTGATACACCCACAAAATACAACATGTAATACATACATATATATATAATAATACATTACGTATATAATATATAATAAAAAATAATAATAATAATATAATAATAATGAAAGATAATAATAAGAAGAAGGAAGAAGAAGAAGAAGAAGAAGAAGAAGAAGAAGAAGAAGAAGAAGAAGAAGAAGAAGAAGAAGATACAGTTAAGTGAGAATTACTCATAAACGCGGATGGAAAAAAACAATAACAAAGACCCGAGTGACATCAACTTCATTCTATCTATAACAGTCGCCCTCAGACCAGAAGGTCCAGGGTATGATTACCGTTTTGAGTGGAGCATAGTTGAGTCCTTGGAAAAGGCTCTTTACTCACAATCTCGCATTCACCGCACTCACCTGTAATATGAGTACCTGGCCGTTAACATGGTTTTCTCTATCCAAACAAAAATTGTAAAATCGCCTAACAGGTTTCTTAACTGTTGTTGATAACTAGGTACCCCATGTAAAGTGCTTTGAGCACATTATTTAGTGGAAATTGCGCTCAATTATAAATGCTCATTTTTAATGGAGTTATCATTGTAATGGGAATAAAAGTAACTTGAGAGCTTTGATATAGAGCAATAATCACTAGTCGTTCTCAAAGCGCTTTACATGGGGTCCCAAACCAACAGCAACACGTAACATGAAGGACGTGTCATGAGCCCTGAAAGGCCATAATAAATATTTGGGGTTTTTTCCGACAGAGACAACACTGTTAAAGGCCAGGTACTCATTTTACACCTGAGTACAGTGAGAGAAAGTGAGTAAAGAGCCCTTGTCAAGCACTCAACTGTGCGCCGCGTTGGGTATTTTGTTCTGTTTTGAAGTTGTTAAATTCATTTTTGTTTATTACTTTTTACAGTCCACAGCTTCTACTTCTAGCAGCTTAGTATCACTTTGAATATTGTATAGATAGTATGCGCTTGGCCAAGAAGCTCATAACATTGCCATCCGGAAGTATAACGCATCAACACACAAAACTGTGTGTAACCATGAACGTTTATAGTCAGGTTAATACAATTCAGTGAGCATTACTCATAAACGCGGATGGCAAAAAACAATAACAAAGACCTGAGAGACGTCATCTTCGAACTATCTATATTGTATGTTATTCTTTGTATAGATAGTATGCGCTTGGCTAAGAAGCTCATAACATTGCCATCCGAAAGTATAACGGACCAACACACAAAAGTGTGTGTATTCATGAACGTTTATAGTCGGGTTAATACAGTTCAGTGAGCATTACTCATAAACGCGGATGGCAAAAAACAATAACAAAGACCTGAGTGACGTCATCTTCGAACTATCTATAGTCTGGTTAATACAGTTTAGTGAGAATTACTTATTCACGCGGATGGCTAAAACAAAACCAAAAAAAACAAAAACAAAAAAAAAAAAACAAACACAATAATAATGCCCCGACTGACGTCAATTTCGATCTGTCTATCTTTTTGAGTGTTTTCCCTCGTAGCAAAATCCTTTGCTTGTACCTGGATGGTTCATTTAGGCTTGCGTTTGAGCTTTTATCTAGCGCAATATCCACTAAACGTCCCCAAAGCGCTTTACAAAGGGTCCCTGACCAACAGCAACACGTGAAATGTAGAATGATACATAATATGACGCCTGTTGGCCGATATTACAATTTTTTTTAGACAGAGACAACGCTGTTGACGACCATGTACTCATTTTACATTGAGTACGGTGAGAGAATGTAAGTAAAGAGCTTTTTCCAAGGATTCAACTATGCGCCGAGCGAGGCTCGAACCCAGGCCCTCCCCATCAGAAAGCGAGTGTCATACCACAAGACCACATAGTTGACTTCACTCGGGTCTTTGTTATTGTTTTTTTTTTGCCATACATGTTTATGAGTAATTCTCAATTAACTGTATTAACCTATAAAAGTTCATGGTTACACATAGTTTTGTGTGTTGGTCCGTTATACTTCCGGATGGCAATTTTGGGAACTTTTTAGCCAAGTGCATACTATCTCTAGATAATATGCGGTTGGCTAAGAAGCTCACAACACTGCCATCCGGAGGTATAACGGACCAATACACAAATCTATGTGTACGATTACACGTTTTTAGTCTGGATAATACAGTTTAGTGAGAATTACTCATAAACGCGGATGGTAAAAAAACAATAACAAAGACCCGAGTGACGTCATCTTCGTTCTATCTATAAGTTGACGAAGGCTAAACTCCAACCCGTAACCTAAAGATCAGCTCACAAGACGATTGGCGATTGGCGTGCGCCTTTCGCATTCTTGTTTTCTCAAATTTGGAAATCCTAACGATTTACATGGAAAATCCTCTTCACATCAAAGAACAGGAAGTCTTTTGATTTAGGATTTAGCTTTCTTCAAAAAAACTA
>NC_088370.1:25935248-25950248 GCF_034508935.2 Berghia stephanieae | reverse complement strand
ACATTACCGTTGCATTCCTTCAAGGCTGAATTATTCCTCCTTGATTTCGTTATCCACAATGGATATAGGGAAGTATTTTTATCTTCCAATGTCCAAGAGTTTCTTGAATAAATTCAAAGAGATGAAGTGAGTAGGAAAGTGCCAGAAGACAACAGGGAATAAAAACTTCGCGGCTGCAATGGTGGGCTAGAACCCGCGACCTTACTGGTACGACAACGTCGGGGAGATCTTGACTCTACCGTATGAGCTATCCACGACCCCAGCTTCCCGGCCAGGCGGAATTGTCGTACCAGTAAGGCTGCGGGTTCGAGCCCCCATCGCGGCCGCGAAGTTTTTATTCTCTGTTGTCTTCTGGCACTTTCCTACTAACTTCATTTCTTGTTATTGTCAACATAAGTGCCTGCTTCACTCACTTTTCTTGAATAAATTCCAAACGTATCTCATTAATACATTTTATAAATTCAACCAGTTAACTGCTGTCCTCTGGAAAAACATGTTTTTAAAAATTTGGCCAGAAAACTCGTCCTTCTCAAAAATTGATTGATTTAAATTACTATCATCTTGGCAAAAAAACACTCAAACCTGGGACCTCGCGAGTTCTCCAAGGAAGTTCTAGATTTGAGATCTTTTTTTTTTTTTTTTTGCCAAGATGTGGGTGACTTATTAAATCGGTTGATATTTGAAGTTGAAGAACAAGTTTTCTGACCAAATATTCAAAAATATTATTATAACAAAGACCTTTCCTTATGGACTGATTGTTATAACAAAGACCTTTCCTTGTTGACTGATTGTTATAACAAAGACCTTTCCTTGTTGACTGATTGTTATAACAAAGACCTTTCCTTATGGACTGATTGTTATAACAAAGACCTTTCCTTATGGACTGATTGTTATAATAAAGACCTTTCCTTGTGAACTGATTCTCATAACAAAGACCTTTCCCTGTGGACTGATTGTTATAACAAAGACCTTTCCTTATGGACTGATTGTTATAACAAAGACCTTTCCTTGAGATTCTCATCCGTTGTTTTATTTATCCTTACGTATTTTACTATCACTTGTAAAAAAGCTACTTCTCTTTATCCTTTAAGGGAATTCTTCAACCCGTAATCTCTTTTTTTAAAATATTCTTTCTTCACTGTTATCATCATTATCATCAGCATTGTTGCCATCGTCATCATCATCAATATTATTACGATGCATCATCATGAAAACAGTCTGATCCCTCTAAATTTATTTCCCAGCTGACCAATTCATGCCTCATTATTATCATTATTATTATTATTATTATTATTATTATTATTATTATTATTATTATTATTATTATTATTATTATTATTATTATTATTATTATTACTATTTATGAATATTATCATCACCATCAAACTGCATATGCCGTGGTGGTAGTAGCAACTTTTATGACAATCTGATGCATTGACGAATGTATGACTTTTTAAATGTTTTATAAGGATGTCATGTGAGTGTCTGTGGATAATTGATTACATGTATCATTCTCTTACTGACCAATAAAGGTGAGGCCACTCTGAAAAATTACTCTCTTTTTCTTTTCACAAAATTGTATTAATGATAAATTTGTCACGTTTCAATTGGTTGGAGGAAACACGAAAGTGGGTCAAATCCCATAAATATGTTGAGCATGACAAAATGATTAACACTGGCCAGGTCATCGTATGTTGAGCAATGACAAAACCCTTAACATTGGCCAGGCCATCGTATGTTGAGCAATGACAAAACCCTTTAAATTGACCAGACCATCGTATGTTGAGCAATGACAAAACCCTTTACACTGGCCAGGCCATCATATGTTGAGAAATGAAAAACCCTTTACATTGGCGAGGCCATCATATGTTGAGCAATGACAAAACCCTTTACATTGACCAGGCCATGGTATGTTGAGCAATGACAAAACCCTTTACATTGACCAGGCCATCGTATGTTGAGCAATGACAAAACCCTTTACACTGGCCAGGCCATCATATGTTGAGAAATGACAAACCCTTTACATTGGCGAGGCCATCATATGTTGAGCAATGACAAAACCCTTAACATTGGCCAGGCCATCGTATGTTGAGCAATGACAAAACCCTTTACATTGACCAGGCCATCGTATGTTGAGCAATGACAAAACCCTTTACACTGGCCAGGCCATCATATGTTGAGAAATGAAAAACCCTTTACATTGGCGAGGCCATCATATGTTGAGCAATGACAAAACCCTTTACATTGACCAGGCCATGGTATGTTGAGCAATGACAAAACCCTTTACATTGACTAGGCCATCGTATGTTGAGCAATGACAAAACCCTTTACACTGGCCAGGCCATCATATGTTTAGAAATGAAAAACCCTTTACATTGGCGAGGCCATCATATGTTGAGCAATGACAAAACCCTTTACATTGACCAGGCCATGGTATGTTGAGCAATGACAAAACCCTTTACATTGACTAGGCCATCGTATGTTGAGCAATGACAAAACCCTTTACATTGGCCAGGCCATCATATGTTGAGAAATGACAAACCCTTTACATTGGCGAGGCCATCATATGTTGAGAAATGACAAACCCTTTACATTGGCGAGGCCATCATATGTTGAGAAATGACAAACCCTTTACATTGGCCAGGCCATCATATGTTGAGCAATGACAAAACCCTTAACATTGGCCAGGCCATCGTATGTTGAGCAATGACAAAACCCTTTACATTGGCCAGGCCATCATATGTTGAGCAATGAAAAAACCCTTTACGTTGGCCAGGCCATCATATGTTGAGCAATGAAAAAACCATTTACGTTGGCCAGGCCATCATATGTTGAGCAATGCCAAAATACTTTACGTCATTATATTTGGCTATGTGGTCTAGTGGTATGACATTCGCCTTCGGATTCGAAGGTATACGTTTTGAGTCCCGCTCTGAGCGGCTTATAATTGAGTTCTTGGATAAGACTCTTTACTCAAATTCCCCCACAGTGCTCAAAATGTAAAATGAGTACCTGGCCATTATCATTAACAGCTTTGTTTCAGTCGAGAAAATATAAAAGTAATACACCTATCAGGTGTCACATCTAGTCCTACATTTTACATATTGATGTCGGCTTGGGACCCTTTGTAAAGTGCTTTGAGCACGTTTATTGGATATTGCCCTAGATAAAGGGGCAAAATGTGATTGAGTGAATCGGATGCTCCCAAATAATGGGAAAAAATCATATTGAAATTATTTGAACTGAAATGTCAAATTTTAACGTAATCCACTTTATTCTCACGTTTGTGGAGATTCAATTTTCTGACATCGATTACAACTCTGACAAAATATCGCTTTGAGACGATGGGTCACATATTAAAACCAATAATTGTTTGTTTAATTTATTCAGAGGTTTAAAGGCACTCTGGGTCAATAGAATACACTTTTGGCAACATTGGTCCAATAAAAATAAATTAAATGCGCTATACTGGATGTTGTTCCCGACTTCCCATAGTGGGCAGGGAGGTACTTGCTGTGTCTTCTATCCCCCTTTATCTTCTTTTCAACATGCTTTCTGTCTTTGTCTTAGAATGAGATAACTTGGTTTTGTCCTGGCCCTGGCCGGATACCCTGGCTGAGAGTCAAGGAAAAAAATATCATCTCCCAAAACTGCCTATACATTTGACTGTTTCCCTCCTAACCAGGGCATCCGGTCAAGGTCAGGACAAAAACCAACTAATCTCATTCCAAGACAAAGACAGAAAGCAAGTTAGAAAGAGGAATGAAGACAGTAAGTGCCAATCTGTCCACCATAGGGGGAATTTAGTCAGGTAAAGATCTAACAATAAACAAAAATGTTTTGATGGCAAAAAATTGATTTGAAAAAAACAAACAAAAAACAATAAACAGTTACCATTCCCAAAATTTCATACATAAAAAACATTGCTTAGAATTTTGGCAAGAAAACCCGCCCTTCAAATATTGATCGATTAAATGATTCTCATCTTGGCAACAATTCTCAAACCTGGGACTTCGCGAAGACTTTTTATTTTTGTTTGAGAGATTTGCCAAGAATCGAGTCATTTTAACCGATTGATATTTGAATGACAAGTTCTCTGGCCAAATATTTTATATAAATAAAATAAAAAATTAAAATTCCCTTTATTCTAATTCACCCCATAGGGGAAATTTGTCTCTAGGGTCTATTCCAAGGGAAGACTGGAATAACCCAGGCATGAGCCGCAGTGCAACGCCGCAAAGTGAGCTAGGGTGAGGTGACTTGCTCAAGGCCACACTGCGTGGAAGCGGGTGATTGAACTCGGTACCTTTCGGTTATGAAGCAAAGACCGTACTGCTGAGCCATGCTGCCTCCTTATACATGTTTGTTTCAAAGTATGGCAGTGTCATGACCACCAGGCATCCAAACAACAAAACTAATTAAATTGCATATTATTTACCATCTGATTATCAATGACTAATTTCTATTAAAATTGCACACATATATATAAGCAACAAAATGGCGGGCAAGAAGAAAAAATAACAACTTACAATAATGTATCCTGGTCTGATTAATTGCTTGTTTGTTTGTTTTGTTTGTTTTTAAGGGTTTTACGGCACTTGCAACACATTAAGGTCATATCAGCGCCAGTAAAAAGGAAGAAATGGGATAGTAAAAAGTTCTAGAATTACAATTAAAGCACCCTAGAAAAGGTAAGACAAAGGGGAATTGTTTCAAATAAGAAACAGGCGTAGATTCCAAGAGCACCTTAGTTTGAGATCACTAAAAGTAAAAGTCTCATCCAGACACAAGCACAGGCCCCCACTAAGAGGAATAGACTCAAATGTTTTACAAATCGTATATAATATAAAGAGAACATAATACAATGCATAACAGAGATATGATTTACAAGGGAAAAAGTATCATCTCCCAAAACTAACTATACATTTGACTGTTTCCCTTTCAGCTAGAGTATCCGGCCAGGGCCAGGACAAAATCAAGTAATCTCATTCCAAGACAAAGACAGAGTGTGAGTTGGAAGACAGATATAGGGGGATAGAAGACACAGTAAGTGCCTCCCTGCCCACTATGGGAGGCCAGGAACCCCACCCAGTTAATTGCTTGTCCTTACTTGTAAAATATGATATGAGGCAACATCAACATTATCAACAACAATAATAATAATAACATTAAAAGCAATAACAACAGGAACATCATCATCAACAACAACAACAATAACATTAAAAGCAATAACAACAATAATAATAATAATAACATTAAAAGTGATAACAACAAGAACACCATCAACAACAACAACAACAATAACAACAACAACAACAACAACAACAATATAACAAAAGCAATAACAACAGGATCATCATCGACAACAACAATAACAACATTAATAGCAATAACAACAACATCTGGTTCGCCTCAAACAGGCAATGGGTCAAAAATGAGATCAACCCAAAGAAACTTTCTTTTTTACCTTGTAACATCAACAATCTATTCAGTTAGCTGATGCACATATTTGCACGTCTACCAGCTGATCTCAATTGTGACCCTCTGTCTCAAAACGGTATTATGTCGGGATGATTCAGACCCCAAAAAGTGAATTTAGAGATAGAATGATGAGAAATTGGAGCTTAGAAGTTTTTGCAATGCAGGAAATAGTCTTTATACTCCACCATAACGTACAGAAATTAAACCCAAGTTGGGTATTTGTGGCTATGAATTCAATTTCCCTTACCGAGTGGATCCCGACATAATACCGCTTTGATACGGTGGGTCACAATTATGACCCTGATTCAACATTACTGTAATGAACAATATTTTGCTTCCGTTTGTTTTTTTTAATTGTTTTTAAGGGTTTTACGGCGCTTGCAACACATTTAGGTTTTATCAGCGCCAGTAAAAAGGAAGAAAATTGGATAGTAAAAAGTTCCAGAATTACAATTGAAGCATCCAAGAGAAAGTAAGACATAGGGGAACTGGGAACAAATAGGGATCAGATGTAGATTCCAAGAGCATATCACCAATGTACGTAGTTTGAGATCACCTATAAGTCTCATCCGGACACAAGAACAAAATCCAACAAAGAGGAACACACTCAAATGCTTACATTATACATTTAAAAAATAACAAATATAGTAATAATACATAACAGAGAGATGATTTACAAGGAAAAAAATATCATCTCCCAAAACAATAATTATGCATTTGACTGCTTCCCTCCCAGCCAGGACCCCGACCAGGGCCAGGAAAAAAACAAGTAATCTCATTCCAAGACAAAGACAGAAAGCATGTTGGAAAACAGATATAAGGGGATAGAAGACACAGTGTGTACCTCCCTGCCCGCTATGGGAGGTCAGGATCCCCACCCAGATTGCTTCCGTTTGAGGATGGTTCTATTATAATAATGATGCCATAACACTTTGGGTTACCAGACCTGCTAATAAGTACACGTCGGTTAATACATTTTGAAAAAAATGAGAGTCAAGCCATTGAGAGAGTGATAATGACTAGATGGGTAATAGGAATTAAAATAACAACAAATAATGAAAGGACTATTAATACCACTGTTTGTTTTTGGTTTTTAAGGGTTTTACGGCGCTTGCAACACATTTATGTCATATCAGCGCCAGTAAAAAGGGAGAAAATGGGATAGTAAAATATTCTAGAATTACAATTAAAGCACCCAAGAACAGGTAAGATAAAGGGGAGTTCGTTCAAATAGAGAACAGATGTAGATTCCAAGAGCACACTATCAAAGTACTTCATTTGAGATCACCTAAAAGTCTCATCCAGACTCAAGCACAGGCCCCCACTAAGAGGGATACACTCAAATGTTTACAAATTATATATAATATATGTAAACAAAACATAGTACAGTGCATAACAGAGAGTTGATTTACGAGACAAAAAATATCATCTCCCAAAACTCTAACTAAAACTATATAGTTGACTTTTTCCTTCCCAGCTAGGGTATCCGGCCAGGGCCAAGACAAAACCAAGTAATCTCATTCCAAGACAAAGACAGAAGCATGTTGGAAAACAGATGTAGGGGGATAGAAGACACAGTAAGTACCTCTCTGCCCACTATGGGAGGTCAGGAATCCCACCCAGACACTGAATGATTGGAAGTCAGCTCAACAGGTAAATGTAACATGATGAAAAAACAACTTGACTTTGTGTGTTACTTACACATGTATGATCCTCAGCGATAATTGGATAAAATTTAAAAAACTGTAATAATAACATTGTTAAGATCTAAGGCACGTTTTAACCTTTTTATTTTTTTGTTTTTGTTTTTTGAATTCAATCACTTAGAGCACTAGATGGAGTACTGAGGAACTATGAGAAACGAACTCTGTGACAAAATCTGTAAATCATATCCCATTCGCTCAGGACTAGAAAAAAAATATTAAAAAAAATAAAGACAAATCTTCTTTTTTTTAAAAATTGTTCCATCCAGCCATGTTAAATTTTTGCCCACTATGTTTATTAGACTGATATACAAGTCACATAAAGAGTTAAGGTCCTCGCAAAGGAGAGAGAGACCAATGTAGGGAATTCGTCAGTAGAATTAGAGATTCTGCTGAGGCATCCCAGTCATTAATTAGGAGGCAAATGGCAAAAGTCAGTCAAAACATACAAGTAACTTGCAAACCATACAATTTTAAACATTATTTTTTTGTTTGTTTGTTTGTTGCTTTAGGTCTCTTCCAACACAATTGAGGTTATATGGGAGACCGTTGAAACAAAAAAACAAGCAATCTAACAAAAATAGTACAAATGTAAATCAAAATCATAGCCTAAAGATATCATAAGCTAAATTATAAATAACCAAGAACAAACAGGCAGAAGATTTACAGAAAAAAAAATATCCCCTGTCAAAAATACAATAACAAACCAAAGAAGCAGGATAGGCTAGTAAAGAGAAGAAGAAACGACATCACTATCGGATAGTACACCCATGCGAACATCATAGGTATACGATTCAAGGGTGATGCTCCCATCCAACCACCCGCAAAACATTATTTTAACACCCGTTGATTCATAAGATTATAAATCAGCTTGGACATAATGATCAGTCATTTGATGTTGAGAAGCACCAACTGGCCAACCTAATGCCAGATTCATTTGCACGCACCAACAAACTTTATAACCAGAATGATTTTGATCATTGATAGTTCAAAAGATAAGTCTCAATCCATATTAATTTCCACAATACAGTCGAATAATAATCAATATAGATGAGTGCCTGTTCGCAACAGCCTTCATTTCCCTGCAAATATTGCGGATTCTCCCCCCCCCCCCCCCCCCCCCCAACCCACCCCTGCCAAATAAAAAAACACAACCAAACAAACAAATAAAAAGTTTTAAAATTTCAAAATAAAACAACCATGATTACTACTTTGACTTAGTTAGAACCTGACTAAAGGTAATTGTTAAGCTGCCTGAAACTTTGGAATGTAACAGTGTTTAATGAGAATCAATAGAACAATTAAAGAAAAAAAAAAAAGAAAGAAAAAAAAGCCCAGAACATATAATATATAAAAAGTTAGTTTCCTGTATAAAAGTTAAGTGTCAAATTGAGCCAGTAAAAGAGGAACAAAAAATATCCAAAAAAGCCTTAACAAGATATAATAACAATATAAGGCACTTATCATTTCATTCCATCACTTAAGAAAAAGAACAAAATACATAGTTTCCATACAAACAAGATATGAAGTAATCATCAGAGAAGTTTCAGAAGACGATAATAGAGAATAAAAACTTTGGCGATGATGGGGAGTTGTCTCGCAGTCGGATTGTGGATTCAATTCCTCATCGCTGCAAAAAGTTTTAATCTTTATCATCTTCCAGCACTTCTCTAATCACTTCATTCGTTTCTTGTTATTATCAAAATAAGTCTCTGCTCCAAGTTTTCTGAATGAAAATTTCATCTACAAACACAGTCAACAGTAAAAAGACCTTGATCAGAGACATTAATCCATCAAGTCTGGAAAGATGAGAGCAGTAATCAACACTGCTGTGCTCTGACAAAATCACAATTATTGTTTTCATTGTTGGCCCAAAAACAATCCTCAATTTGTCAAGATGTTCAAACCTGAGACTCAGTGCCTTGTGACAAACTGAGGCTCATTTCACATAATCAATATTTGAAGTTGACGCAAAAGTGATAAAGGCTTTAATGTGAAGGGTATGGCAGTATAGAACATCGTTCAAAGTTGAAAGAAATCAATAAACTTTTCTTTTTAAGTATTTTGTTCTTTGCTGAAGCTGTTCAGCATAATATAAATCAATTTTTGCTCAGTAAAAATCTAAGGCACTCCTATTTGTTCCATCGCTTAAAGCACCAGAATGTTGTCCATGAAATTCTTTCAACTCGGTAAACAAGACTTTGGCTCCACTCGACCCTGGGCAAGTATCTATAGCATACGTAGCATAACTCAATCCTGTATAAAAATTAAAATCTGCACCAAAGAAATTGAACTCAATATCTGGCAATACGTGATAGATTAAATCCTCTCCATCTTGCAAAGCAAACTTTGTCCCAGGATAAAATGTCACCCAATAGTTTGAGCACCCTTTCTGAAAAACACTCTCGGACAAAAATGTCGCATTGGGTGGAGGCAAAATAAAAATCGTGTACTTTAGTTTGTACTCGACCCCTTGCTTGAAAGGGGCATCTAATTTAAGGAACTGTTGAAATGATTTCATGGTTTTTAATGATTTAATTATAGAAGCTGTTGTGCATTCACACATTTTCCGTTGCCTACATTTAACACCAGATTTATAGGTATAAGGAATGTTGACAGGTTGGTTTGGGGAAAGTGGGTATCGATGTTTTAGAATTTGTCCAAATGAAATTCTTTTGCTGAGCCCATGGGGGTGAGAAAAGATGACTCCATATTTTCTTGGGAGAGCTCTACCATCGTTAAGAGGAATTTCGTTATTGTCCTTCATTTTATCAAGGAGTGTGAGATTGTGTGTAGCACAAAGTACCCAAATTCTGTCTTGATGACACCTTTTGATAATGCCCTCTTCTTTATCTAAATCTACGCTATTATTACCATCAATATCACAACCATTATCGAAATTGTTACCGAAACCAACATCATCATCACCATGTTTTGCCCCTGATTTATTATTATTATTATTATTATTATTATTATTATTATTATTATTATTATTATTATTATTATTATTATTATTATAATTATTATACAAGTTGTCTTTAAACAATCCCACACCGTACAGGCACATCATATTATCTTTGTCCGTCTCGGAATCATAGAAAAGATCAAAGGTAGAACATTTTGCCTCTGCATCATCAAAAATGACATGAGCTGCAGTGCTGACAACACCAAGAAGGTACTTTGTCTCTGGATTGTTGGAGGCATTGCAAAGATGACATGGGCACCGTCCTGATTTTTCAACCGGACCAAGAAAGAAAACTCCAGTGCCACATCGTGACGCACGCTTAGTCCCCTTGATTGAACTATAAGGATACGGCGCTGAGCTATTTGAATAGGTGGCTGGACGGTTTACGCTGGTGTACTTGACAGTAATCTTCACAGTTTTCTTACTCTGTTGTTTGATGTAACTCATGACAGTAGGAGTTTGGTATCCGACGGGAAGTTGCTCCATTGTCAATTCGTTGATTGGAATGAAGTTTGGATGGCCAGGGTTTTTTTGACAGTCTTTTTCAAGCTCAAATGCATCGGGTCCACCTTCATAGAACACCTCACACTCTGGTATAACTGTTGATTTTTAAAAAAATTAATAAATTACTGACACATCACTTTAAATAAATTATCATCAGCTAATCATTATAAAAGTACAGTTCACTCCGCTTAATCGCAAATCGGTTAATCACATACTCCGATTATACGCTACACATTCCCGAAAAACATAACTTTTTCTATATAACTGCCCTGCAACTTGGAAAAATCAAGATTTAGCCAATGATTGACCTTATATGACCATTACCTTATTTGAAAAAAACATCAAAAGGCTGCACCACTTGTAAAAGATCATGTCATCACAATTTACCATCGTTACAGTAATGATTCCCAAAAGTGCAGAGATCTCACTCTTCAACAGAAACATAAATTAATTGCGATGCAGAATAAATTTCAAAGCAAACATAGAAACTGGGATAAACTCTGGCTCCATGGACCTATTGGCTCTGTAGGACTACTTTGGGGGGGGGGGGTGGTCAGAAAATAAAATCTCTACCACCCAGAGTCGATCTCAGAGTCTTTGGGTGTGAACCGAGTGCTCTATCATGTAAGCTTTCAGGACCCCGATTTTGCAAATAAGCATTCAAATCTTTCGGGGACCCTCATTTTGCAAATAGGAAGGAAGAGAAAGAGAATACAAGCATCAATAAATAATGTTTTGTTTTGCTTTGTTTTTTAAAAATTCATTGCAGATTTAATGAATGAGATGCTTTGTCACCCGACTCCACTGCAGTTCAGATTATTTACTGATCCCCCCCCCCCCCCCCGTCCCCCCTGTCACCCCAGCACTGATTGGAAAGCTGGGTCTGTTAGATGAAAGTGCTTGGCTATAGACTAATGTTCTTTCCATAGGATAGCAAACATTATTTGATATTGTCCCTTTCACGCTGCAGCAACTAGGATTTGCTTCGTCTCCAATCAAGAAGGGCCTAATCACTAATGGCTGGGCAAGACTACTTGCTTTGTTAGTAGTGAAATGTTCTATTGATAACTTACAGGGTACACAGGCATGGATAAGATCATCATGATTTATCGCAGACACTAGAGCTGTGTCAACATCACTGTCCTTGTGTGAATGTTGGCAGGTACCACAGTGCTCTGGTTGAGACCAATGTTGACCCATCTGGATTTGATGTTCACAGATTCTGGAGAAGCAAATGAATACAAGTTCAAGATATTCAACAACAACAACAACAACAACAACAACAACAACAACAACAGAAAAAAAACCTTCATTGTAAAATAATATCGCAAAAGAGTTCAATATAACTTGAAGTAAGTAAAAGAAAGAAATAAGAATAAAATATCAACAACAACAATAATAATAATAATAATAATAATAATAATAATAATAATAATAATAAATAATAATAATAATAATATAATAATAATATAATAAATAATAATAATAATAATAATAATAATAATAATAATAATAATAATAATAATAATAATAATAATAATAATAATAATAAATAATAATAATAATCATCATCATCATCATAAACAACAACAACAACAACAACAATTAATAATAATAATAATAATAATAATAATAATAATAATAATAATAATAATAATAATAATAATAATAATAATAATAATAATAATAATAATAATAATAATAATAATAATAATAATAATAATAATAATAATAATAATAATAATAATAATATAAGTATGACAACACCAATCTCAGATATTAGGAGTGATTTGCTGTACTGGGTCTACTTTGCCTCATTAATTTGTCATGATCATCATCATTATGTATGTATGTACGTATATATGTATGTGTGTGTATGTGTCTGTCTGTCTGTCTGTATGTATGTATGTATGTATGTACGCTCATTTCTTTTGTATACATGTGTGAAACAATGTGCTTGCGTGTATGTTTGTGTATGTCTGTGTCTGTATTTGTAAATGTGTTGATGTTCATACCATGAACCAAAAACTGTTCGAGCATTGTTTACCTCACATGAATTGTCTTATATTTGGACAATAAGATAATATATTATTTATTATTATTATTATTATTATTATTATTATTATTATTATTATTATTATTATTATTATTATTATTATTATTATTATTATTATTATATTCCAAGGCAAGTAAACAATAAAAGAAAGTACTCACAACAGGCATTAAACTTACAAAAATCGGAGTAATCAGGGCGAAAATTCCTTCTAACTCGAACACAACATCTGTCCAGAATTAATAATCAAATTATTTCACTCCTGCCTGGTCCTAGTTCTATGACTCTAATACTAATAGGAATGAAAAAGGATGCAATCCTTAAAATAAGGCATGTTTTTCATAGAAATCGTGTAATAAAGAAGCAATTGACATTTAAAAATAAGATATCTAGACTCTACTTATCTCAATCTGTGCCGACGACGGACTTACCATTCAATCATTCATGGTCCTCAGCAGAGATTGCTGTAGCTGTAAGATTTGAGTGAAATGGGACGGACTCCAATTGACTCCCAGTCCGAGATTGTCATGGTTTTCTTCCTTACAATATATTTCTGATGTTGATGTTATAACATCTTTTTCTCTAGCCTAGTCATATCCAAATCGCCAACAAACCAAGTCTTCCGATCAGTTCAAGATAGATTTTATTTTGCTCGATGTCAATGTCAACAAACCCCCGACTGACTGTTCGGGGAAACCCGTAACCACGATAAAGCTCTGCTTTCAGTTTACAACCCAGCGAGTTTTTGCCATCCTCCTTCCAATCTCCACTTTTAGCGATGATTGATGTTTACTTTGGAGGGGTTATACTTTATTCACATTTTTGTTTACGCAAATTATATATAACATCTTCACTGATAACATACAGAGAGTACTTTATCAAAATTTTACCCCTCCACCTCGTCTGCTTTTAAAAAGTTTTCAGTTGGCATTTCCTAAGGTGACTGCAGTCGAACTAAAAATAGAATTTGACCTCTCGCCTCTCTGACGTCACGAACAATCTCCGTACATCACTAAAAGCCTTCGACAGTCATATGTCACAGAAATAGTGTTCAACAGTCGTGACGTCACTTCCCTCGTAATGACACATAGTAACTTAGTAATTGGTTCTAAACTATCGGGGAAATGGCGGACGGCCTAATGAAATACTTCACCCGACGAGCATAAAAGTGTATCCAGAGGAGAAAAATATTATAAATCTGATCATGTTTTGACTTTTATATACATGACATGAAAAAGTTCTCGCCAGCATGAAGAATAAAAAGTACCGAGTTTCTTTGTTTAGAACCAAGCTGCTCGTTGCTGGGCGGACGTGACATCAGACTATTGAATCCTATTAGGCCTCAAACTAGTGGGGCGTGGCAGAAGTGGGCGTGGTGCTTTTATGGTGTAAATACTGAACTGGTTTGGAACGTCTTGGAAATACTGCAGAGTGGCTAATAAACTTTACTGAAAATACAAACCTAAAGAATAATATTAATGAGAAGAATGAATAAGAAAATGGAATTCCTAAGAAAAAACTATTTCTGTGCTATTTTAAGCTTCTATTTCCTGATATTTTACTGTCCTCTTGTATTTTTTTCTCTTCATGATTTTGTATATTTTTCAGTCACTTTACTTACCACCAGCGGCGTAGGGCCTTAAAGGCTATTAAGGCTAAGCCACAGGTCGTCATTGTCTTGATAATGTGTAAGAACTTAACAATAAAAAGTCTAATTTTTCATTTTCTGTTTCACAAACAATGTTAAAAACCTATTACAGAGCCTCAAAACTTGAACCAATCACACCGCTTTGAATTTACTACAGCTCGAGTCGTACACCATGCCACTGACCAATCAGTACAGCGTGTGGCTTTAAAGGCTGAGAAGGTTTCCAGCCACATTCCCACGGTACAACTAAGCGATACATTTCACGCGTGTCGTGTGCTATGACTATGACTGTGGGCATGAGGAGGCATCTTGACTTTGAACTGAGTCATTGTGGCTTTCTTACTCGCAGCCACATACAACGACCTAATTAATGGCAATCGTGTTGTACCTGTTACCCATCCCTCTTCAAGGCCGTGTCAGGCATGTGATATTGAATTCCCCTTGTCCTTTTATAACTTGAGTGTGAGACTGTATGTGTGTTTATTGATACTCCGAGTGTTTATATGATGTGTGCAGTGTCTGTTTATTTTTTTAATGTAATTAATTGCTATTAAGTGTGATGAATCACGTTGATTATTTGTTGACTATCAGTACCAGTTCTTTGAATAGGGAAAATAAACTTTTGATTAAAAGTCTCGGTCCCCAT
>NC_088370.1:25922748-25930248 GCF_034508935.2 Berghia stephanieae | reverse complement strand
TGATGATGACGATGACGATAACGATGACGATGATGATGATGATGATGATGATGATGATGATGATGATGATGATGATGATGATGATGATGATATCATCGTCATGAACCGCATCAACCCCATCACCAACAATCCCGTGATTAAGTCACTTAACCCATTAAATCATGGCGTTGACAATGTACTAAATCTTGTACTAACTGTTAACAATTATATATTGGCAAAGTGCAGTATTGAGGTCGATTGGTCAAAATGATTAATGTGTCAAGAGGTAAAAAAAAAAAAAAATTAGAATGCCCAGCTCTGTCAAAGCGGAAATCTTGTGGTCTTGTGGTACGTGACTTTTGTAGCGTCGCGTTCTACCAGCTATGGTGTTAAGACTTTTAAAGGATTAGCAAATGATAGTGGCAAGCTAGATTTGTCTGTTGAAGACCGCTCTGAGGATGCACTGGAGGTCCTGAAGCAAAATTATACCAAATGGCACAAATTATGTCGCTCTTGATATACGGCCACAAAAAATCAGAAGGCTCGCTGTAAAAAATGAGAAATCACAAGAAAACTTGTCAAATTATCCCGATCTAGACAATATCTCATCGTCCCATTGTCCAAGGAGGCAGAATATGCGTTTTCCCTCAGATGACGTTACCATAAGAAATAGGACACATTGTATGCTTTGCAACAATAAGATGAAGCTTCCCTCCATTCAATAATGACAAAAGACATGAACGAAAATATCCGCGTGGCTGCAGAAATTATAAACGATGTCCAGATTCTCTCCATATTCTCAAATAGCGATTTGATTGCGCAGGGAGTTCATTATCAGAAGATTTGTCATGTCCGTTTTATGAACATCAAAAAATGCTGAATAATACCAAAACAAACAAAGTTCTAATTTTGCTGTTGCTGAAATTGTTTCTTCTTCTTCCTCTTCCTCTTCAAGATGAAACTTACTCGTGGAAGGCTCAGCAGCAGTTTACCCAACTGTTTTACTGGGAGTTATCCAAATTGTTCCTAAGTCGTATAGTTGAGGGCAGAAACGAGTGAAGATGGTAGTCCACTCTAGATTGTGGCAACATAAATTTGCCAGGTTTCCTCTTGTTCTGTTGGAGGCCGTGTAATGACACCTGACCTGGTTTTTCTGACCTTTGTAAAATACATTTAGTTTATTCTTCTCTCTCCTTTCCTTAAATGGTTCCAAATGGGAAAATATATGACTTTGATTTGTTTGAGGATTTTGTTGAACGAATTTTATAATTTATAGCTTTTTTTACTCGAGTGTTGGTCTAACATAAACTTTATAGCATTTCTCTTTTATGGTTACTTTGTAGCCGAAGAGGTTTCTGCTCAAGAATCCCAGGGTGGAGTTTGTCTTCCTGTGTATGTTTGCAATCTGGTCTTTCCAGGTCAGGCGATTGTTTATCGTTACTCCGAGATATTTTGCTTTAGTGACGTCTTCAAGTGTGTTGTTGTGTATTTGGTATTATCTTTCTTTTGTTGGTAATTTTCTGGAACCAAGGTCCCGATGAAGAATTTTTGAATCTTTCTTATGCCTTATTGGTCTGTACAAAAGGTTGTCATCCGGGAATAGTCTCAGTTGAGTTCCTAGCGACAATCTTTCAGGCAAATCATTGATGTAGATAAGGAACAAGAGGGGACCTAGTACGGTACCTAGGGACATACCTGTAGTACTGGAGCTGAGTCTGACATTGTTCTTTCAGTTGTTTACGATTAAGTGAGAAAATCCATTATTCAGTCGTATGTGTTACTCATGATTCCATACCTCCACAGTTTAATAGCCAAATCTGTTTGAAGTTGTTTATTCATGTTTTCTGTTAGGTTGTTGCAAGTTGTTATTCGTTGTGTTTCACAAAAGCGCTCCTTTCTGGAGCCATGTTATATATAAAACATTCAAGTATAGAACAGAGCAGAGAGAGAGAGAGAGAGAGAGAGAGAGAGAGAGAGAGAGAGAGAGAGAGGAGGGAGAGAGAGAGAGAGAGAGAGAGAGAGAGAGAGAGATAGATAGATAGATAGATAGATGAGAGAGAGAGAGAGGAGAGAGGAGGGAGAGAGAGAGAGAGAGAGAGAGAGAGAGAGAGAGGGGGGGGGGTCCATAAATTGCCAGAATTAATCAAGATGTATAGCAAAGAATGCTGTGAATGAGGTTGCACCCAGTCGTATGTTCAACCAATCAGGTTCAGAGACAGACTCCAGCCGGCCCGAACATGCTAACCTCAGGAAAGGAAACATTTTTAGCCTTCAATAAGACAACATAATATGGTTTTCTTGAACACACTGCCATGGAAAAAGCTGATAACGAGGTATTGGCTTATCTTGCGCCGTTAAAATAATTCAAAGAGATCAGGATAAACTAGAAAAAGCTGCTGTTGAATTCTCTCAAGCCTACCAAGAAAAATGTGTTCCACAGACATTTGTCTAATAAATATGATTTTTGTTGGATCCTAATCATCTAAAAATGTTAATATACATCAGCAAGAAAGTCTTTCATTTTCGAAATAAATAGTTACCAACATCACCATGATCACTACCACTATCACCACCAGCACCTCATCATCACCATACTCATCATCATCATCATCATCATCATCATCATCATCATCATCATCATCATCATCATCATCATCATCGTCATCATCATCATCATCATCATCATCAACATCATCGTCATCATCACTGCTACGGCGATCACCACCACCTCATCATCATCTCCACCACTATTATCAATACTACTTTCTCCATAATCACCTCATCATCATCATCATCATCATCATCATCATCATCATCATCATCATCATCATCATCATCATGACTACCACTACCATCACCACCACCACAACATCATCATCAACATCATCATCATCATCATCACTACCAAGATCACCACCACCACCACCTCATCAACATCATTACCACCATCACTACTATTATCACCACAATCACCTCATCATCATCATCATCATCATCATCATCATCATCATCATCATCATCATCATCATCACCAACATCACTGCCACCATCATCTTCATCACGTTGACGACTAACACAACACAAGTAAAACTAACATCAGCACCATCTCCTCCTCTCCCACCACCCCCCTTCCAGTCCTCATAATAAAGCTATACTACCGGCCCATACGGTCCTATATCACATAAAGTCACATTTTTAACAATGATAAGTATTTAAGCCAAAATAATCAACCGCTTACACGGGCTAAAAATAATATATTATTAAAGCGTCGAATCGTCAACAAATATTTCATGGATTACGTCCCTTTGTTTTAATATAGCTCATATAGGCGGATTTTCATCTCACTGTTAGAGGAATTTCTCAATGTGGTTCTATATCAACATCGAGTAATAGTGGTCCCAAGTTACTTTGTACCAAATTTGGTGCTTTCATCACTAATTTTCACAATTTTACCCTAATTCCCCTAGCTATAACCACTGATGGGCCGAGTTTAACATTGTTGTAATGGACTATATTTTGCTCCAGTTATTGAGATTTCCATTACAACAATATAAGCCCATAAGGAATTGGATTATCAGACATGCAATTAATAATATGTGCACGTCGTTAGAGATCCATAGTAATATTCATAAAATCTTCCACTTAATTAAAAATCGTAATGTTCATGTGTTATTATTATATTTTTTATAATCCGCCTAAATAAAAGTCCCGATGTTAAAATGGAAAAAAAACAACCCTTTCACTACAAGACAATAAAAAGATCTTCCACTTAATGAAAATCGTAATGTTCATGAGTTATTATTATTTTTTTTAATCCACCTAAATAAAAATCGCGATGTTAAAATGGAAAAAAAAAACCCCTTTCACCACAAGACAATAAAAAAAATCTTTCACCGATATAAGAATCCCGGATATTATTAGGGTGTACAAAAAGGAGAAGAAAAAAGGACCAATATCTTCCACCTAAATAAAGATGCCTGATGTTGGGTGGAAATAAGCAAAACAATTGATAAAACTGCCGCCACAATAATGTTATTATTATTATTATTATTATTATTATTATTATTATTATTATTATTATTATTATTATTATTATTATTATTATTATTATTATTATTATTATTATTATTATTATTATTATTATTATTATTATTATATTATTATTATTATTATTATTATTATTATTATTATTATTATTATTATTTTTATTCTTATCATTATTATATTATTATTATTATTATTATTATTATTATTATTATTATTATTATTATTATTATTATTATTATTATTATTATTATTATTATTATTATTATTATTATTAATATTATTATATATATTATAATAATAATAATAATAATAATAATATAATAATAATAATAATAATAATAATAATAATAATAATAATAATAATAATAAGAAGAAGAAGAAGAAGAAGAAGAAGAAATAGAATAATAATAATATAATAATAATAATAATAATAATAATAATAATAATAATAATAATAATAATAATAATAATAATAATAATAATAATAATAATTATAATAAATAATAATAATAATAATAATAATAATAATAATAATAATAATAATAATAATAATAATAATAATAATAATAATAATAATAATAATAATAATAATAATAATCCTTTCTTTTTTAAAAATATAGCATTGTGGAGAACATTGTGCTTATTTGAGTCAATAAAAATATTTATACGGCGCACAACTCTACTGAAAGTTTTGAAAATTAGAAATGTATTTTTTTTCAGATAGATAGACAGATAACTTGATTTCCTTTATTTATAGTCAGTTTGAAAGTTCGTTGAGTCAAACAGATATCATAAAATACCTACCGACGACACTAAAAACAACCAATTTCGTCACTGTAAAAAGTTGTCAGTTGGCGTTTCTGCGACAGGAAGAACAACCAAAAGTTGACAGATGGATTTTGACCATTGTTTTGATTTTCATCCGCCGTTTTGATTGGTGAAGTACTGAGAGGTAGTGCAAAGCAGTCCGAGGGTCTTTATTACTATTAGGGTTAGCTCGAGGTCGAAGGATTTTTTTTCTATTAGGGTTAGTCATAAGTCTTAGTAAAGGTGCTTCTTCTTCTTCCAGTGTCATCTCATGGGTTGAGGTCGACTTGAAATGACACGCCAATCTCCCCTGTTGATGGCTTGCTGACTGCATTCGGCTGCCGACAATCCTGTCCATGTCCTCACATCATCTATCCAAGTTCTTGCTGGCCTGCCTCTTCCTCTTTTCCCCTCAACTCTCCCTCAAGAATGTCCTTGTTGACAGTTTGATGGCGTCTTAGGTGTCCAAAATACCTTAGTTTTCTTGTTTTTATTACTTTCATTAGGGTAGGTCTGATATCAAGGATGTCACAGACTTCTTGATTTGTTTTCTTTTCTTTCCAACTGATTTTTCCAAGGCGACGGAAAGTCCACATTTCAAAGGCCTCAATTCTTTTCTCTATTTGTTTGTTCAAGGTCCATGTTTCTGAGCCGTAGAGAAGTGCTGAGTGGACATAACATTTGAGTATTCTTATTCTCGTTTTCATCTGCGTTTGTTTCGAAGTTAAAATGTTATTCAGTTGGCTGAACCTCGACTTAGCTATAGCAATCCTGTTTTTCACTTCCAGCTCATTCTTTCCGTTGTTGGTCATTGTCTGTCCAAGATATTTAAAAGAATCTACTTGTTCGATGTTTTGATTATTAATTTGGACTTTTGCGATTTTTTCAGGCTTCTTTGACATAACCATTACCTTCGTCTTTTGAACATTCATCTCTAGGCCCTTTGCTGTACTGTTCAGGTTTACTTGATTTGCAAGGATCTGTAGATTTGTCTCGTTCGATGCCAACAATACTGTATCATCTGCATATCTCAGATTATTTATCCTCCTACCTCCAATAACAATACCTGGAATGTGCTCGGTTTTACGGAAGATAAACTCTGTGTACAGGTTAAATAGATATGGAGAGAGGATATATCCTTGACGAACTCCTCTTTTAATTGGCGTGAAAGGTGACACGTAAAATCAACGGATGTGTTGATTGCCATGGGTGACCTAAATGCTAAAATTGGGAACGGGAAGGAGAGTGACGTGGTTGGCCAATATGGACTTGGGGTTAGAAATGAGCGTGGAGACAGACTAGTTCAATTCTGCATTGAAAATGAGCTGATTGTTACCAACACCTTTTTCCAGAAACCAAAGAGAAAATTATACACATGGAAAAGCCCAGGGGACTGGTGTAGAAATCAAATAGATCACATTATGATCAGGAAAAGGTTTCGCAACAGTGTAAAATCATGCCAAACATATTCGGGAGCTGATATCAATTCTGACCATAACCCACTTATCGCAAAGCTAACGTTAAAGCTAAAGAAAATTAAAAAACCAAAGATATTAGAAAAATTGGACATCGATCGTCTAAAATGGTCATCAGAATTGCAGGAGAAATATAATGTCTCTGTTTCGAACAGATATGATGAACTACTTATTGAATCACAAGAACAATTCTCACAAGCAAATGGAATTGAAGAAAGGTGCTAGGGTGTTTGTTTTTCCATAAGTTAAGTAATGGGGAGATATTCCGAAAGCTCCTACATCCCCAGTAAATGTATCTACTTAATGTCAATGTTGCTGCTCGAAACTCGAAGAAATAAATAATAATGTGAAATTGAATGTAAGCTTCAATTTAATTACAAAAAAGATCAAATGAGCTTTTTGGGTTTCCCCTTTATCAACAAAACAGGATGAATGAAACACCACAGATGAATGAGATAATGTGTTAGTGGCGTAGTTAAGATGAATAAACAAAACATTGGTTGGCAGGAAATTAGTATGCTCCTTTGTAAGGAAGCACGAATTAAAATAGAATGCTATCTAGATATTTCTAAAAGGTGCGCAATTAATGAAGTGAAAAGAGGGGAGGCGGGGAGGAACTGTGTACTGCAGTTTAGAAAGTGAAATATAAAAATGTGTAGACTGTTGTTGGAAAATAAATACAATGGAATTGAAAATCCATTCTTAAACAAATATAGAGTAGCCTTGTGGAGAACATTGCGCCATTTGAGTCAATAAAAAAAGTTATACGGCGCACAACTGTACTGAAAGATTTGAAAATTAGAAATGTATTTTTTACAGATAGATAAACAGATAATTTGATTTCCTTTTATAATTTAAAATCAGTTTGAAAGTTCGTTGAGTCAAACCGATATCATGAAATATGTACTGACGACACTAACACTCTCAAAATCTACCCATTTCGTCACTGTAAAAAGTTGTCAGTTTGGCGTTTTTACGCAAATCGTCGCATTTGAAATAAAAAATAATAATAATGCTGAAAACTTATATAGCGCTATAACTCCGAGACACCAGACTCTAAGCGCTTAAATTACAAATTACTTTGGCTGAAACATAATCATTTACACACACAAGCACACACACACACACACACACACACACAACACACACAACACAAACCAAACCTATCTTGCTTCTCATATTATCCATTAAA
>NC_088370.1:25902343-25907648 GCF_034508935.2 Berghia stephanieae | reverse complement strand
GGAAGATAGAGAATGAGCTGTTGTATGTATGTATGTAACTTGAAACAAATTTGAATTACACGGTTGTGACAGATAGAGAGGCCGACGAGAGAGAGAGAGAGAGAGAGAGAGAGTGGAGAGAGAGAGAGAGAAGAGAGAGAGAGAGAGAGAGAGAGAGAGAGGAGGGAGCAATTTGCTTTGTACGTGTTGCATTTTATCACATACAAACATGACGACTTATGACGACTACACTCATCAGGAGCTTGCGGTTCGGTTACAAGTGTGAGAAATGCCAGGTTGATTAATATTAAGCCAAAGTAATGATAAACACACTTTGGCTAAATATTGTTGTACCATCTCAATCGGACTGAATATAGATAGAATGCACTTGGCCAAGGAGTTCACAACATTGCCATCCGGAAGTATAATGGACCAACACACAAACTATGTGTAACCATGAACTTTTATAGTCTGGTTAATACAGTTTAGTGAGAACAACTCACAAACGCGGATGGCAAAAACAATAACAAAGGCCTGAGTGACGTCATCTGCATACTATCTATATAGAAGGAAATTGACGTCACTCAGGTCTTTGTTATTGTTTTTTGCCATCCGCGTTTATAGTAATGCTCACTGAACTGTATTAACCCGACTATAAACGTTAATGGATACACAACGTTTTGTGTGTTGGTCCGTTATACTTATGCGCTTGGCCAAGGAGTTCACAACATTGCCATCCGGAAGTATAACGGACCAACACACAAACTCTGTGTAACCATGAACTTTTATAGTCTGGTTAATACAGTTTAGTGAGAACAACTCACAAACGCGGATGGCAAAAACAATAACAAAAGCCTGAGTGACGTCATCTGCATACTATCTATAGACAGATTGCGCTTGGCTAAGAAACTCACAACATTGCCATCCGGAAATATAACGTACCAACACACAAAACTATGTGTAACCATGAACTTTTATAGTCTGGTTAATCGTAGTTGTATTCAATAGTTCAACCAATGGGAGCACTTGTTTCCTTGAGCTCTACTAACAACAACTCACTAGACGCTACACAAACCTAAAAAAATGACGTCAAACTGTCAGTCCTAGAGGGTTCTTGTGACAGGCTATATGTTAACAATGGCTTCGGGTTAATACAGTCTAGTGAGAATAACTCATAAGCATAGATGGCAAAAAAAAAACAATAACAAAGACCAGAGTGACGTCAAGTTCATTATATTATCTAAATATTCAGGTTTTCGTTCAACCGAGTCATCGATCACATGAGTTCCAGCTGTCTAATGATTGGTTATTTCTCAATAAATGTAAACACGCTGCTTGAATAAATTTAGGGCACTCAAAAAATACCATTATTCAAAATCTAACAATATTTAGTGATGTTTTTTTTTTTTTTTTTTTTTTTTTTTTTTTTTTTTTTTTTTTTTTGTGTGTGTTTTATTTTTATTCATTAAAATATTTTTAGAAAAGAAAGTTTTTGGTGGCACTAATTTCTTAAACAAATGTGGGCCTGGTATAGAAGGAACGAAGATGACGTCACTCAGATGTTAGGTATTGTTTTTTAGACAGCCATTTTGGTGATTAGTGATCACTAAGTTATATTAATCAGACTCTCAAAGTCCAAGGCTCCATATAGATAGTATGCGCTTGGCTTAAAAGCTCATAACATTGCCATCCGGAAGTATAACGGACCAACACACAAAACTGTGTGTATCCATGAACGTTAATAGTCAGGTTAATACAGTTCAGTGAGCATTACTCATAAACGCGGATGGCAAAAAACAATAACAAAGACCTGAGTGACGTCATCTTTGGACTATCTATAGCTTTTGTGTGTTGATAAGTAAATACGGCTGGTGGATTTTGTGAGTATTTTACCTAAACGCATGACATAATTACATTTTGTATTATTATTATTATTATTATTATTATTATTATTATTATTATTATTATTATTATTATTATTATTATTATTATTATTATTATTATTATTATTATTATTATTATTAATTATCATTATATATTATTATATTATTATTATTGTTATTATTATTATTATTATTATTATTATTATTATTATTATTATTATTATTATTATTATTATTATTATTATTATTGTTATTATTATTATTATTATTATTATTATTATTATTATTATTATTATTATTATTATTAATATTTGATATAGTACTCAGCGGTGCTTTACAATAGTTTTTTTGGTATCACACAAACAAGTTCATTCATTCGACTACAAAGTCATACAACAGTCACACACACACACACACACACACACACACACACACACACACACACACATCTTGTTCGAAGTTCACATAAAATCACGAAAAGCAGAATGAAAAAGATTTGTTTTTAAGCAACACTTAAACATTCGTTTGAAGACTGGTAAACTTTCACATTGTTGGGTTTTTTGGTGGTAAAGAATTCCATATGATTGGAGCCGAAAAAGCAAAACCACGCTCAGCAAACTTTGTGCTTGGGATGTTTTTCTCCAATAACGAAGAACTGGCGGATCGCAGAGATCGAGTTGGTCTATATTCCCTCACAAGTCATTCAAGGTATTTAGGCGATTTATGGTGTCGGGAATAGTAAGCAAAACATGCGATTTTGTATATTATTTGCTTCTCAATTGGAAGCCAGTTTAGTGACTGAAGGACTGGTGTTATATGGTCCCAAGGCTTTGTCCTTGTAACTATACGAGCAGCTTTGTTTTGCTTCATGTGTAGTCTGTTCAGCGATTATACAGGGGATATCACTCGTATGATATATATGATATATTATGAAATTTGAATAGTGTTAAAAAGACTAACAAACATTCTGCTACTGAGAACACACACACACACACACACACACACACAAACACACATTCACAGACACATACACATACACATATACACACATACACACATACACAAACACATATTCACAAACACATACATATACACACATACACACATACACACACAAACACACATACACATATACACACATACACACATACACACATACACAAACACACATTCACAGACACTTACATATACACACATACACACATACACACACACAAACACACATACACATACACACACATACACACATACACACATACACGAACACACATCTATTTGGTTGCCTTTGATTTCACCCCTAAAAAGTGTTTGCCGAGTTACTTGATACGAATGTCATAACAAAGAAGATATGAAAAGCAATGAGAGAATCAGATAACAAAGGGTTTTAGGAATATGACAACTATCCATGTGTTACATATCTATCTGCCTATCTACTTATCTATCAATCAATCAATCAATCTATCTATCTATCTATTTATCTATCTATCGGCGTAAATTCTTGTTAAGCAACTTTAAACCGGAACCACTTCAAGAAACAACAACAGTCAACAAAACAACTCAGTCCTGACGATGGCAAATTAAGCCTGAAACATTAATGTAGACTGTCTCAAACATTGTGGTAAATATTTTAAATAATAATAATATCTATCTATCTATCTATCTATCTATCTATCTATCTATCTATCTATCTATCTATCTATCTATCTAATCAATCCATCTATCTATCAATCTATCATTTGCCTATTTAACTGCAAGTTTCTCCGCTTGTATATCTGTATGTCTGCCTATTTATCTATCTATCTATCTTATTTATCGATCTGCCTATCTCTATCTATCTATCTATCTATCTATCTATCTATCTATCTATCTATCTATCTATCTTATTTATCAATCCATCTATTTATCGATCTATGTAGTGTAATATACACTAAACTTCTAAACGTGCCCAAGCAGTTTTCAAGTGGTCACACGAGCCAACAGCAACGCATGACATTAAATACTAGTCATGATGCCTGTAAGGCGATATTACAATTATTTTTTTTCTGACAGATACAACGCTGTTAACGACCAACCACTCATTTTACGCACGAGCACGATGAGAGAATGTGAGGAAAGAGCCTTTTCCAAGGACTAAACTATGCGCCGCTTCCGGTCCGAATGCATGTGCCATCATCCAACAAGACCATATATAATATAGCTGTCGAGCGGCAGCAGCTTCTAATGGTGCTCACACCACTATGTTATGATGATCGGCCCAATCAACAGCAGCTTCTGATGGTGCTCACATCACTATGTTATGATGATCGACCCAATCAGCAGCAGCTTCTAATGGTGGTCACACCACTATGTTATGATGATCGGCCCAATCAGCAGCAGCTTCTAATGATGCTCACACTACTATGTTATGATGATCGACCCAATCAGCAGCAGCTTCTAATGGTGGTCACACCACTATGTTATGATGATCGGCCCAATCAGCAGCAGCTTCTAATGATGCTCACACTACTATGTTATGATGATCGACCCAATCAGCAGCAGCTTCTAATGGTGCTCGCGCCACTATGTTATGATGATCGACCCAATCAGTAACAGCTTCTAATGATGCTCACACCACTATGTTATGATGATCGACCACATAGCCGCACATGCATATCATCTGTATCTATGTTTATAATCCTATTCCATCCCAAGACACAGAAAGCATTATCATACTCATAGTGATGTTGCGCTGCTGCTGCTGCTGCTGGAAGCTTCGGCTGTAAAGACTCTTTACTCACATTCTCTCACCGTACTCATGTGTAAAATGAGTACTTGGTCGTCAACAACGTTGTCTTTGTTGGAAAAAAATTGTAATATCGCCTTATAGGCGTCATGTCTCCGTTCTACATGTTTCGTGTTGCTGTTGGTCAGCGGTCCCTTGTTAAGCGCTTTGAGCACATTTAGTGGATATTGCCCTATATAAATGCTCTAGCTATAAAAAGTAATAAACAAAAATGAAAAGAACAATAGAGAAAGGAAATACCAAGTATTTATCTGCCGTCTATCTGATTTTTAAGTGATTTATGTTTCTATTGTTTCTTGTTATCGGCTGAAGAAGGGTTTTGAGCCCGAAACGTTCCGTGTTTGGTATTTTGCTTTATTTTTTAATTTTGTTTTTTGTTTTGCTTTGTTTTGTTTTTGTTTTTTGTTTTTTGTTTTGTGTGTGTGTGTGTGTGTTTTCATGCTGTTATATTCATGTTTGTGTATAGATGCTTTTTTAAAAAGTATTTTCATATATGTTTTTACTAATATATAGATCCACAGAGAAATAAAACGACACTGGCTATTAATTAATTTCTAAAAATCCTCAGAAAATGTTGCTCACACCATTATGTTATGATGATCGACCCAATCAGTAACAGCTTCTAATGATGCTCACACCACTATGTTATGATGATCGACCC
>NC_088370.1:25892343-25897343 GCF_034508935.2 Berghia stephanieae | reverse complement strand
AAAGGGGAATGTCCTGTAATGGGTATCTGTCAACCAAAAGCCCTGGACCAAAAGATGGGAGGCCCTTTGCAAGGCCGTGTACGTTTCTGTCACCCTTGCAGGGGTTTACAGCACCACTGTCCTTTGGATACCTGTACAAGGAAGGACGCCAGGAGTAAAGCGAACCGTTTGGGCAGGAATCGCAACCTGCCTAGAAGAAGGAAAAAAATTAGAGCTTTTATTTATATAATGCAATATCCAAAGAACTTTACAAAGAGTCAGTCACTGTGAGCAAAGAGCCTTTTCCAAGGACTCGATTATGCACCGAGCGAGGCTCGAACCCAGGACCTTCCGATCGGAAAGCGAGTGGCATAACACTTCGAACATAGACTGGACTGATTAGCCCTGGAAAGCAACTAATCTAAGAGAGAAAGCTTTGAAAAAAATATCGCGCAATATCCACTTAATGTGCTCAAAGCGCTATACAAAGGGCTCCCTGGCCAACAGAAACATGTAACATGGAGAACGAGACATGACGCTTGTTAGGTGATATTACATTTATCTTCCGACGGAGACATCACCGTTAACGGCCAGGTACTCATTTTACACCTAAGTACGGTGAGACAATGTGGGTAAAGAGCCTTTTCCAAGGACTCAACCGTGCCCCGAGCGAGGCTCGAACTCAAGACCGTCTGATCCGAAAGCGAATATTATACGACTAGACCACATAGCCGTACAAAATAAACTTGGTCTTCCTGATTGGGGTTTGATTTGGGCCAATAACTCGATACAATAAAAAAAAAGACAAAATTACAGAAACTGCAAGCGCAAGTTTCGACAACGAATCTCCACATTCCACAAGGAATCCCTATGCTCCACAAGGAACCCCTATGTTCCACAAGGAATCCTTATGCTCCACAAAGAATCCCTATGTTCCACAAAGAATCCTTATGTTCCACAAAAAATCCCTGTGTTCCACAAGGAATCCCTATGTTCCACAAGGAATCCGTACATTCCACAATGAATCCCTATGTTCCACAAGGAATCCCTATATTCCACAAAGAACCCCTATCTTCCACAAGGAATCCCTATGTACCACAAGGAATCCCTATGTACCACAAGGAATCCCTATGTTCCACAAGGAATCCCTATGTTCCACAAGGAATCCCCATATTCCACAAGGTATCCCTATATTCCACAAGGAATCCGTGCATTCCACAATGAATCCCCATATTCCACAAGGAATCCCTATGTGCCACAAGGAATCCCTATGTACCACAAGGAATCCCCATATTCCACAAGGAATCCCTATGTTCCACAAAGAATCCCTATGTTCCACAAGGAATCCCTATGTTCCAAAAGGATTTCCTATGTTCCACAAGGAATCAAGAGGCTTAAAGTCAAGTAAATCAGACTATAAACGTTTAAGGTTACACTAATTTTTTTTTTGAGTTGGTATCAGGTTTCATCTAGCGGGCAGATGTTGTTAGGATTTTACTAAAACTCATAGCATGAATCGATGTAAAAACAAAACTACACAATTAATTAGTATAAGGATTTGACTTTTATTTGCCAGTAAACGAAAAAAGAGGTAGAAAATAAAATAAATATAGCGCACATTTGTGAGGACACAATAAGAATGTATCTAAACTTTGTGAGTTTTAGTATTTGGTAACGTCTGTTCTCTCCTGAAAAGGGAAAAAAAAGTATTTTTTAAATCACCATCATTATTAAATGTATAAGCATCATTATCTTCATCAGCAGCAGCATCTTTATCATCATCATCACCATCATCAACATCATCATCATCATCATCATCATCATCATCATCATCATCATTATTATCATCATCATAGTTACAATTAGAGATATGATGAACAAATTTTTGCCCTTAACGTTTGACATTTTGGGCTCAACAAAAAAAGTTTTCGCACACTGCTATAAGCGAAGTTCCAAAGGAAAAAGTGTAAAAATCATATTGCGGGGGCGTGGCTATATTGGTTGATTTGGTGCTAGGCACCGCTCCATCTTTTAAAAATGGATTACAGCAATTTTCAAAAAAAAAATAAAACTGAGAAATGGTATCTATCGCATTTTACTTATTTGATTAAGTCTTCTTCTTTTATTTTTTTTCTTTCTTTTGTATTTACAAGTATAGTATATTTTAAGTCATTTTCTTCTGATTCTGGCACCACCTTATACTGTAAGCATGCCACGCCACTGCTTATTACACCACCCACCTTAGTCATCATCTCTTCTTGAAGCAAATCTGTGATATGAGCTGGGTACCTGGAGGCGCCGTACATTCCATAGCCTCCGTTGTTGCCTCCGTAACCTCTCAATCCACCCAAGGAACGGTCCATGAGACCAAATTCATCATCGGAGAGGCGTTTGTTTGAGTACAGCATACCGTCTCGCCTAGGAAATGGGAGAAATAAATGTAGCAGAAACCACAATGAATATTAAATGTTACAGACTTGGCGTATGCAGCATGGACATTAATTTAGGAAGCGGTTATTATATATGGATTTAATATACTGTTGTAGATTTAAAATTTTGGCCAAAAAACCGTCCTTCAAATAATAAGTATCGATTAAAATGACCC
This sequence comes from Berghia stephanieae, assembly GCF_034508935.2. Classification (NCBI taxonomy): domain Eukaryota; kingdom Metazoa; phylum Mollusca; class Gastropoda; order Nudibranchia; family Aeolidiidae; genus Berghia; species Berghia stephanieae. The sequence continues at coordinate 25,894,759 of NC_088370.1, read as the reverse complement.
TCATCATGGCTAAAAATCTCAAACTCGGACTTGTCAAATTGATACTAATCTGCTTGAAGCTGTAGACTGTAAAAAGTAATAAACAAATTGAATATAACAGCTTGAAAAAAAAAGAACAAAATACCAAACACGGAACGTTTCGGGCTCAAAATTCATCAACAAACAAACAAAAAAAACAATAAATACATTTCTTAAAAACCAAACAGATGGCAGATAATTATTTGGCACATGTTTTTTGTTGTTTGCTGAAGAAGGATTTTGAGCCTGAAACTTCCGTATTGGTATTTTGATCTTTTTTAAATTAATTTTTTGTTTATTTCTTTTTCCAAACTTGGACTTCTTCGTCTCTGTGAATAGTATTGGATTGTTGGTATGGACAGTGTAGCAGGAGTTGTTGAAACAAATCAAGATTTGTTAATTTAAAAAAAATCAACTTGACTCATAACACACTGACATGACATCAAGAATAGAGTTCACATTGGAACAGCCCGTAGCCTTCGTTATTCATAGCCTGACCCTAGGACGTCATTTGAAGATTTGTCCACCGCCTAGTGAGTTGTAGTGATAGTGCTCAAGGAAACAAGTGATCTTATTGGTTGAACGATTGAATGCAAGTCACGATTTGTTTTCTTTTGAGGTCTTAGACTTGTCTTTTGATGTAATGGGAGCGATCTAGATTCAGGTTTTCGTCCAACCGAGTCATCAATCACATGATTTGTTGCTGTCCGATGTTTCTTAACAAATGTAGACACTTTGCATTGTTTTATGAAAATTGTAAACATACCCATGTGTCAAGCTGAACACAATGACCAATCGTGATTCTCGATATTTCAAAACTTCTCACTATCGATAGATCGAAGATGACGTCACTCAGGTCTTTGTTATTGTTATTTGCCATCCGCGTTTATGAGAAATGCTCACTGAACTGTATTAACCTGTCTATAATCGTTCATGGATACACACAGTTTTGTGTGTTGGTCCCTTATACTTCCGGATGACAATGTTATGAGCTTCTTAGCCAAGCGCATAATATCTATAGGTCATTTTGAGCACATTTTTCAATGTGACCAATGACCTCGAACAAAATGGAAAAGTAATATAGATCATCCCCCATTACGTTGGACAGTGTCAGGCGATAAGTTAACGAATGCTGGAAAACTAAATTTTTCCTCAAAACTAAAATCGAAGCAAAAAGATCTAATCATCTCCCATTAATCAAAACTGATTTTTAAAAACGGGGATTTTCCTCCAATGTCAGCTTTTTTCTCTCCTGTTGTGTTTGGGATAAACCGAAATATGTTAGTCTAAAGGGGATTTAAGGTTCAACCTCCAATGGTACCGTGAATACAACTTTTTTTAAAATTTTGTTTTGTATTTTGGTTTTTGGGTTATTTTTTTTTTTTTCCAAGCTTGAAAATTCTTTTTTTTTTTTTTTTTGGATTCTTTTGTTCTGTTTTGTTTTATTTTTTGTTTTTATTTTGTTTTTTGTTTGGGAGGGGGGGGTTTTTTTTTAAAATTTGTTTTGCAGTTTTGTTAACTCCCCTCCCGGAGGTATTAAAAATAATTTGGGGAAACGGACAGGCGTTTTTGTAGATTTATGTAAGTTATATATTGTGGGTGGTGATGGGGTTTATAATGATGATGATGAGATGATGATGATGAATGTGTTAGGATGAGGATATGTGATGGGGAGGGATATAAAAGATATGATTGATGGGAGGAGGGGAGGAGGAGGGGGAGGAGGAGGAGGGGAGGATGAAGTGTGAGGGTATGATGAGATTATGATGATGATGATGTTTATGACGACGAGTAACGATAGTTTAATGTGGTTTGTGGGTTGGCGGGAATGAAATGAAGAGGGTGGGAGATATTTTTCTCACGAAATAAGAGAACCATAGTCCCTGACAAAAAGCATTATTTTAATTTTTTTTTAAACCGAAAAGCTAGTCTGTTTGATCTACAGACAAAATTTTGCGATATTAAAGCTCTTCAAAAGGGAGGGAAGGGAACACGTGACGAAGGGGCGGGGCGAAGCAAAGCGATTACTTATGGCCCCTTTACTAAAGCGAGGGAAAAGGGGGCGATTCAAAACGATCCAGTTTAAAGGTGTAATCATTTTTTTTCAGATTAAATTTTGTCGACTGGAGACAAGTTTCATCGAGCGATGCGAGCAAGACAAATGGTCAAATCTCTCCCTCCGCTTCGTTCCGCTCGCTTTTGGTGTGATATGCCTCATGTGACCCCTTTGCCTTAAGGGCCATGGAGCTTGGTAAGTCCGATTTCACTAGCTTGAAATGAAATCGACTATGTGCCGAGCGAGGGTCGAATCAAACCTTTTCCGATCTGAAAAACTAGTGTCATTCAACAGACCACAAGACCCACGAAAAGAAAATTTAGAACCCGGACAAAAAAATTG
>NC_088370.1:25880196-25885196 GCF_034508935.2 Berghia stephanieae | reverse complement strand
GGTCTCAAGCCGATGACAACACAAGTAGAATGAGACAATGCATTTAAAGATACGATACTATTATATCTTTTTTCTTCGATAGAAGGTATCCATTTTACACACGAGTTTAGTGTGAAAATGTGAGAAAAAATCCTCTTCAAAGGATTCCATTTTTTAACCTCCAATAGTGGACCTTGAATCAGAAATACTACAGGCCATAATAAGACAAGTGTAATACTAACAAAATCACAAAGTAACACAACAATTAAAGAAAAAAAGAACTGCTACTCTGATTTATGGACTGAGGGTTAAACGGTTATATATCGACGTGTACATATATGCAGGTCTGACATCACTTATAGGCCTAGTTTAACATTCTTGTAATGGACAATATTTTGCAATTTTTTATAATCTGATGTCAAGTCCTCCCAGCAACCAGTAGCTTGGTATAAAAGTCAAAACATGATCTGATGTATATTGTTTTTCACCTCTGGATACACGTTAATGCTCGTCGGAGAAGTATAATTTCATGAGGGCGGTGATGGAGATAATGTCGTCCGCCATTGTTCCGGTAGTTTAGAACCAGTTGCTATGCTTCGTTACGAGGGGTGTGACGTCACAGCTGTTGAACCCTCTTGCGAAATCATAAGTAAACGAACCTATCCATTATCTAGAGTATTGAAAAAATGATGCCCTTTCGCCACGACATCATAAGATATCGTCACCTAGGCAGTCCACGAAGGAATATAGATAATTCACCAAACAAGATGTCTGATGTCAACTAGAATCACCCATGGTGTCTAAATGAGCAAAGTGAGGGTTAATAATCTTACCCAAGGAAAAATAACGAAAGTGCCCGAAGCAGGGCTCGAGCCCGGCACCTTCCGGGTCACAGTGCAATGCCTTAATCACTCGGCCACTTCGCCAGTTCATGTATGAAAGATGCCAGACAATGCAAGAAAGAAAAATACAACAAAAAACCCCCCCCCCAAAAAAACAAAAACAAACATCCCAAAACATCAGTCTACCTCAACCGGGGATAGAACCTCATACCTTCTGATTACCTTTTGTGAAGCCTATCTAATATATATATATATATATATATATATATATATATATATATATATATATATATATATATATATATATATATAATATATAGTTTTATAGAAATATGGTCAATCGCCTTAAACTAGAATTCTGTCATATTCTTTTTTTCTTTTTAAAAAAACAACAACAAACAAACAAACAAAAACTCTCTCGCTCTCTCTCTCTCTCTCTCTCTCTCTCTCTCTCTCTCTCTCTCTCTCTCTCTCACACACACACACACACACACACACAAAGCAACCAAAAAATATGAATAAATAAAAACTAAGCACAATTAACCCCAAACAAACAAACAAAATACAAAACAAAACAACACATCATTAAAATTTTGGCTAGAAAACTCCTCCTTCCAATATCATCAAATCTAAAAGAATCTCATCTGATCAATAACTCTCAAACCTGGGACTTCATTTTAAAATATGGTTGTTTTTTTTTTGTTGTTTTTTTTGTTCTCTCAAAGTACGGCAGAAATATGTATACGTAAGCGACGTGTATATATATGCAGGTCTGACATCCGAACATCCTTATGGGCCAAGTTTAACATACGAGTAGTTGTAATGGACAATATTTTGAGTCATCTTTTACAGATTTTCATTACAACAATGAGCCCATTATAAAGAATTGGGTTATCAGACCTGCAAATGAGTGCACGTCGTACAATGCCTGATCGAGGTGCCTGGTCACGAATCTTTAAAACAAAACTCACTGTTTTAAGAAAAGACCTATGATGGAAAGAAAAACAAACACAAAACGATTTCCAACCTTGTAAAGAAGACTTCTGAAGAGTTCAATGCAGAAATATTAAAAAAAAGAACGACAATGTAGTTGTTTCCTGGTTTTATTGTGGGTGTGTGTACGTGTGCAAATGACAATACTAGAACTGATAATAAGCTGACGATATATACTATTTGTTTTAGGCTGGATTATTTTGTGTGCGTGTGCAAATCACAATAGTTCTATTAATAGAACTGATAAAAAGCTGAAGATAGGCAACTGTTTTAGGTTTGATAATGTGTCATATCAGTGTTATCGAGTAAGGGGCGTTATCGACGAGATGGATACATAGAATTCCCGACGTCCCATTGATGTGTTCTCGAAACGAGAGTCTCGGTACTGAAAAAACTTTGTCATCGATGATTTCCCACCTCGACTCGGGTCTCAATGTTCAAAATCGGTTTCCTGAATATCTTGTGGTCGGCTTAACCAATCAAACCGCCTCTATGCTATATAAAGCCTGTTATATTAAAGACAAATAGGCGCATCAGGCATAGGATGTCTTTAAAAAAGAACGTAATTATCTAAAGTATTTAAATCTCCCTTTACCATTCCGGTCTTCTACTACTACTACTACTACTACTACTACTACTACTACTACTACTACTACTACTACTACTACTACTACTACTACTACTTTACTGCTACTACTACTACTACTTTACTGCTACTACTACTACTACTACTACTAACTACTACTACTACTACTACTACTACTACTACTACTACTACTCTACTACTACTTACTTTACTGCTGCTACTACTACTACTACTACTACTACTACTACTACTACTACTACTACTACTACTACTACTACTACTACTCACTATACTTTACTACTTCTACTACTACTACTACTACTACTACTACTACTATACTACTACTTACTACTACTACTACTACTACTACTACTACTACTACTACATACTACTACTACTACTACTACTACTACTACTACTACACTACTACTACTACTACTACTACTACTACTACTAACTACTACTACTACTACTACTACTACACTACTACTACTACTACTACTACCATACTACTACTACTACTACTACTTATACTACTACTACTACTACTACTATACTACTATACTACTACTACTACTACTACTAACTACTACTCTATATTTATAAAAATCTAATTCCAGAACTCTGTCTTTTCCTTTCTAAGCGACTGGCTTCAAATTTTTCGTTTGTTTTTTTCCCAAGTTTTTTGTTTGTTTTTTGAATACTAAATGAATCACAGAGGTCGATAAGTCATAGTTCTGAATTATTGCAATATAACAATGAACCCATAATGGATAGCGTTATCAGACCTGTAGATAAGTGCACGGCCAGTGACGTGTTAGGGAAGGAACTGGATCTTTATTCATTTTATTTTTTTCAATTTAAATATATACAAATTCCGTTATCATTTTTAACCGGAGTGAGTGGGCCGGAAGGTTTGGAATCCATGAAATATAAGTGAGAGTGGTGGGGGTGCAAGCCATTATTAGGAGTGTTTAGCTTTTGTTTGTTTGTTTTGGAGTGGTTTTTTTTTTGTTGGTTGTTAGAGGGTTTTTTTTTTTGTTTTTGGTTTGTATTTTTTTTTCTTTTTTTTTTTTTTCTTTTCTTTTTATTTTGTTGCTTTTCTTTTCAAAGCAAATTTGGCTTTTATATTTTTTCTCGATGTGGCAACCCTGATGATCAAGCTCTCTCTTACCCACATTGTACAGATAAGATCCTTCACTTTATTCTATTTGTACACATTAGGATCAGGCTAGTGGCACGTGATTAAGGCACTGTACAAGAAAACAATTAAAGAAACAACAAACAGGAGCGTCGAATTTTTCAATATAAATTAGTCACAATATCTGTCCTTCCCTTATACAAATATTCTTATTCTTACGTATCTAGTCCAAGCCGCCAATTAATTTAACTCTCTCCTTACCTACCATTTTCAGTATTTTCCCAAATGGCAGGCTTACCAAGCAGAAAAAAAAAATGATTTTTTAAACTCAAACAATCTGTCTACAAAACATCGTTTGGCTCTTATTAACCCTCTCCTTACCAACGATAGGAAAATCGTCACATTCGTTACGATCAAACCAGCACTTTTATCATTCAGATATCTTTTGTAAATCACACAATTCAAAGAAAAATGTTTTATTATAGCTATAAAAACGTGACACTGTGGTGTAGAGTTCATTTTGCTGATCAAAATTATGCATAGAATTTATGCGTTGCTTTTCTGTTTGAGTAAGAAAAAAACTGTTTTTGTGTTGGGTGGGTGTGAAATTTTGGGGAAAATTCTGAAAATGGCTGGTAAGGAAAAGGTTAATTAAACAAAGATCATTGTGATGTACAAAATAAATCTGAATAAGAAAAAATGTCTATATTGTGTCGTAACAAATGTGACAACTGTGCTGTAGATGGTAAAGAGAGGGTTAAAACCTGCCAACGTCCACGACTGAAAACATTATTCGAACGTTTGCAATTTAAAAAATGTGTGATGGTAATGACGTTGTTACTTGTAATTTTTAACGAACTTCGAATAGCAAGAAAGAAAACAGCAACAAATTTTAGAATTAGCCTAATGAACATCAACAATTTAGGAAACAAAATTAATTTAATGAAAACTATTTTGACATACAACTTAACAGACTTTCTAATCATATCAGAAACAACAACAAAAATAGATAAAACATTTAGAGACGCCCTCTTTACAGTTGATGGATACAAACTGGAAAGACGTGACCGCGATAATAAAGGAGGAAGGATAGCAACATAGATTAGATCAGACCTTGTGGCCGGTGAAGAAAAGATCTGATGGAAAATGCGTTAGAAGTAACAATGGAGGACACAAAATTCTTGCTAATTCTGGCTAATTCTTGCTTTTTACAGACTCCCCCCCCCCCCTGCAATGTCACCAAATCTTTTCATAGACCCTGCAACAAACTCGATCGATAAAGGAACTGAACGCCATGACAATATTGTTGTGATTTGTGATCTTAACTTCGATCTTATGAACTCTGACAACAAGTCTAAAGAAATGGAAGACATGTATAACATTTTTGACATGAAACACGTTTCAAAAAGTGTAAACAACCCATCAATTGTTGATGTTATCTTGCTTAACAAATCAACCA
>NC_088370.1:25842696-25877696 GCF_034508935.2 Berghia stephanieae | reverse complement strand
AATGAAACTCGAGTCATATCGCTGTTGTTGCTTCTCGATGAAAACTTTAAGGTTACTACATACTACTGAAAACCAGTTATGTAACAGAAATATTAATCTCGCCGTTGAGGGATTAAAGCATCTCTTTCATTATTCGAGTGAACGAAATGGACTTCTATTGTCAAGGTGTTGTCGCATTATGTCTCGTCGCTTTATTTTTTAGTTGTATTCGCTTTCGTGATTCATTTTTGATTACGTTTGGAATAATTAAAATCTACTGGTATTGTCATTTCATTGGGAATGTGATTATTTGTGGTTGAAAATTTTTTTTTAAAGGTGAAAAAAAAATTATAATTAAAAAAAAAATTATATATATATATATATATAATATATATATATATATATATATATATATATATATATATATATATATATATATATATATATATATATGACCGGATCATCTTTGCCCCACCACTGTAAATAGGCTAGAACCGCCACTGGTGAAGACAAGGTATAGTTACTTGAAATTAATATTGACTACCAACTAAAATTTGACTTTCACTTCAAGGAAATATGCAGGAATTCCTCTCAACAACTAAACGTGTTAAAAAGAATAGGAAGACATCTCTTCAAACTAAATAAACTAACAATTTTCCACTCATTGATCTTATCAAATTTTACATTTTGTCCATTTATTTGGCTCTTTTGCTCCAGAGCAAATACTAAGAAAATGGAAACATACAAGAACGTGCGAAGTCCCCGGTTTGGGATTTTTTGTTAAGAAGAGGGTCATTTAAATCGATCGATATTTGAAGGACGAGTTTTCTGGCCAAATTTCTAAATATGTGTTTTTCCAGAGCACGACAGAATTGTTCATAGGCGGAATTGGGATTTTATGTTTTGTATCATTTTCTTGCACCTAGTTTCAGGGGTGTTTCTTTTCTACGAAACCTGCCGAAACCCGTCGAAACCTGCGTAAACCCGATAAAGTTATGGGAAGTGGGCAGCAGTGGGGAGTGAACCTGGGACTCAGGGAAGTGTATACCATTGGGGGATGAAGCTAGGACTGGGTTTCGGCGGGTTTCGTAAAAAAGCAATTACTTTTTTACGAAACCCGACGAAACCCGAAAATATCCAACAAAGTTATGGGAAGTAGGCTGCAGTGGGGAGTGAACCTGAGACTCAGGGAAGTGTACACCAGTGGGTAGTGAATCTGAGACTATGGTTATCGGCGGGTTTCGGCGGGTTTCGTAAAAAAGCAATTACTTTTTTACGAAACCCACTGAAACCCGACGAAATCCGACGAAATCCGACGAAACCCGTCAATATCCGACAAAATTATAAGAAGTAGGCAACATCGGGGAGACCTATGGATTTCGGCGGTTTTCGGAGGATGTCGTAAAAAAGCAACAGTGGGGAGTGAACATGAGACTCAGTGGGTGTACACATGTGGGGAGGGAACTGGTACTATAGAAAGAAGATATCAATGGGAAATGAACTGGGAACTATGGGAGATGGATACCAGGCGGAGTTGAAGCCGGACTACGGGAGTTGGGTACCAGAGAAGAATGAACCTGAGATAATAGGAGGTGGGCACCAATGGGGAATGAACCTGGGACATACGAGAGGTAGATACCAGTGGGGAGTGAGCCCAGAAGGGCACTTCTCTTTTTCTATAGTCCGGCTTCAATTCCAACTGGTATCCATGGTTTTTACGATGATGATGATGATGATGATGATGATGATGATGATGATGATGATGATGATGATGATGATGATGATGATAAGAACGTTCAAGTTGTCCCTAGAGAGAAACTCACAACAATGTCTTCCGGAAATAAAAAGGACCAACTCACAAAACTATGTGTAACCCTGAACGTTTATAGTCAACACAATTTAGTGAGAATTATAAACGTGGATGGCAAAAAACAATCACATAGGCCCGAGTGACGTCAACTTTGTTCTATCTATAGTGTGATGGATAGCATTTCGTGTCATCATCATCACCATGGATACCAGTGGGAATTGAAGCCGGACTATAGAAAAAGAGAAGTACCTTTCTGAGCTCACTCGCCACTGTTATCTACCTCTCGCATGTCCCTTGAGTACCAGGTCACTCCCCTATATAGGTTTCAACAAAGAGAAGTACCCTTCTGAGCTCAATCTCCAAATATATCAATCTTATAGTGGTGAACTTCATTGTGTTATTATCCATTAATGCCATTTAAAACTAGTATGTGTAGTGAGTAATAGTTAATATTGTGTTTCATCTATCCTTAAGCAGACGCAACCTAAAATAACAGAAATCGATAACACATGTTGACTTACTTGACTTAGATGCCTTTCGCGTCTCGACCGAAAGATCGGGTCGCCTTGGCTGTTTCCAGTATTTCCTGTGTGAGGTGTCTCCATTATTGCCGGTCCTCTGCTAGGGTTCTCAGATTTTCAAGGTCCCCTGCCGTTATGAGACTAATGCTTTGTCCAAGTGTTGTGAGGTTTTTGTTTAGGATCACGGGGAGTGTTGTGATCGGTCTTCCTCTGAAAAGGTTCCCGTGTTTTTGGAAGTATCCCGACATGGCTTGGTTTGCTGGTATGTTTTTGTCCCTGCGTAGTATGTGACCGAAAAGTTGCCATCGTTGTTGTAAAATGTCAAGGGAGATTGGTCTTTCTTTTGTGATCTTATAGAGTGATTCATTTGAGATCTTTTTGGGGTATTTGATGTCCAGTACCCTTCTTAGCTGTGTGCGATGGAAGGCATCCAGATGTTCTTCTTCGGATTTTGTCAACGCCCAAGTGCCGCAGTTATACAGAAGTACCGGTTTTACAAGAGCATGGTACAGTTTCAGTTTGGTTTTTCTCTTTATTTTGTCACCTCTAATCCATACATTGGTGAGTTTACTGAGTGCGGCGTTTGATAGCTGTTTTTTTCTTTGTACATCCTCGGTGTCTCCAATTAGTGAGCCGACTTTCTTTGTTCTTTTCCATTCCTCTTTGTTCCTCGATATTGTTGTAAATTATGTAAACTATGTTTAGGATCATACTCAAAAGGAAAACGTAACGATAACGGAGAAAAATTAGTCCAGTTCTGTGAACAGAGAAAACTTTTCATAACAAACAGTGCTTTCAACCACCCATCAAGACACCAGACAACATGGGTAGGACAAAGGAAAGACCAAACCCAAGACAAAATGATAACAATACACAACCAAATAGACTATATCATATGTCGACACCGCCATAAACACTACTCAACCAACTCGCGATCATAAGGTGGTACACTGCTAACATCCGATCACAAACTTGTATAAACGAATTTCAACATAAATGTATACAGACAACGAAGACAGAAAGGTAAAACGGCAGTCAAAATAAACACGGCAAAAATAGTAAATGAGCGAGAATGTCGCATTCATTACCAATATGAACTTAACTCAAGTCTATGGAAAATAAAGCAAAACAGTAATCCAAACAATGAATGGAAAGAGACGCAAGCGGCAATGAAATATGCGGGGGAAGAAAGTGCAGGCTCTATTAATACAACTAAGAACAAACCAAATCGAACGCCTAACATCGCTATTAACGATCTATCGCGGTAACAAAAAGAACTTAGGATCAGGATACAAAACACGAAAGACTCGGAAGAAATAATAAACCTGAAAACGGAACGAAACAAAATACTGCATTCAATTCGATCACTTACAATAAAACACAGAAACGAGGAATTAGACAAAAAAGTGGAAGACATAGAAAAGTCCAAAAATAACGCATCGTCTATGTTCAAAGCGACGAAATCTCTGAACCGAAAACCATTCGAGAACCCAAAACTACAGGATAAATTTGGCAAACAGACAACAAATCCCAACGATATCCTTGACATTGTAACTGACCACTTCCAGCAGAAATTTCACAAACAAGTCTCACAAATATCGCCCTTCTCAGGAAACCCTAGAGACCTAAACAACCGCATCACAACAACTGAAGTTAGAAATAGCATAAAGTGCCTAAACAATAACAGATCCCCAGGCGAAGATGAAATTCCCGCTGAATTGCTGAAATGCGGTACCCTCTCCCTGGATCTGAGCATTGCAAACATAATGAACAAAACATTCTCAACACACAAAGACTGGGACATAAACAGCGGTGTCCTAATTACCAGGGACGGCTGGTAATAATGGGCAGGGTGGGCAAATACCAGCCTGTTTTTTCAAGTTATATGCTGTATTACCAGGTCCGAAATAATCTAATTTAAATTAGATAATTTCAAAAGTTAGTACTTAAACTTGATACTTCGTACTGAAATCAATTTGTGTGTATTTTTGATAGATTGAGAATCCCCATGCACCCCGTAATACATAAACCAGGATACGCTCCTGTTCTTTTTTTTATCAACCCCCCCCCCCTCTCCCCAACCACTCCACTCCACTCCGCCCACATCGTCATCCCATCGTCACGTCGCCTGACGCTGAACTCCGAGTTTGCTGTCTGGCCTCTCTAGTACTAGGTCGGGCTAATTCAAATGAGCCCACCTTATAAACTAAATGCAGATTTTGGCAAACGTACTTTTTCTAATTTATTGCCTTACTTGTGCTGGTACCATTGATGTAATGACATTGGGAAGATTCCAGTATTGAATTTAATTTATTAATTTACTAATATATCAATTTAGTATTAACTTGTGTTGTTTTTATATATTTGTTTAACCATTTAAATTTATTTTTTTCTCGTTTTCCTTAGTGCTTCTCAAAACTCATTTATTTAAATTGTTTTCTTATTTGATTTTTTTTTTTTAAACAAATTAATTTGTTCTTTTTTTTTTCTTCAAATTCTTAAAGTAATTACCGCTGTATTTTTATTGCCATACTAAATATTTTTGCAAAACAATGTAATTTTCTATTGCATTTCCTCTAATAAAACAAAACACTTTTATTCAAAGGTCACGACTAAATAAATATATAAAATACAACCACCATTTTGGTTTTCTCAACAATTGAATTAGTATACGAGAAATACTCTTCTGAGTAAGGAGATAGTTGAATTCTAAGAGGAAATAGATACGTTTAAAGGTAGGGTGGGCAGAATCCGTACTTGCCCGTCCTAAAGCTAATACATACATAAGATAGTTCGTGATGAAGAGGCGGGAAGCTAGGGGTTGGTTGGGTAAGGAGTAAAGATAACACGGTCGTTATTGTTATCGTCTAACGAATGCATGAGGAGAGATTAGTAGCAATGTTTTGTCTTAATTGTATTGTATGAATTATTGGCGAAAGCCTAAGATTAAATAAACTTTGTTTTTGTTTGTCTTATTTTGACTATGGAACTGATACTTGTCATAGCAGACCTGCCTACTTGAAATAGGAAAATAAAAATCGTAGTTTTCAGGGTTAATAAAATCGTAGATATTTTAACTACCCTTTAACAAAATCACCGGAATTTTCGTCTATTATAGGTATCAAATTTTAAAAAACGAGAAAAACTGATTGGAAACGTAATTATGTTGGTGGTGGTAGTAATGATGATGGTAATACTCGTATTATTATTGTTATTATTATCATTTGTTATTATTATTATTATTATTATTATTATTATTATTATTATTATTATTATTATTATTATTATTATTAATAATAATAATAATAATAATAATAATAATAATAATAATAATAATTATTATTATTATTATTATTATTATTATTATTATTATTATTATTATTATTATTATTATTATTATTATTATTATTATTATTATTATTATTATTATTATTATTATATTATTATTATTATTGTACGTATTGGTGGTATTACGATTTTTTGTTTTTTTTTTGTGTGGTTATTAATGGTATCAGTTTATTGTTTGGTTCCATTTATCATTTTTTTCCACTTTCATGTATGTTGTCATCAAATTTTATGATTTATTGGCGAAAGCCTAAGATTGAATAAACTTTGTAATATCGTATTGTAATCATCATTGTCGACGACATCGTCGTTGTCATCATAATCACCATCATCATTAACAACAACAACATTAACATCAAGTACTACAATAGCAATAAAAACAATATCAACATCATCATATAACTTCCGTCATCGTCTCCACAACTATCATTCTAACCAACAGCACCATCAAAACCACTACCATAATTACATCCTCCCTCACCGTCTCCCCTCTCCTCCTCCTCCTCCTCCTCCTCCACCACCACCACCGCTACCACTATTCCAACCACTACCACCACCGGCACAATCATTCTAACCACCAAGAGAGCAGTAAAATTATGCAATTTGAGCTCTGAATGAAACTCGAGTCATATCGCTGGTGTTGCTTCTCGATAAAAACTTTACAGTTACTACGTACTACTGAAAACCAGTAATGTAACAGAAATATTAATCTCGCAGTTGAGGGATTAAAGCATCTCTTTAATTTTTCGAGTGAACGAGATGGACTTGTATTGTGAAGGTGTTGTCGCATTATGTCTCTTCGCTTTAATTTTTTGTTGTATTCTCTTTCGTGATTCATTTTTGATTACGTTTGGAATAATTAAAATCTACTGGTATTGTCATTGCATTGTGAATGTGATTATTTGTGGTTGAAATAATTTTTTTTAAGGCGAACAAAACAAACAAACAAACAAGACAAAACAAAAAAAAAAAAAAAAAACAACAAAAAAAAAAAAAAATATATATATATATATATATATATATATATATATATATATATATATATATATATATATATATATGACCGACTCATCTTTGCCCGACCACTATAAATAGGCTAGAACCGCCACTGCTAATTACAATACAAAAACCAGGAAAAACGAAAGGACCCGTAAACAACCTGCGCCCAATAACATTACTGAATACCATAAGAAAAACACTGTCAACTATTGTCCTCAACAGAATTAGACCGAAAATAGAAAATTATCTATCACATAGCCGAAGCGGGTTTCGCCAAGACCGAAGCACATCGGACGTTGTATGGACACATAAATGGTTGGCAGCAAAGGCACTCAAAGAAAACATATCCATAACAATATCCGGAATCGATATGTCCGCAGCCTTTGATACGATCGACAGAGGAAAACTTTTGGAGATATTAACAGAAATAGTAGACGAAGACGAGCTCCGAATAATCCGATTTCTCCTCAGCAACACAAAGATACAACCAAGGATATACGGGGCCACAAAACAGACGCAGTTCGAAAGTAACATCGGGACCCCCCAAGGAGATAGTCTGAGCCCGATTCTGTTCACAATATACTTAGAACACGCTCTGAAAGAAGTTCGAAAAGTCATTCCAAAACCAACGACTCATATTGAGAACGCAATCCCTAGAGAAATCGCCTATGCAGATGATGTCGATTTTATTGGATCAACACCAGCAAATATAGACATCATACAAAATACCCTCATGAAATATAACCTCCAAGTCAATGCCAATAAAACCGAATTTACAACACATGTTATTAACAGTAATTGATAATTCATGTTATTATAACAAAATATTTCATTCACTCTTTATATATATATATATATAATATATATATATATATATATATATATATATATATATATATATATACATATACATATAATATATATATATATATATATATTATTATATATATATATATATATATATATATATATATGTATATGTATATTATATATATATATATATATATATATATATATATATAATTTCATATGTATGTCTGCCTTCCAAATAAATGAATTACATTTACAAATGTGCTATCGCTATAACGCGATAGTTCTATTCAGTATTTATATGTATTGATTATTATTCTCTCATTTTTACTTATCTTTCCCTATCCCACTAACCTTCATGTATCCGGTTGATTAAATTAAGGAACCTGACTAACAACATTTAGATTAGCGGCGATGTCAAGGGTATTAATTGAAATCCCTCACAACATCACTAAGGAATATAAAAATGTTGCAACTAGTCAAACATGTGCTCCGGTATTTTCACAGATGGGGCGCCGACCAACATCCATCAGGGTACCGAATAAGCATCCAGCCGGGTACCGAGTAATTGTCCATTTATTTAAAAGTTGATCCAGAGTTGAAACTAACAAGCGATCTACTGAGACAACGGGAATGAAAAAGGCTCCTCCACGAACTAACCAGACAGAAGAAACCTTAACGCCGCCACCAGTCACATCCAACCAGATAAGGACTCCCCTACACAAAATGAAAGCTTACGATACGGGATGCAATTAACAAGATATGAAGTGAGTAGAAAAGTGCCAGAAGACAATAGAGAATAAAAAATATTTTTCGCGGCGGTGGTGGGGTTTGAACCTGCGACCTTATTGGTACGACAACTCCGCCTGGCAGGTGAGAGCGTGGCTCTACCGTGTGAGCTATCCACGAACACAAAAATATTCGTTTCAAACCCAAAGTCATTTCTAGATCCCTCTCTCACCCACTTCTTGAGATCGCCGATTCGTTCGCCACCATCGGGATGCAATTAACTACCCATAGCCTAACTTTAATTAATTAAAAAGCACCATTATTCTTTTGGCTAATTATGTGTTAACGTGTTATCATTGTGTGGGGCAATTCTGTTGCTTTATATTAACGTATTTCTGCTTTAACGGGGATTAATACTTACCATCTGAACCTACCTATCCCTATATAACGTGCCAATAATCTACCACTACTTTTACTATCTATTTCTTTCAACTATAAAAAAATCTTACTATCTGTCGAGTTGTCAGAACCCGACTATAAATGGGTAAAAAGTGGCACCAGATAACTTTTGGTCTATGGGGAAACTATCTGACTCCTTTTTGTCATCTCCCACTTGCCACTTTCCTACATAGACGCGACAGTACCCACTTCCCATATATTTTAGAACCGTTAAAATTAAAGGACCAATTCGTCCAGCGAGTTCCTCACTACAAATACCTTGGTGTAACAATTGATGACAGGCTCAAGTGGGATGAACACTTGAAAATAATTAGGCATAAGATGTGCAGACGTACATATTTTTTATCAAAACTCTCTCAGTTTAGAAGAGATAAAACCCTCTGCACATTATTTTATAGAGCAGTAATCGAAAGTGTTTTGTCATTTTGTATAACAGCTTGGGAAGGCAATTGCTTAGCAGTGGAAAGGAGCAAAATAAATTCAAATATTTAAAAATCCATTAAACGCTATATAAATGATGTTGACGATGTAGATCTTTTATACGAAAAATTTTGTATAAATAAAATAACTAAAATATTAAATGACCGGTATTATCCACTAAGACCATCAGTTATTATGTCAGAAAGAAGTGGTCACCCTTTCTCTATTTCAACGAAAACAGAGAGACACCGAAAATCTTTTCTGACGTCCAGTATTAGGCTTTATAACAACAAGCAATAATCATTTTATATAATTATTTCGCATTTTTACTTTCAAAAAAAATGTAAATATTATTTTATTAATTAATGTATTTGTTTTGCAATCTTTTCAATTTTCAATTTATAGTGACAGTTTTAACTATTTTACAGTGTTGAAATTATTCATATTATAAAGCGCAGCTTTGGTTATGGAGCTGTTCCTTTTTTATATAACATCCTATGTCCATTGTATTTTTATCTTATTTCCTTTTTGGGATGCAATAAAGTATTATTATTATTATTATTATTATTATTATTATTATTATTATTATTATTATTATTATTATTATTATTATTATTATTATTATTATTATTATTATTATTATTATTATTATTATTATTATTATATTATTATTATTATTATTATTATTATTATTATTATTATTATATATTATTATTATTATTATTATTATTATCATTATTATTATTATTATTATTATTATTATTATTATTATTATTATTATTATTATTATTATTATTATTATTATTATTATTATTATTTTTGACGTTTCGGTAGGTTTCGAAAAATAGAAGTACCTTCTGGGCTCACTGTCCACTGGTATCTACCTCTCGAAGTCCCAGGTTCAATCCTCATTGGTGCCCTCTTCATATGCTGTCAGGTTCATTCTCCACTCGTACCCAACACCCATAGTCAGGCTTCAACTCCGAATGGTATCCATCTCCCATAGTCCCCGGTTCATTTCCCACTGATATCCTCTTTCCATTGTCCCAGGTCCACTCCCCATTGGTGTACACTTCCCATAACTTTGTCGGATATTGTCGGTTTTTGTAAAAAAAAAGTATTAGCTTGGGTGTTTCTTTTTTACGAAACCCTACGAATCCCGACGAAACCTGACAATATCCAACAAAGTTATGGGAGGTAGGCAACAGTGAGGAGTGAATCTGGGACTCAGGTATGTGTACGCCAGTGGGGAGTGAACCTGGGACTATGGGAAGAGGCTATCAGTGGAAAATGAACATGGGACTATGGGAGATGGTTACCAGTGAGATTTGAAGCCAGACTATAGGATTTGGTTACAAGAGGAGAATGAACCTGACACTATTGGAGGTGGGCACCAACGGGATTTGAACCTGGGACTCAGGGAAGTGCACACCAGTGGGGAGTTAACCTGGGACTGTGGGAGATGGATACATGTGGGAATTGAAGTCGGACTATGGGACTTGGGTACAAGAGGAGAGTGAACTTGACACTATAGGAGGTGGGCACCAGTAGGGAGTGAACCTGGGAGTATGCAAAAGGGATATCAGTGGGAAATAAACCTGGAACTATGGGAGATGTATACCATTAGGAGTTGAAGCCGGACTATGGGAGTTGTGTACCAGAGGAGAATGAACCTGACACTATAAGAGGTGGGCACCAGTGGGGAGTGAACCTGGGACTATGTAAAAAGGATATCATTGGGATATTTCCTCTTTACATAGTTCCAGGTTCACTCCCCACTGTTGTGCACTTCCCTAAATCCCAAGTTCATTCCCCATTGGTTCCCACTTCTAGTGTCAGGTTAATTCTCCTCTGGTACCCAACTCCCATAGTCCGTCTTCAATTCCCACATGTATCCCTCTCCCACAGTCCCAGGTTAACTCTCCACTGGTGTGCACTTCCCTGAGTCCCAGGTTCATTCCACATTGGTGCCCAAATCCTACAGTGTCAGGTTCATTCTCCGCGATACCCAAATCCCATAGTCCGGCTTCGATTCCCACTGGTATCCATATCTGTTTCATTTTTCACTGATACCCTCTTCCCATAGTCACAGGTTCACGCCCCACTGGTGTACACTCCCCCACTGTTGCTACTTCCCATTGCTTTGTCGGATATTGTCAGGCTTTGTCGGGTTTCGTCGGGTTTCGTAAAAAAGTAATTGCTTTTTTTTACGAAACTCGCCGAAACCCAGTCCCAGGTTCACTCCCCAATAGTGTACCCTTCCCTGAGTCCCAGGTTCACTCCCCATTGCTGCCTACTTCCCATAACTTTGTCGGATTTCGGTGGGTCTCGGCGGGTTTCGGCGGCGCGTAAACGGAATCTTTTGGCCCAAGACAATTACAAATACTGATCTCTATGAAAGAACCAGACTCCAACGCCTGAGTACAAAAATAAAAGAACAGCGAGGGAAGCTATTTGATCACATCTTACGTCAAGAAGATAACATCCCAGCCCAAACTGCAATGACAGAATATTTCCTTCATGGCAACAAATATGTAGAGAGACCACAACACCAATCAATAATAACTACCCTGAACCATGATCTCTCTACGGATCAGAAATTTGTGAATTCAGATGAGGCCGATTTAATCCCTGAAGAACTAAAAAAGACTGCAGCGTCCTCCGTACTAAAGTCATAACAAGATCTTGTTAGGCGGAGTTGTCGTACCAATAAGGTCGCAGGTTCAAACCCCACCACCGCCGCGAAAAAAATTTTTATTCTCTATTGTCTTCTGGCACTTTTCTACTCACTTCATATCTTGTTGTTACCAACATAAGTGCCTGCTCCACTCACTTTTCTGAACAAGATCTTGACAGCTTCAAAACTCTGGCCCAAGACCGTGACCAATGGAAACAGTCATCAACATGGATGGAGATAGCAGCTCCTCGAATTTTAACGTCATCGTATCTGGCTAGTGAGAGATCGAGCGCTGCCAATTTATTTTGTATACAACCTGGGACGCTGTGCGATTAAATCTCTATTATTATGACTTTGATTGAGCTCGATTAACCTTGATTTGTTGATGGAAAATAGAAAAAAAGGTCAGGTTTATGATGATAAACTCAATTAGAAATATAAAACTACACTTTTACTTGTACATATTAGGCTTGGATCCATTGATCGGGTTTATATTAATTTTTTTTTTTAATGTCCTCCATGTTAAATGTTTCTGTTGACCAGGGACCCCTTGTAGAGCGCTTTGAGCACATTTAGTGGATATTGCTCTATATAAAGCTCAATTATTTTTTTTTAATTTTTGGTTGATATTAATAACAATGGTAGCAATAGAAATCAAACATACATCGACAAATAGACAAAAGAGAGAGGGACTAGTTTACTTGGATCTATCTATCTATCTATCTATCTATCTATCTATCTATCTATCTATCTATCTATCTATCTATCTATCTATCTATCTATCTATCTCTCTCTATCTATCTATCTATCTATCTATCTCTCTCTCTCTATCTATCTCTCTCTATCTATCTATCTATCTATCTATCTATCTATCTATCTATCTATCTATCTATCTATCTATCTATCTATCTATCTATCTATCTATCTATCTATCTATCTATCTATCTATCTATATGTCTATCTATCTATCTATCTATCTATCTATCTATCTATCTATCCAGGGGCGTGGCTCTATTGGTTCAAATGGTGCCTGACACCACATCCATGTTTTAAAAATAGATAACAGCATTTTTTTAAATATATAATACTGAGAAGTGGTATATACCGCCTTTTATCAACAGTGCGAAACAGACTCCCTTTATGTCACAACGCCTTCTATCCACGCTTCTATCCCGATTCACACAATCTGTTGATGACTGTCAGCGACTGTGTAGCCTACTATGGCTGAGCGAGTGACTGGATTTACCCACTCAAAGGATTGCAAGGAGTGGATTTTTGTTGGATCCATTTAAGGCTATTACTATTAGTGTTGCCGCATTAAATACCCGAGAAAATGGCTCGAATTATTACCATCTTCAAATACGAGAAAAAACCTCCTCAGGTGCCGAGAAATTTTTGCTCCAACTCTGTTGGACTGGGGAATAATAGCTAATGTTGGTCATTTTCGTCATAGTCATAGTATGGTAACTTCAACCATATTCATTATTATCGAAATCACTATTATTAACAAGTTCATTTGTTTCTCTCTCTTTGTCGTGATTATTGTATGTAATAATTTATTATTATTATTATTATTATTATTATTATTATTATTATTATTATTATTATTATTGTTATTATTATTATTATTATTATTATTATTATTATTATTATTATTATTATTATTATTATTATTATTATTATTATTATTATTATTATTATTATTATTATTATTATTATTGCCGCAAAAATTGATATGAAGCTGTAAACGAGTTAAGCCAAACATTTCTTGATATTGATGTTATATTTTATGCATAATCTTCGCGTGAATATGCGTTTGACCGACACGGTTTGACTCTCTGTGTGTGTGCGCGCGCGCGTTCATCACACACACTCTCTCTCTCTCTCTCTCTCTCTCTCTCTCTCTCTCTCTCTCTCTCTCTCTCTCTCTCTCTCTCTCCCCTTCTCTCTCTCTCTCTCTCTCTCAAGCAGTATTAAGTGTGGTCAACGACAGAGTGAGTGACAATGATTTTATAACGCATTAATTTGAACAAACTAACCCCAACCGTCGTCAGTGTAAATAATTATCTGGCGATAGGCATTGATGGTATAGGAGCAAATAATTATGCTTTCTTGGTGACTTGTACCCATCTTCTTTTCCAGCATGTTAATAGTTGGATGTATTGATGACCAAGTTGATCGACCATGAAGTCCACACACTTTCATCACACCCTCACAGCATTTGTTTATTTATTTTTATGTAATTTTTGCTAACAACGCGTCTATTCTGTCCCGAAATGCCAATGTTTACTGTTTTCTCATATTATTATAATTTTACGCTGCCAGTTTCCTGGAAACCCCGTATATCGTCAGTCTCTCTCTATTCTCGATTCATCCGGTAACTGCTTACATCTTAAATACGATGGCGGCGATTAGCCCATAAAAAGTGGCTGTTGACCGGTCTGCTCCTAGTAGTCTGTGGACACCTCTAGTTTTTGATCCGAATTTAATTTACTTGCCTGGAACAATTTCTTAACTTCAGTCAATGGGACAATCATTTATATACTGAAACACTTATCTCACTTAGTTTCCGTGTTTCTGTTGTAAATTCAGCGGTTACTTCCCTTCCCACTCAGCTGCAAATCGTTCCCTGACCTTCACGCCGAGTTCAACTTACCAGCCTACAACTCAACAGTAATAAACATGGCCACAAAACTCCCTGCATTATTTCGTTCAGGATTCGTTGCACGCTTCGGGTATGTCAGTATTGATCTATCATAAAATTATTTTTTGAAGAATTGGCATATAGGAACTTCAAATGCGAACAGGATAATAGAAAGTAAAATTCGAGCTAGCTACTCAATTACAATTCATCCATGCACTGTCGTCATTGCGGTCGTTGCCTGCCCTGCTGCTGCTGCTGCTGCTGCTGCTGCTGCTGCTGCTGCTGCTTTGAACTATTTTATTGCTACAATTACAATTAATAGTGAAGATTTCAAGCACAAAACTCTTCCTGCGAGGCCTTCCGAAAACTCCTACATCCCAAGTATTCTTTGTTTTTTTTTTATAATGTTCTGGGGCGGGAGGCGAGTTTTTACTTCTGTTTATTCATTGCTTGCCTGTTTGTTTTTACGCAGTGTTTATCCCCAGACACTGGTTTTATATTTTTAAAATGAAAAATATTCATTAAGGTTATCATTATCTGGATATGCATTTTAAAAAAAAAGATAAAAATATGCAGGCTTCAATAATATAAAATAAACAAGTCAGACTCAACGTACAACTAAATTCTGTGAACAGAAAAATCCCCCCACCCCATCTTTTTATCTTCTTTTCTTCTCTTCATTGACTTTAGTGAAAAACTTCTTTTCAAACGAACTTATCTCAGACTCAGTCTCAGATCCAACGAACCAGTACTATAGGCAGACTCACTTTTTAATCTTTTAAAACATCCCTGTTTTCTACTGAGACATTCAGTTGAACTAAGATCTGCTGTCAGCGTCAGCTCACAAGAAACAGAGACGATAGAGTGGAGACTACCTCAGGCCTCATCCTACCATGCGTTAGAGGTGGGGCAGGGTCAGTGTCATTTAATATTAGATAATAGTGAATGCGGAGCTCTGTTCTAGGTACGGAGAGAAAATTATAAACTGATGACGGGGGAATTTGGAGGGGGGTGGGGGGGGGGTAACCCACAAACGGCCAATGTGTTTGGCGCAGGGGAGACCATGATACGAGATCAAAGAGAAAAAGCCGCCGCACTTGGATGGTATTTTTAAAACTATCCTATTTTCTTCCTTTTTACTTTTTACCGACACTGATGCACCCTAAATGTGTTGCAAGCGCCATAAAACTCTTTACAAACAAAAGCTTTGTATTCGTCGTTGTACTGCATTGTACTCAACAGTAAGTACCCCCCGCTCCCCAGAAAAGAAACCGGATTTTTGGAACTACATAGAGAAAATTGAAGAACAAAAAGAAAATTAAAATTCAAATACTTTTTGTGTTTAGCGGCTGATAACTCTCTCTCTCTCTCTCTCTCTCTCTCTCTCTCTCTCTCTCTCTCTCTCTCTCTCTCTCTCTCTCTCTCTCTCTCTCTCTCTCTCTCTCTCTAAAAAAAAACAAAACAAACAAACAAAAAAAAACCAGGGAAATTCCACGGGTAACGGACTGACAAATCAGACCAAAAATGCTTACATTTCGTGCTCTGAAATGCAATGTATTTATTGTATGGAGCTAATATTTCCCATGCACATGTATCATGTCCGCCCTTATCATATATCAAAAGGATAAAGATGAATCTTTATCAATTTGAATTTTTATGACATTATAATGTTGGTAACAGACTGACATCAGAAAATCCATCTTTTTCAATTTTATATGTAGATGGATCAAACTTTCTGAAGTTAAACCTTCCAGTAACAAATAAGTTCTTTTATAGTAACCATGAGATGTTGTTCTACAACCCACTAGCAATATTTAAAGATTGTCCAAAATTTGAATCTGCAGTCTTGAAAAAGTGTCGGTAACGGACTGACAAATGGAGGGTAACGGACTGACACCTCTGCATTTTATTACTCGGAATAACAGTTACTACATAAAATCCAGAGCAAAGAACAAATTATGTAATTATGAGCAACACTGAATACCCAGTGTGATTGATCAAACCAATACTCTTATTTATATGGATGTCAAGCTACATTGGGTATGATGAGTAACTCGATGGATGACATCTGATTACCTCAATCCCAACTTTGCTTTTGAAAAAATTAAATAATAAAATAATGATTCGTGGAGTTGAAATCTATTCTGTCACAGTCAAACAGGAACTTTATTTCAACTATGAAATTAAATTATCCGAAAAAAAAAAAAAAATTTAGATAAGAAAGGACTTTAAAACTGGGGAAGGTTTAACATTCTTTTGGTACTTATTTTTGAAGCTTAATTTTTATTCTGTATTTCATCTTGATTCCTCAAGCTTAGGAATTGTCAATAGGCCATGATCGTCACTGCAATCTGGTCGATAATATTGGCAGTCAATCTCTTCCTCATCTGCACTTGACCAGAAAGCCAGTTATAAGATCTGAGAAAGATCTTCAAAAATTTCATTTGGACCATTTTATCCTTGATTGTTACAATTTTCCTATGCAGATTGTGGGATTTCTCTTAGAAGTACATTCTGAGGTTCTGAGGGAGCAAAATAAACTTAAGCCAATTTTGATTCCTGGATGAAATTCACTAACAATTGACAACCTCTTTTTCAGGGTTTTTTACAGGAAATTTTTTGAATTTTCGTCCTTTCTCTTTTTTCATCTCTCACAATTATGAAATTTTTTTCCCTTGGTGCTCGCCAAGAGAACTTCTTGTCCAAATAGAAATTTTCGATCAAATTATTTTATTTCATCTTGAAAGCCCAGTTCCATGATAAAAATATTAAAAAAAACAATTGGTTGATGTATTGGATGCCCTTAGCGGTACAGGCATAGTTTAATTTTTTTTTTTAATTTTTGGGAGGATTGTAGACACTCAAACCCAAAGTTGAATTCAGTATTTTACTTTCCTGTGCTGAAATGTGAGGCAAATGTGGAGTTAGGTGTGCTTGGTTTACTTTCTTTTGGAGTTGTAGTTGTAGATTGATCGGCTTTTCTCTTTTTTTTTTCCATTTTGCTTGAAAAATCCCATTATTTCTTTTAAGCGTCCTTTACAATCACTTTCAAGTTTTCTTTGAGACTCCTGCTTTTGTTGCCTATCTTTTTCCTAAACAATGTCGTAATGCCCATCAGTTTTCAGTCTTTCTTGATAATTTGAACCATGGATAGATCAGGCATCTTGAACCTGTGAATAAAGAAATTGAGTGAAATTACATCATAAGCTATGAAAGTCAAATCGGAATAAAAAGCAAATCGTTTTCTTAAAAATAATATAGCAAAACTAAGAAAATAAAACTCATTTCTAACTTGTATCACATTACTTTGTAACAACTAAAATATTGACATTATACACAGCTAAACAGCTTGCAGACCCACTACTTTTAAAGCCTCAGTGACTCAAAAGTTTTTCACATTAATTTAAATGTTTGATTTCTTTTTTTTTTCTCCCAGGGTTTCTTGCCCCTTTAACTTTAACAGAAGACTACTACTGGCTCCATTGTCATAAGGATATAGAACAATAAACAGTGTTTTTCCCTCAATTCAAACATAGCAAAAATCTTCAAGTGATCAAAAGATTCATAAACTTTAAAAGATTCAACTTACCTATTGCAAAATAGCAGGCTTTATGTTGAAGACCAGTGTTTGAAATTTTATGATCCAAATGTTTATAAAATGGCTGCCTGATCAGTTGAAACACATTGGAGTGGGCATTACTCTTGAGACTTAAAAAACAACTTGTATATGTTGTTTTTTAATTAAAATAGAATTAGTCAGTGTTACTGTCAGTCCGTTACCCAACAAAAGTACCTTAAATGATAAATTTCTTGAAAAATTATCTTACAGTGCTAAAGCCATTCATGTAAGAACAGAAAATCTGAAATAGTGAGTCTGTACAACTATCACATCTTTCGTAGATGAAAAAATACTGTTTTAATGGTAACGGACTGACATACAATTTCCCAAGGTCATTAAAGCGACCGATGAGGACAACATTTCATTAAAATCGCAAATTTGAATGTTTATATAGGTTCCTGATACTTATAATTGTTTTAATATCAATAAACAACAGCAAAGGTGGCTATAATTTTGTAGAAGTTGCAAGATTTATAATATTGAGAAAATATTCTTTTCGTTCTTCAAATAGGGGATGCCCTTACATAAAGCTACAATAAGCATCCTGTACCACAAATATGCACGAAATATCCTTATATTCATAATCCTGAATGATTTTCCAACAAATTGGTACCAAATTTTAATATGTTATTAAGAATTTATAAAACACCCCTTCGGTTGACATTTTCGTGGAATTTCCCAACAATAACAAAAACTGCCCTCCTCAACATCATAACAGTACAAGAAACAGTTCCATGGTTTTGTGTCTGAAGACCAAAATCGTGTTATCCAAGCAAAAATCTAAAAATATTGTTAAAAAATAAAATAAAATTTTGTGTGGGCGACCGGTCGATAACTTTTCTCTGACATTTTTTTCGTGTGGGTGGGGAGGCGCAGGATTATTACCTAAAAATAACCACCCCCCCCCCCCCCCCCCAACCAACATTCGTTATTCCCAGACAGACATTTGAAACTCCGCTCTTTTAAACAATTATCCACATTCCATAATATGGAATGTTTCCAAATGCATAGAAATAAGGAAAGTTAATAAAATACCTATAAAAAACAAATTTAACCAACATTAAATCAGTTGTTACTACATATACACAATATGCATCGACTTCGAAGTGGGGATCATGGCCGAATGGTTTAATCGTCTTCCCTGGAAGTTTTAACAGAATCGACGTTGCGGGTTCAAATCCTGGTTCCACCAATTTTTAAATTTTTTTTTACATTCCGTCTTCTTTTTACAGAACGGTGCAAGGGATAAATGTCCTATCCATCCTCCCCTCACCTCTTTTTTTTTTTAAACTCTCTCTCTCTCTCTCTCTCTCTCTCTCTCTCTCTCTCTCTCTCTCTCTCTCTCTTTCTCTCTCTCTCTCTCTTAGTTCTAGCAAATTGTCATATTCGTCCCCACTCCGATCTCAAAAAGTGTCTAAAAAGGATATAATCAAAATGCAAACAAACAGAAATAGACGCCTTCTAAGCAATATTACATATTTTTTTTGACAGAGACAATGCTGTTAACGACCAGGTCCTTATTTTACAACAGAGTACTGTGAGAGAATGTGATTTAAGAGCCTTTTCCAAGGACTCAACTATGTGCTGAGCAAGGCTCGAACCAAGGACCTTCCTATCCGAAAGCGAGTGTCATAACACTAGACCACATAGCCGCTCAATTTGACCGTAGTTTTCCAATATGCAAAAAAGCTAGAATGAGATCCTTTTCTCATTTTGGACCCTCTGTTGGGAACGCCTTACCACAGAGCATTCATAAAAAAGAAGCTTTGTCTATTTTTGAACGTTCACCTAAAACTTATCTGTTTCGATTTTAGTAGATGATATGAGAAGCAAGATAGGTGTTTGTGTGTGAGTTTGTATGTTTTAGCGAAAAATCATTTGTAATATATGCGCTTAGATTCTGATGTCTCGGAGTTACAGCACTATATAAGTTTTCAGCATTATTATTATTATTATTAATTGTCTTTTATTTACCCACAGAGTGCGTGCAATGTCTGGCCAGTTCGGAGATGGTGCTGGAAAGGTATGTCCAGGATGGTTTTTAATTTTGTTACTCATCTCTCATGTTTCATTCATTAAAGCTTTAAAAAAAAAAGAAATATAAAGGACACTTTTCTTTTTAAATATCCAACTAGAAATTCGAAGATTGATAATAATACACCTAGAGTTTCATGTTGTTTTTTGTTTGCCTTTTTGGCATTGTCCTGGCCGGAGTCATTGGCTGAGAGGGCAACAAATGTGTATAGTATTAGTATTGGGAGATGATTTTTTTTTCCTTTTTCTCTCTTTTGTGCACTTTATTTGGAATATAAATTATAAACATTTGAGTGTGTTCCTCTTAGTGAGGTCCAATGCTTGTCTGGTTAAGACTTTTAGGTGATCTCAAACTAAACACCGATAGTGTGCTTCCATTCCGTATTTGAACCAATTCCCCTTTATCTTTCTTTCCCTTGTATGCTTTTAATTGTAAACCTAGATTTATTTTTTTTATCCAATTTTCCTCCTTTTTTACCGGCGGTGTTGTGCCCTAAAAGTTTCGAAAGCACCCTAACACCCTTAATAATGAACATAAAAACAAGTTGTCTGTTGGTTGCCCTTTCAATATATAGCAATGACTATCCCGCACAAATCTTTGGGCCTTGGGCCTCTTTTTTGCTCACGAAGTGCCCAAATTTGCAACAAAATATGGGACGAAGCTGTTCCGTACATACTATTTTTAAAAATTAATTACGACACTGTTTATCTATGAATATGACTGAAAGTTGGCACACAGTTAGAAAAGAGGTCATTTTAGATTATGTCAAGCGACAAAACTCGTACGATTACCAGAAGACTGTTAAAAATAGATTTTTACTCTTTGGAGTACAATATTTCTAAAACTACAAAGAGGAGAGATTTTTTTTCGCTCATAAGGTTATATATGCACATTTCTTCTATTTATATTTCAAATTTCATTAGATTATGATAAGTACTTTTCCCGTATTCTCACAAAACATCAACCCAATTTGCATTTCAATGAGTGAAAATATGGAGACGGCAATTTTGCTCCCCCATCGCGCGACACGAAAAAGACGTGAACGAGGCAATGGTTGCCAGATGGCTAGACTTTAACCTGACCAAATTTGACTTCAAAAGTAGCTAAATAGAAAATCATATGGCTTTCACTATGAAGACTGGCCCACTTATAATGAACTAAATTTTAACAAACAGAAAATTGAATAGACTAGGATAAATGTCACTGAGACTAAAATAGATGAATAAAATTTAATAAAAGAAACAAAATTATATATTTGGCCACACACATGGCCATCTGGCAACCTTGTTCGTGATGATTGACGGCACAAATCCTCGCGTGCTTTTTAAAAATTAAGGTATTGTTTCATTGTTATGTCATAGGGATAGTAGATTAACACACACACACTCTCTCTCTCTCTCTCTCTCTCTCTCTCTCTCTCTCTCTCTCTCTCTCTCTCTCTCTCTCTCTCTCTCTCTCTCTCAAATAAATACCAGAATTTAGAAATAATATAAGCCATGGTCTCACAGGACTGATTGATAATAATTTAGCAGGCATTTTTAGTGTCATTTATATGGGTTATAGACACAAAATTACACTTCGGAAAAGTTCCAAATGATCAATATTATGTATATTTTAAAACAAAATTATAGTTGATCCTAGCCATACAGCTCTAAAACTATACAAGTTAGAACTCTTCTGATGTATTCATCATATTTTCTGATAATTTTGCCATAAAATTGCCAAGTTTTAATATCTAAATCCACTTATTAAGCGAGATACAGCCACAAACCAGAATAAAACGCAGAAAAAGCGTCCCATACTTTCCGTATTTTTTTCTCTTTGTGAGTCATCCAAATAAATGACACCTTTGAAACTGCATAACTTGTTTATTTATGAATGGATTTTCAAAATTCAAAAAGATATTTACTCAGTAGAGATAGGGCTTTGATTTAAGAGTAGTATTTCCTACAAAAATAGAAAACAAAAATGTTCATAGTCATGATTGCTACAATATATCTAAGATGGCAAAAATTCAGCTATTTTGCATTAAAATTTCTAAGCTAGTAAAAGTGGAGAAATGAGTAGAGGGAGAGAGAGAGAGAGGAGGAGGGAGGGAGAACGTTATTGTTACTTATGTATGTAAAAAATATTATCCAGAAAGGCTTCCTTTCGAACTAAATGTGTTCTCATTTCCCATGATGCTTTTGTTCTCATCTCACAGGGTGGTGGCAGTGGTGGATCTGTGAGGTAGGACGGCATTTCTATTTCTTTTTTAAAATTTTTATTTAATTTTTCTTTGTTTATTTAGGTTTTTGTATGGAATAGATCTCTTGCAAATTTGTGTGGGATCTTTCTTGCTCACAAAATTGTAAGCAATTGACTGAGAAAATATTCCATTCAGTACAAACACTTCCCTTAAGGTCATTCTTTTCTTCTAATTTTTGTACTAGTTTTTAATACCAATAATAGTAATGATGATGATTTTGATTATTATGATAAAGCATTGTCCAACATCACCCTTAATTTTTATATTAGAAAATACTTTGCAGTTGACTAATATCCTTTCCAAAGGGTGGCAAGCAAATGCTATATAGTCTGTCTCACACCATAGAAACCGGGATAAACTCAGGCTAAAAGACATCATCAGCCAAGCTGAAGACAAAATTGACAAGATAATTCCCGGCATAAAGAACAGACCCAACATCATTGACTTGGTCAAAGTTGTCCAAGCAAAAATAGTCTCTTAAAGTCTTTAATACTAGTCTTATTGAGAGTTTCTTCTTCTTCTTCCCTTTACTTACAGTCCACCTTTGGTGTATTGTCCCAAGTTTTACATAAGCGATATTCAGCATGACATTGTTGTATTTATTGTAGGATTCTTGTAAAATGATCCAAATCATGTTTCTACACAACCACGATTAATATTACCTCCTAACTTAACATTTGCAGTACAGCCAACCTTATGTAAAAAAAAAAAATGCAAATTCAGACATATTTTTGTTCATTGAACGCTTTCTGCTGAAGATCTAACACATTGTTCAATTTCTATATAGTTTGAACAATATTTTAAGTCATACACTGCTTTAGTATACTTAAATGCTATGATTTAATTTTTGACCCAGAAGTTCATGTTGCAAGTTTAATGAAATATTATCCAGCTGGGTCCTATCTGATTTATACATTGATTCTGGAAGTCGATACTCTTTATATAGTCTGTGAAGAGTTAGTAAGTTTATTCATTAATTCAAATATCAATATATTGCTAGTATGGTCTTGTTGCCCATCATCAGAATTTCAGGATTGTACACATTGTTTCAAAATCTTACTCATTTTAGCTCTCCATTCTACACATTGACATGGATAAGTGTTATAGTAGACCTGCTTAGTGCTACGAATAATTTGTAGAATTACAAATTTTTGGCTCCAGCTAGAGAACTGCATAAACGCTTTTGATTCTATAAACCTTGTTTAAAAGAAGAGTTTTGTTGCTTAGAAACTGTATTTAGGACTTTGGAGCATATTATGATTACGCTGAGGGCAAATAATTGATCTCTAATGTTATTTATTGTTTTATTTTCATTCTCCCCCTTGGAAACTACGAATTTTTGACATTTCAAGTTGGCAGCTCTGGTTTATAGGCACTGTATTTGCCATTGATGATGGTGATAATAACAACAATGCTCAAGTTAATGATGATAGTGGCTGAGATAGAACTAATCTATTTTTGCTGGGTGGGGTTCCTGACCTCCCATAGTGGGCAGGGAGGTACTTACTGTGTCTTCTATCCCCCTATATCTGTTTTCCAACTTGCTTTCTGTCTTTGTCTTTGAATGAGATTACTTGGTTTTATCCTGGCCCTGGCCGGATACCCTTGCTGACAGGGAAAGTCAAATGTATTGATGGTTTTGGGAGATGATATTTTTTTACTTGTTTATCATCTCTCTGTTATGCACTGTATTGTTATTTTTACATATTATAGATTTATAAACATTTGCGTGTTTTCCTCTTAGTAGGCACTTGTGCTGGATCCAGATGGGACTTTTTGGTGATTTCAAACTAAGTATTTTGATTGTGTGCTCTTGGAATTTACATCTATTTCCTATTTGAACCAATTCCCGTTTGCCTGACCTTTCTTGGGTGCTTTAATTGTAATTCTAGAACTTTAGACTATCCCATTTTCTTCCTTTTTACTGGCGCTGATATGGCTTTAATGTGTTGCAAGCGCAGTAAAACCCTTAATAACAAAAACAAAATCTATTTTTTGTAAATTTTGACTCCCTATGTGCATTTCACGATCAAATGTCTTGTCTATTGATATTTTAATATGACTTGTTATATTATAAAGGCAAAAAAACATATTTTTTTCTTCACAGAGAAGCTGGTGGTTCTTTCGGCAAAATGGAGGCTGCTCATGAGGAACAGTATTTCCGTCAGCTGGTAAGGGGTACAGTAATTTGGTCTCTTTCGTAATTAACTGTTGAAAGAGCTACCAAAATAGAAAATGTTTAATAAGTTTATATCAACAATATCAAGGAGATCATTTGCCACTCGCAAGAGCAACGTTTCCATGCTATGATTGAGAGTGAGACCAGGGAGGCTATTGAGGTTACAGGATTCTAAAATTTCAAAAGAAAACTTGTATATTTATATAGAGCAATATCCACTAAGCATGCTCAAAGCGCTTTACAAGGGATCCCTAGCCAACAGCAACTTAACATGTAGGATGAGACTCCCGCATTTTTAGTTCGTCTCCCGCACTCACGCCCGTCACACCGATCTCCCGCATTATCGTGCAGTACCGCTTTACTGTAGGCCCAGGCCTAGAACCCATGTTAGCCTACCATGCGGGTCTTTTCGGTTCTTTCGGTAATGTACGTGAAATTCCGGTCCTCCATTTTGTAAACGGAAGTGAGTTTAAGTCGTTTGGTATTGTGGAAAATTTATAATCGGAAAGGCTGATACCAAATCCGTTCTTTTTAGTGAAGTTAAATAGCTCTACATGGCTGATATCGATTGTAATTAAATTATTCAGATTGAGAGTACCGTACTCATAAGCATTTTTGTATCTCCCTGATTTTTTCTGAATCTCCCTGATTTTCTGACCAAAACTCCCTCTTAATAAGCTTGGTGGGTTGGCAGCTATGAAAACAAGGCTGTGGTCTTTATGTAAATTTTTCACAAAAATTGATTCAGCTTTGTTGTGTGGCTATGTGGTCTTGAAGTACAGTGGAACCTCCCGATAACGACATGCCACGGTACCAAGTTTTTATGTCGTTATTTAGAGGTTTCCAAGATGGCGGACAAAGTGGTGTGGTAAGGCTCGCGGGACCAGTTTTTATTAACAATGACAAAACAAACAAAACATTGTAGTGTATTCCTCTTAGAGGGTTCTTGGGCATGTGTCTGGATGACACTTTTAGGTGATCTGAACTGAGTACACTGATAGTGTGCTCCTGGAATCTACATCTGTTCCCTATTTAAACCATTCCCCTTTGTCTTACTTTTTCTTATGTCATTTCAATTGTAAATCTAGAATGTTTTTTACTATCCAATATTCTTCCTTTTTACTGGCGCTGATATGACATAGATGTGTCACAAGCGCTGTAAAACCCTTTAAAACAAACAAAAACAGGTAATTCGGATGCTGCGAGTTAGATAAAATTCCTCCTCCTCCTCCCATAAAAACACTACTACTACTACTACTACTACTACTACTACTACTACTACTACTACTACTGCTACTACTACTACTACTGCTACTACTACTACTGCTACTACTACTACTTCTACTACTACTACTACTACTACTACTACTACTACTACTACTACTACTACTACTACTACTATTGCTACTACTATCACCACATAATATCACATTTTCCAAGATTTTGTGTTTACTTGCTTACACTTATACCTTGGTTTTTATTAATGCATATCAGCCAAGATTCGTCAAAAAAAGCTGCGTTCTCATTGGGTTCAAAAGCTGCGTTCTCATTGGTTCAAGCAGTAATCGTTTTTATAAACTTTGAGTACTCATACTCGGTATTTTTAGTATCAGATATCTATGAAAACTGCTGAAAATCGCCAAAAATGATGTCGTTATTTGGAGGTTTTATCAAAAAGTGCGTCGTTATTTGTAGGTTTTTTTTCCTGATCTTAAATAGAAAAAAAATTGGGACCATGGGTCAATGTCGTTATCAGGAGGTTGTCGCTATTCAGAGGTGTCATAATCGGGAGGTTCCACTGTATGACGCTCGCTGACACGCTTTAAAATCGAAAGGTCCTGGGTTCGAGCCTCATTTGGCGCCTAGCTAAGTCCGTGGAAAAGGCTTTTTACTCACATTCTCTCACCGTGCTCTTGTGTTAAATGAGTACCTGGTCGTTAATTGCGTTTTCTCTGTCTTTCTTTGTCGAAAAATATTGTAATATCGCCAAACAGGCGTCATGTCTCGTTCTTTATGTTATGTGTTGCTGTTCTTATCGCATAGCGCTATGAGCACGTTTGGTGGATGTTGCGCAATTTAAAAGCTCAGTTGTTGTTTGTTGAGATCATTTGACAATACCAATGGTTTTCCTCGGATCCTTGATTTTGGAGTCAATGGAGGAATTCCCTCCCTCCCCCCCCCAATCAAATGTACTGACAGTGAGAGATTTGATGTGGAGTGAAACAAATAGGTGCAGTTTCCCCACTCTCCACAAATTAGCTCGAGTACCAATGATAATTTATCTCAATTGCTCTAAAAGTGTGGGTTAATGCAGTAAAAATGGGTCTTGAAGGCAATCGTTCAATTCTTTCTCTTTTTATCTCTCACTATTTTGTCACCTTTAGGCTTCGTTCTCTAAACTAATCCAGATTGGTTCTATTGATGATTTTGTTGTGTGTCTTCAATATCGTTATTGTTATTGTTATTGTTACTTTGACAAATTTTTCTTTGTCTTTCTTTCTTTCTCACTCCAGCAAAAAGAGCAGCTTGAGAAGCTGAAGGAGATGATGGAGGATGAGGTGGATCACCATGAGAGGGAAATCCAGAGACACATGGTTTGTTTTATCATAGAGTAATGGGGGTGGTGCAATCGGAGCGATGGTTTTGACGATGAGCATAGTAATGTTTTGGTAGTTGTTAGAAAAGTTAAATTATAAGTTATGTTCCTTTCAAGTGGATTTATTATTCATAATGTACATGTCATAGAAATTTCTCTTTCTCTTGATAGCAATGCAATAGGTCTAAACATTGTTAAACTGACATTGTTCAGCATCTGATAGAATTTATTTTTAGCTGTGTTTGTTTTCAACTGCAGATATTTAAACATTTTCCTAATTCCAATCAAGCACAATTAAATGGACACACTGGTCCAAATAAAAAATCAATGGAAAAATTACACCCCACTTTTTTTCCCCTTAAAGAGAGAACTACTGATATAAGGCTAAGGGAATATTTTATGTCAAGCATTGTTCTTTATAATATCCTTACCATACTTCATAGTGGCCAAACATCTTGATAAAATCGTGACTGTCCCAGTTTGGCCATCGAAGAAAAAATTTAAGTTTAAAAAAAAGCGTATGGAACTGACTCTTGCATGTCTCAGGATTATGCTTTTTATGACTAGCAAATCAAAACAAGGAAAGACCAAGCTCTAAATTTAGATTATATTATATAATAGTCCAAGCATACTGTTGTTTTGGGTCGTGACAGTATTGTAAGTTTGGGTGTCCTGTTTTAGTTCTCTGAAGAAGTTGGCCGCTATGCCACTGGAGTAAAATCTTTGGAATTTTAAAAATTACAGTTTGATAACGATAACGCATGCTCATCAAAGTCTTAAATTGTTGACTACGGAATTAGCCTTTTTCTCAATACAGAGCTCGCTTGATTCTACCAATTTCTTAGGAGAAGCCAAAACGTGTGCTAGAACTCTAGCGTGTCGATATCCGATGCTTGTGGGAGGTAACGACTTATGTAGATGAAATTTGTTCACCCAGCTCCAACGTGCCATATTGCAGAGTGCTAGAATTTGGCAACAAGAATCCAGCGAGTATTGTATTGTGAAATGAATTTAAAAAAAAAAAAAAAACAGTAGAAAAAGCAAGCTTTTATAAAGCGCAATATCCACTAAATGTGCTAAAAGTGCTTTACAAAGGTTTCCTGACCAACAGCAACACATAACATGTAGAACAAGACATGACATCTGTTAGGCGATATTACAATTTTTTTTGGACAGAGACAATGCTATCACCAGCCAGGTACTCATTTTACACCTGAGAGATAATGTGAGTAAAGAGCCTTTTCCAAGGACTCAACTATACACCGAACGTGCTCGAACCCAGGACCTTTCAATCCGATAGGAAGTGTCATACCACTAGACCACATAGCCGCACAGATTGAATACAATCAGCCAGGATATCACAAGACTTATTCGGAGAGTCATTTGGCGTTAAATGCAGGACAAGCTTAATAGCAATGTCAAGTTTTATTTTCCTTGTGGAATCAATGGTTTTATTGATCTGATGTCTATCGTGGATGTCTATTACAGTTCTTGTTGGATTCAAGCACACCGAATTCTAGCATGCTCTGCAATACATTTTGCTGGAACTGGGTGACTGAATTACCTTAGATGAGCATTGCATTTCAGAATGCTCAGATTCTAGCACGCTTTTTGGCTTCTTCCAAGAGTGGGCTAGAATCCAGTGAGTAGGGCTACTCTGTCATACTCTGGAAAAAGCCATATTAAAAAATTTGGTCAGAAAATCGTTCTTCAAATATCGATCGATTTAAACGACCCTCATCTCGGCAAAAACTCTCAAACCTGGGGCTTCGCGATATTTAAACCATTGAAAGTTAGATTTGTCATTCTAATATATATATTTTTTTCCATCCCATTGTTGCTCCCTTTACTAATCAGGAGGCCATCAAGCGACACAAGAAACAGATGCATCGTCTCAAGAAGGATAATGAGGATTCTGATTAATTAATTGTGACAACAGCGAGCAGTTGTTTGGGAGTGTGGGATATACCTCTCCAAGACTTCGTCATCTTTCAGATTTGTTTTTTTGTTTGTTTTTTTTTGTTCTAGGTTTCAAGTATTGATTGACGTCAGAACTAGGACAAAAAATCGCACAGTAGAAGTATTATTTGTTTGCATTATGTCATTAACAAATTTTTGTTTGTTTTTTAAACCTTATTCACTGTATATCTTTTTAAAACTTTATTTGGAGGTGATAAAACAGTGATGGCTTTTGAAAGATATATATTTTCATATGTCGTCCGAAAATTATTTCTTGTATGTTGATATTGAGTCTACAAGTTTTCGATATAAATCTTTCTGTGAATCTTTATGGTCAATGTGTGCTCATGTTTATGTATGCTGTGGTTGATTTTGAATGAGTGTGTGGGTGGAGAGAGAGAAATTCTTTTTGAGATAAGCTTTACATACATTATACAGTGAATAAAATGGAGATGGAGCTCAGACATTTTTGTTGTCCTTATATTATTCCAGGGTGATTTCAATTTAACATTAAAAAAACAAAACCAAAAAACTTGAGTCTTTTTATAGAGCAATATATCGTATATATCGTACATCTCTTAAACATGCTCAAAGCGCTTTACAAGGGGTCCTCAGCCAATAGCAACACGTAACGTGTGGGATGAGAAACGACGCCTGTTGGACGTGGGGAGGTTGTTGAGGGATATTTCTATGCTTTCGCCAAGGTCCAGTGGCTTTTTACCTTTTCCTGGAATGGGATGAATTGACCAAGAGATCTAGGTAAGGCAATGATTTTTGTCCCAGTCAGACTAGACATGTAGTAGGCGTACATTTCTTCTATTGTCTACTCTTGGTCTCACTCTTTTGATGACTTGCTGGGCTCTTCTGTCCTCCACTGGATGAGGTTCCTGACCTCCCATAGTGGGTAGGGAGGTCACTGCGTCTTCTATACCCCTATATCTGTTTTCCAACACGCTTTCTTGGGTGAGGTTCCTGACTCCCCATAGTGGGTAGGGAGGTCACTTACTGTGTTTTCTATATCCGTTTTCCAACATGCTTTCTTGGGTGAGGTTCCTGACTCCTCATAGTGGGTAGGGAGGTCACTTACTGTTTCTTATATACCCCTATATCCGTTTTCCAACTTGCTTTTTGTCACTGTCTTGTTTGTCTTTTCCCTTGTCGGAGACATTGACTGAGAGAGAAATGGTCCAAAATAAAAAGTCATTCAGAGCCGTTCGGCCCATGGAGCAGAAGGTTATCCCAGTTTCTCTATTGTGAAACGGATCATAGAAATTGTTTGCTATCCTTTTGGATAGGACGCTAGTCTAGCTCCAATTACTTTCCGCCAAACTCAGCTACTCATTCACTGCTGGGTGGACAGGGGGGGGGGGGGGGGGGGGGGGGAGGGGGTCAGAAAAAAATCTCGACTGCACCCGGTATCGATCTCGGACCCTTTGCGTGTGAATCGAGTGCTCTACCAACTGGGCTTACAGGCCCCCCGAAATGGTCAAATAAATTATATCTCTTATGTATTGTTATATATGTTTGTTGTTTTTGTGTGTATAATGTAAGCATTTGAGTTTTCCTCTTAGTATGACCATGTGCTTGTGTCTGGAGGAGACTTTTATGTGATCTCAAACAAGTACACTGACAAGTATGCTCTAGGAATCTACATCTGTTCCCAATTTGAACCATCATCCTTTGTCATACTGTTATCGTGTGCTTTTAATTGTTAATCTAAAAAAAAATTCTATCCCCTATTCTTCCTTTTTCTGGCGCTGAAATGACCTAAATGTGCCACAAGCGCCGCGAAATTCTTATGGCCCATTTAGACATAGACTTTTCATACACGGTCCGACGAACATAGATTAGACGCGTTGGATGTGGGTCACCGTGAATCGACATAATATATGTAGATGAGATAAATTTCGTTTAGACGTACAGTTATTTGCTACGCTTCGGATCTGAGACAACACAAACACACACACACAGACACGTGGACACAAATAAATGAGTGAACTTTACTCAATAGAAAGAGAGGGACTTCGGTGAAAACTAATCACCCACGATAATCCTAGGACACGAAGACAGGAAAATATCAGGCGGCTCCTGATATCAGGAGCTTGGGCGGGCGATATTGAAATTCCTCGTTTACTCGCTCAGTTTTCATGAGTTTTGGTCCATTGTCCACAATCTGTGACTATACGAAAAGTCTGTACATTTAAATGGGAGCGATCTTTTTTCATGTTTTCGTCCAACCGAGTCATCAATCACGTGATGTGTTGCTGTCCATCGATTGGACATTTTTGAACAAATGTTGACAGGCTGCTTTGTTTATGAAAGTTGTAAACATACCCGTGTGTTAAGCTGAACACAATGACCAATCGCAATGCTTGATAGTTCAAAATCTGTGAACACTTGTCACTATGTAGGTCACTTTGATCACATGTTGCAATGTGACCAATGACCTCAGGCACATGGAAAGTTAATATAGATCATGCCCATTACATCTTTTGTGTTCCCATGAAGGAAAGGGAGGTCACTTACTAGGTCTTCTATTTTCCTATACCTTTTTTCCAACTTGATTCCTGCCTTTGTCTTGAAATGAACTCACTTGGTTTTTTCCTGGCCATGGCCGGAATCCTCGGCGCATAGTTGAGACCTTGTAAAAGGCTCTTTACTCACATTCTCTCACCGTACTCAGGTGTATAATGAGTACCTGGTCGTAAACACCATCGTCTCTGTGGGAAAAAATGTGTAATGTCGTCTAACAGGCGTCATGTCTCGTTCTACTTCTCTGGGAGGGGTTCCTGACCTCCCATAGTGGGCAGGGGGGTACATTGTGTGTCTTCTATCCCCTTATCTGTTTTCCAACATGCTTTCTGTCTTTGTCTTGGAATGAGATTACTTGGTTTTGTCCTGACCCTGGCCGGAGTCCTAGCTGGGAGGGAAACAGTCAAATGCTTAGTTATTGTTTTGGGAGATGATATTTTTTTTTCTTGTAAATCATTTCTCTGTTATGTATTATTTTATTTGTTATTTTCAAATGTTTAATGTAAGCATTTGAGTGTATTCCTCTTTGTTGGATTTTGTGCTTGTGTCCGGGTGAGACTTATAGTATAGGTGATCTCAGACTAAGTATATTGGTGGTATGCTCTTGGAATCTACATCTGATCCCTATTTGTTCCCAGTTCCCCTATATCTTACTTTTTCTTGGGTGCTTTAATTATAATTCTAGAACTTTTTACTATCCCATTTTCTTCCTTTTTACTGGCGCTGATATAACCTAAATGTGTTGCAAGCGCCGTAAACCCCTTAAAAACACAAAAACATAAAAAAAAACTCGTTCTACTTGTTACGTGTTGCTGTTGGTCAGGGACCTTTGTAAAGCAAATTGAGTGGATATTGCGCTATATAAAAGCTCATTAAAATTTTTTTTTTTGGTGACTTGAGAAAATATCCTTCCGGTCACTTTTTATTGTCATTGTTTATCCAAACAAGATGGATGGGTTTTTGTTTGTTTGTCATTTTCACATGATTATTTTTGTTTTTTACATTTTAAGTTATTGTTTGAGTTTGATTTTTTCTATTACAGTTTACGCTGCGAATTACCTACGTGCTTCTTCAGTTCTTCATGCGCACAACCGCCTCCCGCACCGCCCCCCCCCCCTCCCTTTTTTCTTCATGAATAATAATAAAAACAAATAAACACACACACACACACACACACACACACACACACACACACAATCCCCTGATAGTTAATCAGCCATACAAAGATGGACACCGATAAAGCAACATTTAACAGAACATAATTTATTTTTTTTTTTTGTTATTTTTATTGATGAAGTTAGCGCCGGTAGACTTTTGTGCATAAATTTTGATATGAATTCTCAAATTGTAACCTACGGTCTCAAAGAGGTATTATGGCTAGGTGAATTAATTACCGGAATATATATATATATATATATATATATATATATTATATATAATATATATATAAATATATATATATATATATATATATATATATATATATATATATATATATATTATATATATATATAATATATATATATATATATATATATAAAATATATATATATATTTAAATATAATATATATATATATTTAAAAATATATATTATATATATATATATATATATATATATATATATATATATATATATATAATATATATATATATATATATATATATATATATATATATATATAGGCCAGAAAAATGAAAGTTAAGTTTAATTTCACATCTTTTTGGTGAGGAATAAATAATAACATTTCTGACGTTAAAAATTCGAGGTTCGTAGTTTCTCATTATAATTCTGTTATCAAACTCTTTTTGCCGTTTGGAATATTTTCGACATAATACCGTTCTGAGACGCTGAGTCACAATTGAAGGAGTTTTAGACACTCGTCGATATTTGACGTCAAAAATCGTTGGCCGAAATTAGAAAATGCGTTTTGTTATGTTGGACGTTCCGATATTAATTTGAACCGCTTTGCCCTCCACAGCTGTTCAAACAGGAAGTTTCGTCATCGAAGCCTTTGTGTCTACATCCGGAATACAGGGATGTCTCGCACTGTCCAGTTTTGTGGTTGTAAAAATACTTCTCCATTGTGGTAAAGCATTTTCTCTTCTCTCGTGGCATACGGCATTCTGGGGGGGGGGGGGGGGGGGGGGGGGGGAAGGACAGTTTGTGTGGAGAGGGGAAGAAAAATTGTGATATCAGAGTGAAGTAACGAAGATAATGACTTCCTTTTCCTTCCCTTCCTCCAATACATTTCTCCGTCTTCGACCGTAGCCATTGTAATGCCTGACACTGAAATCCAAAAGGACTGGCAGTTTGACGTCATTATTTGTTTTGTTTTTTTGTTTTTTGCACCGTCTAGTGAGTTGTTAGTAGAGCTCATGGAAACAAGTTATTTCATTGGTTGAACTATTGAATACAACTCACGATTTGTTTTCTTTTGTGGCAAAAGACTGGCATTTTGGCGTCAATTTTTGGTCAGTGTCAGGCCATAACTACGAAGGCCACGCTTCTACGCACCGCCCGTCTCTGTTTGTTTTTTTTCTCCACTTTCATCGCGAAGTCCCAGGTTTGAGAATTGTTGTCAAGATGAGGGTCATATAAATCGATTGATATTTGTAAACGAGTTTCCTTGCCAAATTTTTGAGTATGGATTTTTCTTCCAGAGAACGGCAGAATTGACGCCCTCTAAATTGCCTGAAAAAAAAAGGACTTAACGCGTTGTGTCAGGATTGAGTCGTGGTATCCTTGTGCTGTTATTGAGCCCTTAATGACAAGCCCTGTACGACCATTAGTTTTATACTATACAGGCCCGTACCATAACGGATCCGACGCCACAGCTCAAGACCTCTTTCACTCATTTAGTGACTAGACGACGATTGGGATTGGTTGGAAGCTTTAACTCTGCCCATTTGTCATAATGGCATCCGAAATGCTATCGTCGTCTAGATCAACGCCAGAATAGAAAGAGGGGCCTACCATGATATAACACTTTACAGAGCCCTAATTTCATCATAAAAGTTCTGTCCACAGACAGGTGGTGGATATTGCTTTCCGGATTTAATGTCCTTATATGAGATTCTGAGATTTTTGACCAATCAACGATTGCTCTTTTGATAGCTCGCTTGTCAACATGTGTCAGCTCATCTCTTGATTTATGATCAGGCATCACCGGTGTAGTGTAAATGTAGTGTAACCTGTAACTTCAAAGACCACGGTTGACCAAAAGCGACGAATGGTTGTGTAATACCAACAACCCTGTGACTTGGACCACGAGGCCTTGTATGTATAGTTACGTCACTTTCTCAATGCTCATGAATTCCTTAGTAAGTCCGGACTCACAATCAAAAAAACGAAATCTGTGTTTTAAACTCTTGAATCAATCGAGGTACGTGAGCGCGTTCGTCTAATTGAGAAATGAAAAATGATATATAAATCAAGAA
>NC_088370.1:25785196-25837696 GCF_034508935.2 Berghia stephanieae | reverse complement strand
TCTCTGACTCTGTCTTCTTTTTTCCTTATCTTTACCTTTGCCTTTCTCATCTCCATCTCTCCGTCTGTCGGATCGCAAACAACGTCTTGCACATTTTTCCTCACTCTTGAAGGTTGGCCACCCGCACTGTCCATCAGCGACCTTGACACACTCCTTAGAGTCCTCGTCAAAGTAATATTGGGATGACTTGTTGCATTCCCAGAAACTATCTGGTTTCTTGCATTCTGTGAACCATTTTATACTTAATGAGCAAGGTTTAAAGTTTAAAGGTCAAATTTTACATTTAAAGTTTAAAAAAAAATGCAAACGAGAACAAAACAAAGATCAAACAGAAATGAAACTAAATAAGAAATGAAAATAAAAACAAGCAAGGGAAATAAATAAAACATAAAACAAAGCTAAAACCAAACTAAAACATACAGAAAAAAGAAAGAAGAAAAAAAATACACACACACACACCCACACACACACACACACACACACCCACACAAAATTCCAACTAAGGCGATTAAATCAAACAAATAAAAATCAAACAAACAATAACGAAAAACGTATAACCTTCTCATTAACCGCTTATTTGCAGGTCTGATAACCCAATTGTTTATGGGCTCATTGTTGTAATAGACAGCTCCAAAAAAAAAAAGCAAAATGTTTTCCATTACAACAATGTTAACTATGGCCCATGCATGAACGTCTCTGACTCTGCCTTCTTTTTTCCTTGTCTTTACCTTTGCCTTTCTCATCTCCATCTCTCCGTCTGTCGGATCGCAAACAACGTCTTGCACATTTTTCCTCACTCTTGAAGGTTGGCCACCCGCATTGTCCATCAGCGACCTTGACACACTCCTTAGAGTCCTCGTCAAAGTAATATTGGGATGACTTGTTGCATTCCCAGAAACTATCTGGTTTCTTGCATTCTGTGAACCATTTTATACTTAATGAGCAAGGTTTAAAGTTTAAAGGTCAATGTTTTACATTTAATATTAAAAAGATAAATGAAAATACGAACACAACAAAAACAAAACAGAAACGAAACAAAATAAAAAGGAAAACAACAAACAAGCAAAAGAAAAAAAAAAGATAACATCAAACATAGCAAAGACAAAACTAAAGAAAAAAAACAAAACAAAACCAACAATAATCAACACACACAAATATAAAACAAAACAAAAACCCCAGCAAAGCAGATTAAAACAAAACAAATAAAAATCAAACAAATAAAAACGAAAGACCTATAACCTTTTCTTTAACCAAGAGGTTGATACAATGCGACGTGCACTTATTTGCAGGTCTGATAACCCAATTGCTTATGAACTCATTGTTGTAATGGACAGCTCATATAATGAAGCAAAATGTTTTCCATTACAACAATGTTAACTATGGCCCATGCATGAACGTCTCAGACTCTGTCTTCTTTTTTCCTTATCTTTACCTTTGCCTTTCTCATCTCCATCTCTCCGTCTGTCGGATCGCAAACAACGTCTTGCACATTTTTCCTCACTCTTGAAGTTTGGCCACCCGCACTGTCCATCAGCGACCTTGACACACTCCTTAGAGTCCTCGTCAAAGTAATATTGGGATGACTTGTTGCATTCCCAGAAACTATCTGGTTTCTTGCATTCTGTGAACCATTTTATACTTAATGAGCAAGGTTTAAAGTTTAAAGGTCAAATTTTACATTTAAAGTTTTAAAAAAAATGCAAACGAGAACAAAACAAAGATCAAACAGAAATGAAACTAAATAAGAAATGAAAATAAAAACAAGCAAGGGAAATAAATAAAACATAAAACAAAGCTAAAACCAAACTAAAACATACAGAAAAAAGAAAGAAGAAAAAAAATACACACACACACACACCCACACACACACACACACACACACACACACACACCCACACAAAATTCCAACTAAGGCGATTAAATCAAACAAATAAAAATCAAACAAACAATAACGAAAAAACGTATAACCTTCTCATTAACCGCTTATTTGCAGGTCTGATAACCCAATTGTTTATGGGCTCATTGTTGTAATAGACAGCTCCAAAAAAATAAAGCAAAATGTTTTCCATTACAACAATGTTAACTATGGCCCATGCATGAACGTCTCTGACTCTGCCTTCTTTTTTCCTTGTCTTTACCTTTGCCTTTCTCATCTCCATCTCTCCGTCTGTCG
Organism: Berghia stephanieae; assembly: GCF_034508935.2. Classification (NCBI taxonomy): domain Eukaryota; kingdom Metazoa; phylum Mollusca; class Gastropoda; order Nudibranchia; family Aeolidiidae; genus Berghia; species Berghia stephanieae. The sequence goes on along the minus strand of NC_088370.1, from coordinate 25,835,523 downwards.
GATCGCAAACAACGTCTTGCACATTTTTCCTCACTCTTGAAGGTTGGCCACCCACACTGTCCATCAGCGACCTTGACACACTCCTTAGAGTCCTCGTCAAAGTAATATTGGGATGACTTGTTGCATTCCCAGAAACTATCTGGTTTCTTGCATTCTGTGAACCATTTTATACTTAATGAGCAAGGTTTAAATTTCAAAGGTCAAAGTTTTACATTTAATGTTAAAAAGAAAAATGCAAACAAGAACAAAATAAAAATAAAACAGAAACAAAACAAAATAAAAAAGGAAAACAACAAACAAGAAAAAGAAAAAGAAAATAAAACATAAAACAAAGCTAAAACACAACTAAAGAAAAAACAAAACAAAGAACGAAACCAACAATAATCAACACACACACAAATAAAGCAAAACAGATTAAAACAAAACAATTAAAAATAAACAAAACAAAAACGAAACGCCTATAATCTTCTCTTTAACCAAGAGGTTGATACAATGCGACGTACACTTATTTGCAGGTCTGATACCCCAATTGCTTATGGGCTCATTGTTGTAATGCACAGCACAAAAAATGAAGAAAAATATTTTCCATTACAACAATGTTAACTATGGCCCATGCATGAACGTCTCTGACTCTGCCTTCTTTTTTCCTAATCTTTACCTTTGCCTTTCTCATCTCCATCTCTCCGTCTGTCGGATCGCAAACAACGTCTTGCACATTTTTCCTCACTCCTGAAGGTTGGCCACCCGCACTGTCCATCAGCGACCTTGACACACTCCTTAGAGTCCTCGTCAAAGTAATATTGGGATGACTTGTTGCATTCCCAGAAACTATCTGGTTTCTTACATTCTGTGAACAATATATCCTTAATGAGCAAAGTTTAAAGTTTAAAGGTCAAAGTTTTACGTTTAAAGTTAAAAAGAAAAATGCAAATACGATCAAAACAATAATAAAACAGAAACTACAGGGACATAGAGGTAATGTCTCCACATTTGCGTATTAGTCAACAGGCTCCAAGTTACAAGCACACAGAAGTTGCCGAGGCTAAAAAGCATGCTGCATTACCAAATGTAAAACTCTAATTGCATTCATTACGTTCAAACAGCAAAACTCGCAAAATGATCAGAAGAGTACATTTCATCAAGAGATGGTAAGGCGAACTACAAAAGAATGCCCTTTTATCGTTCCATTTATCGACCACAACTTCATTGGTAATGATTTGGAAAAAAGGGGAAGTGGCAAGGTGGAAGGAATGGTGTCAAAGACGCAGAAATTAGAGATGAGATAGTAACAGACATCCAATCGGAAAACGTTGGAAGAATCTTGGAGTCGCAAAGTCACAATGACGGCACTTTGTATGAACATAAGCGAAATATTTTGTTTGAGGACTGGCCCACATCTCCGAATGGGGATGAATTTGTTAAAGATGAAGCTAGCAAAACGAAGTCAGAAAGTTGCAGTGATGGGTATTTGCAATACAATCCTAAAGAACTAGATCCACTCCCATTGGTAAGTCACCTATCCGATTGCAAAGCGGCAAAAAGCTGTTTCGATCAAATGATTTTCACAAACCCCAACAAAAGGGACTAACCTTTAGCCAGAATTTGCATAAAAAAAGGAACAGACCCGTCTCAGATTGTCAACATTCCACAATGTTCACTGATAAAACGAGGCAACACTCGATCGGCACGCGATATAAAGACCCAGAATCAAAGTCCAATGAAGAGAGTAAATAATTTAAGCTCGAAGGAAAGATTTAAAAGTCATGTAGTTAGACCCACTGCGGGGAAAATTAATTCAATTCAATTGGGAAACGTTGCCAACGAATCTAATGAAAAACAAACCGATATAAAATATTTGAACGATGAAGAAAAAGATAAAAGAACAATAGTTTATCCCAATGCCATGTCTCCTGCAGAATACAATGCAAATCTGAGCTTAAAGCCTCAGACTTCTTTACAGGAGAACTCTAAATGCCGATCAGATATCTTCGCCGAAAAGAAATTATTGTCCAAATCCAAAGGATCACACCAGCCAATCAATGATCGACTAGTCCGGATATGACTCAATTATTGAACCGGTGAAAATTGTATCAGAGAAGAATCATACTTCTTCATTGCCCGATGTAGACCAAAAGTCGAACAAAGTGGAATCTAACGAGAGTATGATAAAAATGTCAAGACTAATTGTGTCAGTTTTTGGATAACTTGGATGCCGGGTATAACGATCTGTTGCCCATAGATAACCTCATCAAAGTACAGGACGAAATTCTTTCTGTGGCTGAGACGCATAAATCAAAACTCATTCCCGGAAAGAAAGATGACAGAGTTAAAAATAACAAGAAAATTACCAGATCTTTGCGTAAATCCAGTACCAAAGCAAGCAGGCTAAGGCAGGTATCAAATTTGAGAGAAATTTTGCATAGTGCTAGCCTTTACAAAAAAGAGGATTCAACTCAAATATCCGCACCTTGCATGTTGGTTGAAAAGAAAATTATGATAAGGAAATTCCAAATTGGTAGTCGGAGGGCTCGATCACAAAAACGTGATTACAGCAACGCTGAAAAAGGGCGTCAGATAACGATTACAAACAGCCAATTGATAGGAAGGTCAATTATAAAAGCAACAACACCAGTTCCACAGATTCAGAAAAGAGAGTTTAAAAATCATGCACGAGTGATGGAGCATCAGCAATTTTCCAGAAGCACAAACAATCAAAACTATTGACAGTTTCAACTAATAAACGCAGCTGTCCAAACCAAAAATTATTGATGATCAAACCTCCAACCAGTTTCATCTATAAATTCTAATAATAAAAATGAATCTATCAAGATTAAACAGATATCAAACAAGGATGAGAATGGTGAAACGTGTAATGATAACAAATGTCTTCTGCGAAAATCGGTTCTGGACGACGTCGTTAGCCAATCGAATATAGGATCTTCGTTTCTCAAGAAGACCCCATCATCTGATTCAGAATGTCCGCCAATACAAAGCCCAACGAATGCATAGGAGTCTCGAACCTGGCCATCGATGTCGTTTGCAACTACGTCATTAACATCTCATCTGTCTTTGAGAACAGTATCAGCCATTGCTCCACGTCTACATCCAATGCTGAAAATTCTTAGTGTGTTTTTGGCGAACTTCAGGATTTGGCGTCACTCGTAAGCGGCGTTAGAGAGTAGGGCGTAATCTGCTTTACGTTAGAATTAAATAAATTCGGAGTCATGGCCAAATGTTGCCCACGGCTCCCAACTGGTTTTATGTCGGTTTGAACCAGATGCTGATAAGAAAATTTCAAATTGAAATAATCAGATATATAAATGTGTAGCTTTTCGTACGTATAAAAATTATTGTCACCCTCACCAAGAAATCATCATATGAACTAAATCCAAATCTTATATTATTTAGCTTCTAAACAATTCTGGCTTAAAACCGATTTCTTCTTCTTCTACTTCTTCTTCTTCTTCTTCTTCTTCTTCTTCTCTTCTTCTTCTTCTTCTTCTTCTTCTTCTTCTTCTTCTTCTTCTTCTTCTTCTTCTTCTTCTTATTATTATTATTATTATTATTATTACTATTACTATTACTATTATTATTATTATTATTATTATTATTATTATTATTATTATTATTATTATTATTATTATCATTATAATCAGTATTATTATCATCATTATTATCACTATTTTAATTGCTATTTTTTTTTCGCCTATTGCAAGAGCTGTAACCTAATAATAATTGCCTATTTGGACTATAAATATTATTATTATTATTATTATTATTATTATTATTATTATTATTATTATTATTATTATTATTATTATTATTATTATTATTATTATTATCTTTATTATTATTGATACAAAAAGGAAAACAACAAACAAGCACAAGAAAAAAAAGAAAACATAAAACAAAGCTCAAACAAAACTGAAACAAACGAAAAAAAAAGAAAGAAGAACCCCCCCCCCCCCCCCCCAAAAAAAAAAAAAAAAAATGAAAACACACACATACACAAAATCCCAACAAAGGCGATTAAAACAAAACAACAAAAATTCAAGCAAATAAAAACGAAAAACTTCTATTTCTTCTCTTTAACCGCTTATTTGCAGGTCTGATAACCCAATTGCTTATAGGCTCATTGTTGTAATAGACAGCTAAAAAAAATGAAGCAAAGTGTTTTCCATTACAACAATGTTAACTATGACCCATGCATGAACGTCTCTGACTCTGCCTTCTTCTTTCCTTATCTTTACCTTTGCCTTTCTCATCTCCATCTCTCCGTCTGTCGGATCGCAAACAACGTCTTGCACATTTTTCCTCATTCTTGAAGATTGGCCACCCGCACTGTCCATCAGCGACCTTGACACACTCCTTAGAGTCCTCGTCAAAGTAATATTGGGATGACTTGTTGCATTCCCAGAAACTATCTGGTTTCTTGCATTCTGTGAACAATATTATCCTTCATGAGCAAGGTTTAAAGTTTAAAGGTCAAAGTTTTACATTTAAAGTTAAAAAGATAAATGAAAATACGAACACAACAAAAACAAAACAGAAACGAAACAAAATAAAAAGGAAAACAACAAACAAGCAAAAGAAAAGAAAGATAACATCAAACATAGCAAAGACAAAACTAAAGAAAAAAACAAAACAAAACCAACAATAATCAACACACACAAATATAATACAAAACAAAAACCCCAGCAAAGCAGATTAAAACAAAACAAATAAAAATCAAACAAATAAAAACGAAAAACCTATAACCTTTTCTTTAACCAAGAGGTTGATACAATGCGACGTGCACTTATTTGCAGGTCTGATAACCCAATTGCTTATGAACTCATTGTTGTAATGGACAGCTCATATAATGAAGCAAAATGTTTTCCATTACAACAATGTTAACTATGGCCCATGCATGAACGTCTCAGACTCTGTCTTCTTTTTTCCTTATCTTTACCTTTGCCTTTCTCATCTCCATCTCTCCGTCTGTCGGATCGCAAACAACGTCTTGCACATTTTTCCTCACTCTTGAAGTTTGGCCACCCGCACTGTCCATCAGCGACCTTGACACACTCCTTAGAGTCCTCGTCAAAGTAATATTGGGATGACTTGTTGCATTCCCAGAAACTATCTGGTTTCTTGCATTCTGTGAACCATTTTATACTTAATGAGCAAGGTTTAAAGTTTAAAGGTCAAATTTTACATTTAAAGTTTTAAAAAAAATGCAAACGAGAACAAAACAAAGATCAAACAGAAATGAAACTAAATAAGAAATGAAAATAAAAACAAGCAAGGGAAATAAATAAAACATAAAACAAAGCTAAAACCAAACTAAAACATACAGAAAAAAGAAAGAAGAAAAAAAATACACACACACACACCCACACACACACACACACACACACACCCACACAAAATTCCAACTAAGGCGATTAAATCAAACAAATAAAAATCAAACAAACAATAACGAAAAACGTATAACCTTCTCATTAACCGCTTATTTGCAGGTCTGATAACCCAATTGTTTATGGGCTCATTGTTGTAATAGACAGCTCCAAAAAAATAAAGCAAAATGTTTTCCATTACAACAATGTTAACTATGGCCCATGCATGAACGTCTCTGACTCTGCCTTCTTTTTTCCTTGTCTTTACCTTTGCCTTTCTCATCTCCATCTCCCGTCTGTCGGATCGCAAACAACGTCTTGCACATTTTTCCTCACTCTTGAAGGTTGGCCACCCACACTGTCCATCAGCGACCTTGACACACTCCTTAGAGTCCTCGTCAAAGTAATATTGGGATGACTTGTTGCATTCCCAGAAACTATCTGGTTTCTTGCATTCTGTGAACCATTTTATACTTAATGAGCAAGGTTTAAATTTCAAAGGTCAAAGTTTTACATTTAATGTTAAAAAGAAAAATGCAAACAAGAACAAAATAAAAATAAAACAGAAACAAAACAAAATAAAAAAGGAAAACAACAAACAAGAAAAAGAAAAAGAAAATAAAACATAAAACAAAGCTAAAACACAACTAAAGAAAAAACAAAACAAAGAACGAAACCAACAATAATCAACACACACACAAATAAAGCAAAACAGATTAAAACAAAACAATTAAAAATAAACAAAACAAAAACGAAACGCCTATAATCTTCTCTTTAACCAAGAGGTTGATACAATGCGACGTACACTTATTTGCAGGTCTGATACCCCAATTGCTTATGGGCTCATTGTTGTAATGCACAGCACAAAAAATGAAGAAAAATATTTTCCATTACAACAATGTTAACTATGGCCCATGCATGAACGTCTCTGACTCTGCCTTCTTTTTTCCTAATCTTTACCTTTGCCTTTCTCATCTCCATCTCTCCGTCTGTCGGATCGCAAACAACGTCTTGCACATTTTTCCTCACTCCTGAAGGTTGGCCACCCGCACTGTCCATCAGCGACCTTGACACACTCCTTAGAGTCCTCGTCAAAGTAATATTGGGATGACTTGTTGCATTCCCAGAAACTATCTGGTTTCTTACATTCTGTGAACAATATATCCTTAATGAGCAAAGTTTAAAGTTTAAAGGTCAAAGTTTTACGTTTAAAGTTAAAAAGAAAAATGCAAATACGATCAAAACAATAATAAAACAGAAACTACAGGGACATAGAGGTAATGTCTCCACATTTGCGTATTAGTCAACAGGCTCCAAGTTACAAGCACACAGAAGTTGCCGAGGCTAAAAAGCATGCTGCATTACCAAATGTAAAACTCTAATTGCATTCATTACGTTCAAACAGCAAAACTCGCAAAATGATCAGAAGAGTACATTTCATCAAGAGATGGTAAGGCGAACTACAAAAGAATGCCCTTTTATCGTTCCATTTATCGACCACAACTTCATTGGTAATGATTTGGAAAAAAGGGGAAGTGGCAAGGTGGAAGGAATGGTGTCAAAGACGCAGAAATTAGAGATGAGATAGTAACAGACATCCAATCGGAAAACGTTGGAAGAATCTTGGAGTCGCAAAGTCACAATGACGGCACTTTGTATGAACATAAGCGAAATATTTTGTTTGAGGACTGGCCCACATCTCCGAATGGGGATGAATTTGTTAAAGATGAAGCTAGCAAAACGAAGTCAGAAAGTTGCAGTGATGGGTATTTGCAATACAATCCTAAAGAACTAGATCCACTCCCATTGGTAAGTCACCTATCCGATTGCAAAGCGGCAAAAAGCTGTTTCGATCAAATGATTTTCACAAACCCCAACAAAAGGGACTAACCTTTAGCCAGAATTTGCATAAAAAAAGGAACAGACCCGTCTCAGATTGTCAACATTCCACAATGTTCACTGATAAAACGAGGCAACACTCGATCGGCACGCGATATAAAGACCCAGAATCAAAGTCCAATGAAGAGAGTAAATAATTTAAGCTCGAAGGAAAGATTTAAAAGTCATGTAGTTAGACCCACTGCGGGGAAAATTAATTCAATTCAATTGGGAAACGTTGCCAACGAATCTAATGAAAAACAAACCGATATAAAATATTTGAACGATGAAGAAAAAGATAAAAGAACAATAGTTTATCCCAATGCCATGTCTCCTGCAGAATACAATGCAAATCTGAGCTTAAAGCCTCAGACTTCTTTACAGGAGAACTCTAAATGCCGATCAGATATCTTCGCCGAAAAGAAATTATTGTCCAAATCCAAAGGATCACACCAGCCAATCAATGATCGACTAGTCCGGATATGACTCAATTATTGAACCGGTGAAAATTGTATCAGAGAAGAATCATACTTCTTCATTGCCCGATGTAGACCAAAAGTCGAACAAAGTGGAATCTAACGAGAGTATGATAAAAATGTCAAGACTAATTGTGTCAGTTTTTGGATAACTTGGATGCCGGGTATAACGATCTGTTGCCCATAGATAACCTCATCAAAGTACAGGACGAAATTCTTTCTGTGGCTGAGACGCATAAATCAAAACTCATTCCCGGAAAGAAAGATGACAGAGTTAAAAATAACAAGAAAATTACCAGATCTTTGCGTAAATCCAGTACCAAAGCAAGCAGGCTAAGGCAGGTATCAAATTTGAGAGAAATTTTGCATAGTGCTAGCCTTTACAAAAAAGAGGATTCAACTCAAATATCCGCACCTTGCATGTTGGTTGAAAAGAAAATTATGATAAGGAAATTCCAAATTGGTAGTCGGAGGGCTCGATCACAAAAACGTGATTACAGCAACGCTGAAAAAGGGCGTCAGATAACGATTACAAACAGCCAATTGATAGGAAGGTCAATTATAAAGCAACAACACCAGTTCCACAGATTCAGAAAAGAGAGTTTAAAAATCATGCACGAGTGATGGAGCATCAGCAATTTTCCAGAAGCACAAACAATCAAAACTATTGACAGTTTCAACTAATAAACGCAGCTGTCCAAACCAAAAATTATTGATGATCAAACCTCCAACCAGTTTCATCTATAAATTCTAATAATAAAAATGAATCTATCAAGATTAAACAGATATCAAACAAAGATGAGAATGGTGAAACGTGTAATGATAACAAATGTCTTCTGCGAAAATCGGTTCTGGACGACGTCGTTAGCCAATCGAATATAGGATCTTCGTTTCTCAAGAAGACCCCATCATCTGATTCAGAATGTCCGCCAATACAAAGCCCAACGAATGCATAGGAGTCTCGAACCTGGCCATCGATGTCGTTTGCAACTACGTCATTAACATCTCATCTGTCTTTGAGAACAGTATCAGCCATTGCTCCACGTCTAATCCAATGCTGAAAATTCTTAGTGTGTTTTTGGCGAACTTCAGGATTTGGCGTCACTCGTAAGCGGCGTTAGAGAGTAGGGCGTAATCTGCTTTACGTTAGAATTAAATAAATTCGGAGTCATGGCCAAATGTTGCCCACGGCTCCCAACTGGTTTTATGTCGGTTTGAACCAGATGCTGATAAGAAAATTTCAAATTGAAATAATCAGATATATAAATGTGTAGCTTTTCGTACGTATAAAAATTATTGTCACCCTCACCAAGAAATCATCATATGAACTAAATCCAAATCTTATATTATTTAGCTTCTAAACAATTCTGGCTTAAAACCGATTTCTTCTTCTTCTACTTCTTCTTCTTCTTCTTCTTCTTCTCTTCTTCTTCTTCTTCTTCTTCTTCTTCTTCTTCTTCTTCTTCTTTCTTCTTCTTCTTTCTTCTTCTTTTATTATTATTATTATTATTATTACTATTACTATTACTATTATTATTATTATTATTATTATTATTATTATTATTATTATTTATTATTATTATTATTATTATTATTATTATTATTATTATATCAGTATTATTATCATCATTATTATCACTATTTTAATTGCTATTTTTTTTTTCGCCTATTGCAAGAGCTGTAACCTAATAATAATTGCCTATTTGGACTATAAATATTATTATTATTATTATTATTATTATTATTATTATTATTATTATTATTATTATTATTATTATTATTATTATTATTATTATTATTATTATTATTATTATTATTATCTTTATTATTATTGATACAAAAAGGAAAACAACAAACAAGCACAAGAAAAAAAGAAAACATAAAACAAAGCTCAAACAAAACTGAAACAAACGAAAAAAAAAGAAAGAAGAACCCCCCCCCCCCCAAAAAAAAAAAAAAAATGAAAACACACACATACACAAAATCCCAACAAAGGCGATTAAAACAAAACAACAAAAATTCAAGCAAATAAAAACGAAAAACTTCTATTTCTTCTCTTTAACCGCTTATTTGCAGGTCTGATAACCCAATTGCTTATAGGCTCATTGTTGTAATAGACAGCTAAAAAAAATGAAGCAAAGTGTTTTCCATTACAACAATGTTAACTATGACCCATGCATGAACGTCTCTGACTCTGCCTTCTTCTTTCCTTATCTTTACCTTTGCCTTTCTCATCTCCATCTCTCCGTCTGTCGGATCGCAAACAACGTCTTGCACATTTTTCCTCATTCTTGAAGATTGGCCACCCGCACTGTCCATCAGCGACCTTGACACACTCCTTAGAGTCCTCGTCAAAGTAATATTGGGATGACTTGTTGCATTCCCAGAAACTATCTGGTTTCTTGCATTCTGTGAACAATATTATCCTTCATGAGCAAGGTTTAAAGTTTAAAGGTCAAAGTTTTACATTTAAAGTTAAAAAGATAAATGAAAATACGAACACAACAAAAACAAAACAGAAACGAAACAAAATAAAAAGGAAAACAACAAACAAGCAAAAGAAAAGAAAGATAACATCAAACATAGCAAAGACAAAACTAAAGAAAAAAACAAAACAAAACCAACAATAATCAACACACACAAATATAATACAAAACAAAAACCCCAGCAAAGCAGATTAAAACAAAACAAATAAAAATCAAACAAATAAAAACGAAAAACCTATAACCTTTTCTTTAACCAAGAGGTTGATACAATGCGACGTGCACTTATTTGCAGGTCTGATAACCCAATTGCTTATGGACTCATTGTTGTAATGGACAGCTCATAAAATGAAGCAAAATGTTTTCCATTACAACAATGTTAACTAAAGTCCATGCATGAACGTCTCTGACTCTGTCTTCTTTTTTCCTTATCTTTACCTTTGCCTTTCTCATCTCCATCTCTCCGTCTGTCGGATCGCAAACAACGTCTTGCACATTTTTCCTCACTCTTGAAGGTTGGCCACCCGCACTGTCCATCAGCGACCTTGACACACTCCTTAGAGTCCTCGTCAAAGTAATATTGGGATGACTTGTTGCATTCCCAGAAACTATCTGGTTTCTTGCATTCTGTGAACCATTTTATACTTAATGAGCAAGGTTTAAAGTTTAAAGGTCAATGTTTTACATTTAATGTTAAAAAGAAAAATGAAAATACGATCAAAACAAAAATAAAACAGAAACAAAACAAATTAAAAAGGAAAAAAAAACAAACAGCAAAAGAAAAAAAAATAGAAAACATAAAACAAAGCTAAAACAAAACTGAAACAAACTGAAAAAGAAAAGAAGGAAAAAAAAAGCCCTAAAAATCAACACATACACCCCCCCCCCCCCCCCATACACACACACACATAATCCCAACAAAGGCGATTAAAACAAAGCAAATAAAAATCAAACAAATGAAAACGAAAAACTTATAATCTTCTCTTTAACCGCCTATTTGCAGGTCTGGTAACCCAATTGCTTATGGGCTCATTGTTGTAATGGACAGTTCCAAAAAAGTAAGCAAAATGTTTTCCATTACAACAATGTTAACTAAGGCCCATGCATGAACGTCTCTGACTCTGCCTTCTTTTCTTATCTTTACCTTTGCCTTTCTCATCTCCATCTCTCCGTCTGTCGGATCGCAAACAACGTCTTGAACATTTTTCCTCACTCTTGAAGGTTGGCCACCCGCACTGTCTTTCAGCGACCTTGACACACTCCTTAGAGTCCTCGTCAAAGTAATATTGGGAAGACTTGTTGCATTCCCAGAAACTAGTGCGGGGCGGTCCTTGGCAAGCTTAAGGACCACGGTCCTACGGTCCTTGGGAAATGAAGACCGCAAGGACCGGTCCTAGGACATTGAACATTCCTGAGAGACTGTTGGAAATTCGAACCGGTTTGACCTTTGAGACCGTGGGATCGTTCATTCTTGAACCGTTAAAGACCGCTACACGATGAAAACCGTGGTCTACAGGAGTAAAACACACGGAGTAGTCACACTCATTTCAAATTGTAACCTAATTAGAGAAGAGGGGTGATGCCTTCTTTATTTGCTCACCGTACTTCATTGTTACTTCGATAATTTAATAAAATTTGAAATTTATCCCCATTAACGGAGATAATGGCATCGCCCAAGGCGTTGATCGAGTTGTTCGTGGCGTTGATACACACACGCAACTCCTACCCCCCTCCCCCCCCCCCCCCACACACACACACATTAGAGGGCAGCGAGCATTGAAGAGTAAGAGAGAGACGTGAAGTTATAATAAGAGGGGGTGGATGAGGTAATAAGAAGGGTCGATGGTGACTTTTCGCCAGATCTAACAAACTCAGCTACCCATTCATTGCTGAGTAGACAGGGATTCAGAAAAAACTCGACTGCACCCGGGATCGATCTCTGGCCCTTTGCGTATAAAGAGAGTGCTCTATCAACTGAGCTATCGGGGTCCCCAAATATTCTATTGGACTTTTTTAAAATTCAGACGTTATAACTGGGTTTTTTGGAAGGAAGAAACTAATGAAACTCATATTATTTGATTAGTAAAAACACCAAACGAAATTTTAATATTATTGTATTATTTTAAATGACAACACTGCGATAGAAAGGAGTGGTGACAAGAGATGGACAAAAGAAAACAAAAAATCGGATTTGCTACTAGCTAGGTTCGACACACACACACACACACACACACACACACACACACATCTTTTGTAGTCACATACATTTCAAACAATAACCCATTAGAGAAGAGGGGTCATGCCTTCACCATAGATCATTGTCATTGCGATCATTATGGTGTAGTAAATTTTGAAATTTACCCCGTATAATGGAATCGTCCAAGGCGTGCGCCTCCTGTTCCCCCCATCTCACACACGAAAGGGCGGTTTGCGGAGTGGAGGTTGGTGGTCGTCTGCCTGTATGGTCGTCTGTGTCGTTTAGTATATGGCAAAGGGGGGTGGGTGCGATTAATTAAGTGGGATGGGTGGTGATTGGTGGAAGATAGGCAACCGAGGCAACGAATCGCTGGGGAAGTAGCCTAGTATGGCGCGAGACCGTGGAAAGGTGATAAGAAGTGAGGACCGCCGCCGGTCTTCCCTATCGGACCGATCCTCAGTTCACAGCTAAAAGACCGTGGGACCGGTCCTTGGACCGGTCCTCAGCGCGGCACTACTGTATGGTCGTCTGTGTCGTTTAGTGTATGGCAAAGGGAGGTGGGTGCGATTAATTAAGTGGGATGGGTGGTGATTGGTGGAAGATAGGCAACCGAGGCAACGAATCGCTGGGGAAGTAGCCTAGTATGGCGCGAGACCGTGGAAAGGTGATAAGAAGTGAGGACCGCCGCCGGTCTTCCCTATCGGACCGATCCTCGGTTCACAGCTAAAAGACCGTGGGACCGGTCCTTGGACCGGTCCTCAGCGCGGCACTACCAGAAACTGGATAGATAAACGATACTTACCAAAGTTGAAGTTTGTCTGTTATTCTACAACACTGGTCGATTGTGAATTCATTTGAGTGATGAACCATCCATTTACCGATCACACTTTAAATTTTGAGCGGGCTACTATATGAGCCCAGATACTACCCAACTCTAACATAAACTGCTCATGGATTGTATGAAGATAATATAAATCTATCACCAGAACTAGAGGGGAGGGTATATTATGATAATTATGGTAAGGGAGGGCAAATGAATTCACAATCGACCAGTGTTGTAGAATAACAGACAAACTTCAACTTTGGTAAGTATCGTTTATCTATCCATTCTACAACACAATTGGTCGAATTGTGAATTCATATGAGACTTCAAAGTCATATAGTAGCACGCGATGTAAAACGATGAAAAGCCACAAAATATTATCGCTTCAAGACTAACTAAATGAATCGTAAAATATAATGAAATATCCGCTACATTATTAGTCCAAATCAACGAATCCATTATACTTAATGCATACCACCCTGCGTGACAATAGGGTAAGGTCTGTTGTACGAAGAGAGTAATTGATATCCCGAGTTACACATGCATGCACCCTACAGAAACACCTGAACTGTAGCTTCCGTAAAATAGCCTGACTCTACCAAATATTTCAGTCAAAAGTGAAGGCCATGGTCATACTCATACCACCAAAAGTGAACAAATCGTTGATTTTATACAACAGTTCAACCAACAGGGTAGTATTTATGTTCCCTGGCCACTCCTAACAACAAAACACCAGTCGACGCAATTGTCTTAAATGACGTCAAAATTACATGGGAGTCGGACTATAATAATCATTCCAGTAACACCACAAGCTAATAATATAAGTCAAACATTAGCACGTAGCAGCGATGATGGCACGTAGACAACAAGCAAGTCCTCGGGCTGGGATCAGAACCTCCATAACATAGAGGCGACAGTTTATAACTCATAAGGCCTCTGGATCCATCCCTAAGGCCATTAACTCGCTCAACCCTAAAACTGACTATATCCGTAGTTTAACAGGGTTACTTTTGCCCCATGCCTATTTATTACGTATTTTATGCGACAAATTATAGGCGTAGTATCAAAGCTAATGTTTTTAGTTTTACATGTTAATGGTGGTTGAACAAAAATGTCTATGTATATGCTCATTTTTAATATATCCAATTTTGAAAAGTAGCAAAAAATTCTAGGATTGAGTGAGTTAAAACACCCGCTAATCCTGCCTTGATTGGGCATAAATACTAGAATATGCATCAATCAAGCCCGAATCAAAAAAGCCCACCTAAATACAATCGAACAAGTACAAAGAAAATCTTCGTGAATGTCACCAACTGGAACTCAAACCAGGAAGAATCATCCCCATACTAGGCTAAAGTAAGTGACTCACATTACAGAATAAGAGATTAACTCCTACCAGCGTTCACACCAGAAACCAACATCGGACACGCTCGAAACCTGAAGTTCTGACAAACCGACCAGTCCCATCAGTCATAACAGGCATGCCTGCCCAAGCCGAAAGACAATTGCCTAATCGGACCTGTTCACCAATTAAAATGTTTAAAATACTACATTAGTTTCTCCTTTCACCTTCATAAACATCCATCTGTCTTCACTCCTTGTCAATAAGATGTGACTCAGACAGCCTCATCCTCCTCATCCTCTTCACCATCACCAACGCTATTATCATCATCCTCATCATCATCTCATCATCATTCCTCACACGTCCCTAATCCTCATCGTCACCAGTTTCCCCCTGGTACAGCTTTGTAACCAAATATACAAAGACCTCCATGGAACAATCTGACAAATTCTGCTCCGGCCCACTTAAATAATAAAATGAACTAAATATACCGATATCCGTGTCACGTCATGTGTATATTACACTATTCGTAATTTAATACCGAAGCATATAACAGAACTTTTAATTAATTCCTTGGTTTTATCTAAATTGGACTATTGTAACTCCCTTTGGGCGAATTTAACTAAAGACAAAATTAGCAAACTTCAGGTTGCTCAAAATAACGCAGCCAGGCTCATTGTACGCAATAACTAAAAATACCCGTCAGCAACTCTTCTTCTCCGTGAGTTACATTGGCTTCCTGTTGAAAAAAGAGTTGCCTATAAGATTTGTACTGTTGTCTACAAATCCCTAAGCACGAACAGTCCCTCCTATATTAAAGACCTTCTAAACATATATGTCCCCAATAGAAACTTGAGGTCAAGCAATGACCAATCAATCCTTGTCAAACCTAAGCCATTGCGTAAAATAGGTGAACAGTCTTTTCAATTTTCGGCCCCCCATTTTTGGAACTCTCTCCCGTCACACGTGAGATGCTCGGATTCGTTGACAACGTTCAAATCTCGCTTAAAGTTTTATCTTTTTACGTCATAATGTTGCAATATTATTTTCATATTTTGTTGTTGTTAAATTGAATTCGTATCACGTTACCTTCACACTTGTCTCACTGTAATATGTTTTGTTTTATATCACTGTAAAGCGCTTAGAGCCTGTGACAACGGGGTAAAGCGCTATATAAATGCCATTTATTATTATTATTATTATGCTGGAAACTAAGACTGCCGCAAATCGTGGGTCGATGCGTCTTTTGCATATAAACGGGAATCAAGACCCATGTTGTATGTATGCATTAAAAAATTATACACAAAATAGTTGCTAAAAATCCCAAACAATTTCAATCGAAACAAGGGAAAATATACTGTAGGTCATTGTATATTAACAACACTGATAAAAACTTAAGTATAAAAGTTAGTGCATCAGCCACACAACTATAAGTCGTTACCCATAGTCTCCAATCAATAAAGATCTAGAATCTAATATCATCAGAAATTCTTTCCAGAGATGGCAAAACTGTTGAAAACCAGCTCCCCCTTTATCCAGCGCAAATGTCTGATCGAAGGACTCCCTACTAAGTATGAAAATGTTAAACCACCTAGGTTAATGGTCCAAGTAACATAAAATGTTGTCAAATCAACCAATACAGAGTGTTAAGTAATGCCACTCTGAGTGAATACACCACGGCTCTTATTAAAGAGCGCCTGTCTAACGCCATATGTAAGGAGATGTCTATAAAATATCTAGTTTAAAAAGATGTGAACAAAATATCCAACCAGGTCTATTAAGGATATGTATAATCCAAAATCAAGAGGTAAACCACCCCTACACAACAGATATCCCTGACACCCAGTATGCAAAGTTAGGTAATCCAGCAGAGATATATGTCTAAGCGCATACTATCCCTGGCCCCGGGCAAAGCTGAGGAAGCCATTCACAAAAAACCCAAAAGTTATCAGGGTCATCAAGGCACTTTGACCCTAGCAAATAACTGCCCACCTTACAAAGTCTAAAAATCAGGCAAACAGTGATAGTTGACTGAGTGCATACTATCCCTGGTCCGGAACAGAGGCTGACTAATAGTCAAAGCCCCGTCCCATACTACTATCCCTGTTCCGGAACTGAGGCTGACTAACAGTCAAATCCCCGTCCCATACTATCCCTGGTCCGCAACCGAGGCTGACAAACAGTCAAAGCCCCGTCCCATACTATCCCTGGTCCGGAACCGAGGCTGACTAACAGTCAAAGCCCCGTCCCATACTATCCCTGGTCCGGAACCGAGGCTGACAAACAGTCAAAGCCCCGTCCCATACTATCCCTGGTCCGGAACCGAGGCTGACTAACAGTCAAAGCCCCGTCCCATACTATCCCTGGTCCGGAACAGAGGCCGACTAACAGTCAAAGCCCCGACCGAATAAAAATCAGACGTAAATAGATCGTTTGATACAAACAATCTGGCTGATGAGGCCTAGACAAAGCACCTGACATCTATGGTCAGAGTAGTCTAAAGTATAACGGCAGAAAACCGTGCCGGTGACAGGTGACTTAGTGCACACTACCCCCGGGCCAGGACAACAGATTAAGCACCTAGAGTCCCGTAGGTCATTAGAGACGTAATGACAGTAAAAAAGGATGATCAATCCTGGACATATAAGCTATGTCCGGAACCTCACAAGAGGGTTCCCTGGCATTGACAAACTTTACCTATGCCTGCTCCAAACGCAAATACCACGAGCGAAGCAGCATAGATCTACCTGAAAAATAAAAATAAAATATAACTATAGTATGACCCAAGCATTTGAGACACAAAACCGTCTCAAATGTCTAAAATATGAATGCCAAAAGAGCTAAAAAACGGCAGAAAACCGTACCATTGATAGATGACTTGCTTAGTCAATACTATCTCCGGTCCAGGGCCAAAGGCTTAGGCAGCCAGAGTCTGGAAATGATGTGGGTCATACATAAAGATTGCTTGATACAAACAATCTGGCTGATGAGGCCTAGACAGAGCCTCAGACATCTAATGTCTGGGTTGTCTAACGTATAACGGCAGAAAACAGTGCCGGTGACAGGTGACTTAGTGCACACTACCCCCGGGCCAGGACAAAAGATTAAGCACCTAGAGTCCCGTAGGTCATTAGAGTCGTAATGACAGTGAAAAAGGATGATCAATCCTGGACATAATATAAGGTATGTTCGGAACCTCACAAGAGGGTTCCTTAGCATTGCTATTTGTACCAATGACTACTCCAAACGCCAAAAACACGAGTGGAAATCTCATAGGTATCCCTATCCAAACCCAAAAATCCCTATGCAGTGAGTAAATATCCAACAATTATAATATGTGCTATCTCACATGATGAAAAATTGAAATAAATGTTCTTTCACCTGTATGCTCCAGGCCCAAAGATTAAGCTTATGTAGTTCGTTAGAATAATTACGACAGTAAGAAAGGATGATCGATCCTGGACATAATATAAGCTATGTCCGGAACCCCACAAAGAGGTTTCATGTCATTGACAAATTATTCCTATGCCTGCCCCTAAACACAAATAGGACGAGCGAAGCACCATAAATCTACATCAAAATAAATAAATAAAAATAACTATTGTATGACCCAAACATTTGAGAAACAAAACCGTCTCAAATGTCTAAAATATGAATGCCAAAAGAGCTAAAATACGGCAGAAAACCGTACCGTTGATAGATGACATGCTTTGTCAATACTATCTCCGGTCCAGGGCCAAAGGCTTAGGCAGCTAGAGTCTGGAAATGATGTGGGTCATACATAAAGATTGCTTGATACAAACAATCTGGCTGATGAGGCCTAGACAGAGCCTCGGACATCTAATGTCTGGGTTGTCTAACGTATAACGGCAGAAAACCGTGCCGGTGACAGGTGACTTAGTGCACACTACCCCCAGGCCAGGACAAAAGATTAAGCACCTAGAGTCCCGTAGGTCATTAGAGACGTAATGACAGTGAAAAAGGATAATCAATCCTGGACATATAAGCTATGTCCGGAACCTCACAAGAGGGTTCCCTGGCATTGACAAACTTTACCTATGCCTGCTCCAAACTCAAATAGTATGAGCGAAGCAGCATAGATCTACATCAGAGAGAAAAACTAACTAATGTATGACCCACGCATATGAGACAAAAACCGTCTCAAATGTCTAAAATATGAATGCCAAAAGAGCTAAAATACGGCAGAAAACCGTACCGTTGATAGATGACATGCTTTGTCAATACTATCTCCGGTCCAGGGCCAAAGGCTTAGGCAGCCAGAGTCTGGAAATGATGTGGGTCATACATAAAGATTGCTTGATACAAACAATCTGGCTGATGAGGCCTAGACAGAGCCTCGGACATCTAATGTCTGGGTTGTCTAACGTATAACGGCAGAAAACCGTGCCGGTGACAGGTGACTTAGTGCACACTACCCCCGGGCCAGGACAAAAGATTAAGCACCTAGAGTCCCGTAGGTCATTAGAGACGTAATGACAGTGAAAAAGGATAATCAATCCTGGACATATAAGCTATGTCCGGAACCTCACAAGAGGGTTCCCTGGCATTGACAAACTTTACCTATGCCTGCTCCAAACTCAAATAGTATGAGCGAAGCAGCATAGATCTACATCAAGAGAAAAACTAACTAATGTATGACCCACGCATATGAGACAAAAATCGTCTCAAATGTCTAACATATGAATGTCAAAAGAGCTAAAAAACGGCAGAAAACCGTACCATTGATAGATGACTTACTTAGTCAATACTATCTCCGGTCCAGGGCCAAAGGCTTAGGCAGCCAGCGTCTGGAAATGATGTGGGTCATACATAAAGATTGCTTGATACAAACAATCTGGCTGATGAGGCCTAGACAGAGCCTCAGACATCTAATGTCTGGGTTGTCTAACGTATAACGGCAGAAAACCGTGCCGGTGACAGGTGACTTAGTGCACAAAATCGGATTCAATAGTCTGAAGTCACGTCCGCCCAGCAAAGAAAATTGGCACTATTTTTATTCTTCATTCTGGCTAGAACTTCACCTGTCATGTGATCCGAATGTATAAAAGTAAAAAACATGATCAGTAGGTTACTATCCCATCTATCATATTAAAATTATGATATAAGCATCAAACGTATAGTAAATTAGGCACGGGTTTCGAAGGTTTCTATTCAGTGAGTAATTTATGATTAATTTTTGAGTAATTTCAACTATAAGGTAAGATACAGTGGGCAGAAAAGGCGTGTATTTTAGTTAATCACACACCATCAATACACAAATGCCACTTTTACTGACTTGACATTGAACACGCCCATATAGAATAGAAGGAGCCCCTAATTTTCACGTCTCCAACGTAGGTTACCGATAGTTTACATAGTTGAGCCTTGCGACTGTCCCCCAGGGGCGTGGCTATATTCCTCTACACTTACTGAGTGTCTATCCACAGACTACCGTCCTGTGTTATCTATGTGTCTATGTGGGGAGGGGGGGGGGTGCTAAGTACCAGATACCACTAATGATGCACGTTGCTAATGAATATTAATTATATGGATAATTCTTCTTCAAACCCGTGACATCTGACCATGGCGTACTAAAAGAGTCATAGTAGGGCTATGCATCTGACTGATTAGATCAAGCCTCATAACATTCGCTGTGTTTGGGTGTAGTCATTCCGTCTATATCCCTCGAATCAGACCGCTCCAAAACTAAACCACACCCTTAGTCCCCGATATGGCCACACCCCTCATAATATGATTATGCCCATAGTTTGATGTGACAAATTATTGAAACAAGACTAATGTGAACCTCTGATGTTCTGTCCTGACGTAACTTATGTCATTTCCCGTGGATTCAGGAACATCCCTACCAGAAAAAGACGTGTGGAAATCACGTCTAAGACGTAATCAGTTCCTTTGAACCCCCTACAACAGGGGACTGAGGAACACTGATGGTGCCGGGTTGTGCAATAATGTCCAACCGCGCCCTCATCGTATTGGTCCCCAAGTATGCTAAAATCTATTATCTAGCAGCCAAGTTCCTACAACTAAACAATCCATGAGCAAAAACACCTAAAACATATAAATAACTAAATAGAACTCATCAAAATCATAACAACAATATCATATAGCAGCTACTGAATAGCTATCAATTATATATATAAAAACGTAATAAAGATAAGAAACGGCGATGCTTGTATAATCATGGAAAAGGCAGGGTGTTAAATGAGGCAACTTACTCTCAATCTCCAGACACAGTGATTATACAAAATTAAATCAATGTAACGAATTATTTAAAACACGATACACAATAATCCACTGAAATACACTCAAGAATATCTGGTTTCTTGCAATCTGTGAACCATATTATCCTTAATGAGCAAGGTTTAAAGTTTAAAGGTCAAAGTTTTGCATTTAAAGTTAAAAAGAAAAAATGCTAACAAGAACAAAACAAAATTAAAACAGAAACGAAACAAAATAAATAGGTAAACAACAAACAAGAAAAAGAAAAAAAGAAAACATAGAACAAAGCTAAAACAAAACTAAAAAAAATAAACCCACCAAAAACCAACAGACATAAATTCAAAACAAAACAAAAACCCCAAACAAAGCAGATTAAAACAAAACAAATAAAAACGAAAAACCTATAAGCTTTTCTTTAACCAAGACGTTGATAGAATGCGACGTGCCCTTATTTTCAGGTCTTATAACTTAATTCCTTATGGACTTAATGTTGTACTATACAGCTCAAAAAATGATCCAAAATGTTGTCCATTACAACACTGTTAAACTAGACCCATGTGTGAACGCAATGAATAATTATTGTCCTTCACAGATCAATGACACCGCCCGTTTGGCTATCCCACACATTCGTACAAAGACGAGAACAAGGTCCTTTTCTCATTGAGGTACGTCTGAATGGAACACCATTCCACAGATCATCCGATAATCCAAATCATTGTCTGTTTTCAAGTAGTCCTTATAATAATAATAATAATAATAATAATAATAATAATAATAATAATAATAATAATAATAATAATAATATAATAATAATAATAATAATAATAATAATAATAATAATAATAATAATAATAATAATAATAATAATAATAATAATAATAATAATAATAATTATTATTATTATTATTATTATTATTATTATTATTATTATTATTATTATTATTATTATTATTATTATCATCATCATCAATGTCATTCTTATTATCATCATCATCATCATCACATCATCATCATGATCATCATCATCATCATCATCGTTAGTGCTGGCAATTTTTTTCGGTCACTAAATCGTAAAACAGGTAGTAAATATTTCTTGAAACCTTTATCGCAAATTATTTTCTGCCAGATCTTACGACAGGTCCAAAACCCATTTTATGTTGAGTGGACATGCATATCAGAACCTATTTTTAGAAAATAAAACCTTTCTATGCAGAGACAACCCCCACCACCCACACACACCCCATTTACAAATCACTATAAATCAGTCTTCAGAGTCATTAGCCCTATTTAACCGGAGTTTGTCCCGCTTTCTCTATATAATGGAAAGGACAAAAACAATTGCTTTCTACCCTTTGACCTGGACGCTAGCCTAGAGCAACGTACTTTCTGCCTGATCTAATTAGTCCCAGCTACCCGATCACTGCTGGCTGGACGGGATGAGGCCAAGGGGGGGGGGGGGGGGGGGGGTTGTTCCAAAAATATATATCAGTAATCAATCTCTATACATGCGAAGCGAGTGCTCAACTGAACTGTTGAGACCCCGAAATCGGGCTTTTCAGATGGGCGAGTTATTATATTGAGTGAATGCATTATCTACCTACTTCAGTTCTTTGATTAGTGGTCAAAGAATAATTACAGTGTTGTGTCTTGCTGTTTTAATGCCTTGTGAGTTTTGTTCACTCATAGGAGCCACAAAAGGAAGCTATCGTGAATTTATAGCCAGACACTGACGGCCGGTCTATTGAGCGAAGTTGCTTTGTGCCGCCCTCAATGGTGGTGCATTGAGGTTGGATTTTCTATACATTCTATTACATTTTGACAATTATCATTGTTGATATTCAAAGGAGGAAATCGTATATGATTGTCTAATTGCTTTTGTCATGATTTAAAAAAAAATAATATTCATAAATCTCAATGCATTGATGTGTGACACGATCCATACCGAAACTATGATAGGATCCAGTGTCAATTTTGTTTTTGAGTAGAGGAAAATCCACAAAGGGACCTTTTTTACATAGGCCCATCGTAAACGCCAATTGCGTGAGAACACCTCTTTAAAATTCAAACCCCCCCCCCCCCCCCCCCAACACACACACACACGCACACACGCACACACAATAATACACACACATTCTAAAATATTAAGCCCACTAGAACAATGATGAAACGCAATATTCATTCAGGGTGCTCAAGGCAGTTAAAAATGGTTCTAAGCCAATAGCAATATGAAAGACGAGACATGGAAGTATCTGGTGTCTTGCAATATGTGAACCATATTATCCTTCATGAACAAGGTTTAAAGTTTACAGGTCAAACTTTTGCACTTAAAGTTAAAAAGAAAAATGCAAACAAGAACAAAAATAAACAAACAAAAATAAAACAGAAACGAAACAAAATAAAAACAAACAAGCAAAAGAAAAAAAATAAAACAAAACTAAAACAAACTAATAAAAAAGAAAAACAAAACCGAACAAAAATCAACATACACAAAAACAAAACAAAACAAAAACCCAGCAAAGCCGATTAAAACAAAACAATTAAAAATAAAACAAATAAAAACGAAAAACCTATAATCTTCTCTTTAACCAAAAGGCTGATAGAATACGACGTGCACATATTTGCAGGTCTTATAACCCAATTCATTATGGGCTCATTGTTGAAATAGTTCAAAAAATGTCGCAAAATATTGTCCATTACAACACTGTTAAACTAGGCCCGTGCATGAACGCGATGAATTATCATTGTCCTTCACAGGTCATTGGTGCTTGTAAATTTGTTTCGGCTACTAAATCGTTAAACAAATTGTAAATATTTCTTGAAACCTTTTGGATTGAACGCTGCTTTATCGCAAATAATTTTATGCCAGATTTTACGAAGGTCCAAATCCCATTTTATGTTGTGTGGACATGGATGTCAGAACCTATTTATAGAAAATAAAACTGTTCTACGCAGATACAACCATTACCATTATCGACCCCCCCCCCCCCACTGCCCATTACCACTACCCACACACCCCCCAGTTGCAAGTCATCTATAAATCAGTCTTCAGAGCCATAAGGCCTATGGAACCGGAGTTTATCCCGGTTTCTATAGCATGGAAAGGACAAAAGCAACTGCTTGCTTCGACGCTAGTCTATAGCAACGTACTTTCTGCCTGATCGTACTTACAGAAAATGTATCGATTCATCTTCCTTGGTGCTTTCCTTTACCAGCAATTTTCAGAATTTTTCTCAAAATTTCACACTCACCCAACACAAAAAGAGTTTTTTCTTAATCAAACACATTCATAATATTGATCATCAAAATGAAATCCCCAACACAACGTCACGTAGCTATTTTTCTTTAAATTGTGTGATTTACAAAAGAAATCTGAATGATAAAAGTGCTGGTTGGATCGTAACGAATGTAACGTTTTTCCTATGGTTGGTAAGGAAGTGAATGAATGAATTAACCCTTTCCTTACCAACTACAGAAAGTCGTCAAATTTGTTACGATATTACGAACATTTTTTATAGATAGTCAGATTTGTTTTGTACTTTAGAACAAATTTGAATTTAAAAAATATTTGTGATATTCATAAGAACTGAACACTGTTTTGTAAATCTCGTTTTGCTGCATATAATGCTATATTATGGTATGTAATTATAGCTTTTGACTTGAGTATAAAGAAAAAATAAATATTTGTGTTGGGTAGGTCTTGCTTTTATGGAAAATTCATGAAAATATCAGTGAACTTATTTACAGGTCAGATAACCTAAAATTTTATGGGTTCATTTTTGTAAAAATAATTGTACTCTCAAACCAATGTGTACATATTTGCAGGCCTGATGACCTAAACTGATTTGGGCTCATTGTTGAGTGTAAATTTAACTCTCAAACCAACGCAAATTATTCTCCAATACAACAATGTTAAATCAAGCCCAAAGTTACATTCTGTTATCAGACCTTCTAATATGTACACCTTGCATTTAGATTCTTACTGTCACGGGATTTGAACTTTGCGTCCACCTGGGCCATATCCAGCAAAACGATGACCATAAAGAACAACATCACCCATGTCGTTATGAGCTTGCCACAACCCGCCATCTTTAAAACTATCGTCAATAACACTGAATGATACTGTTACTTATATAGATATAGTGTACGTTTCCAAAATATGCGTCTATAAAATGTGTATTAATTCAGCGTTTTATAAGTTTAAAGTCTAAGTCCAAAAAATAAAGAACCGCGAGTTTTGAGTAGGTTTTAAGTTTTTGATTTATTCTTCTAGTTCTTGGTTAACGGTTGATCTGAATTCCTCGAGCTGATACCAGGTTTATATAGAGATTATTTGACTATAAAGTTGAAATAACATAACAAAAATCAGTCAAGCGGAGTGAGCGTCGCTAAACTGGGCATTTGCTTTTTACGGAAACCCGCATAAATTATGCCACAGAAATCCAATAAATCGGAAAGAAAAGTCGGGAAGTCACATCTTCTACTTTTACAGTTCTAAAATTCTTGGAATTGTGCATGTAACCAGTCCTTCGAGGACTATAATGAATACTTTACATATTGAATCATAAGGTCACATGACTAGCCTTATATATGTAGCAGGATGTATAGGCAGATTCTAAGGATTACGGGACGTAAAAGGAGCGAGGACGGATAATCTTTAATGACGACCAGAATATTTAGATAAGAAAATCAGATGCCATCACTCTGAAACCCGAAAATCATTTGCACAAGGTATGTATTCAGTCCACGGGAAGAGTGGTTTTACACTTCCAATCAGATTGGAACCAGATTTTTGACATCACACTTTTGTTCCCTATTGCTTAGACGGAGGATAACGAACCAGTCGAGTCCCGGGTTCGGCGTTCATGGTCGCAAAGATTTCATTCTCTCTTGTCCAATCAAATCGTGTATTTTGATCATCTGGAAATGTCGGCCAATCATCGTGCGGCTATGTGGTCTTGTGGTATGACACTCGCTTTCGAATTCAGTCTCTTTGCTCTATGAAACTGGCCTATCGTGACCCCTGGAAAGCATATTACTTGAACCTATTATTTATTTTTTTTTTCCTATAAATTCCATTTGACTTCCGTTTTGGTTTCATCAGAGTCACAAATTACACTTTGGGGATGAATGAATTTATTATACCTTAAGAAACAAAAACAAACAAACAAACACAAAAATTTTTTTTTTTTTGAATAAAGCAAACCAACCCATGCCTCCTACCCCCCCCCCCCCCCCCCCCCCCGCCAAAAAAAAAAAAGAAAAAAAAAAGAAAAAAGATAATACTTAGTATTGATATCAGTGACTTCATCGGATCCAACCGCGATCTTGTGTTCCACATACGAGTGTCCAACCACTACGCAATCAATAGGGAACAGCAAATATCTGATGTAAAAAAATGGAAGTTCGGTTACGCGGTGTCCATGTTCGGGTTTGAGGGGAAATCATCCACCCTGCTTGGCCCTCCTAAAAAATTAACCAGATGAAGAAAAAAAAAAACAGAAGAAGACAAAGGTACAATGCAGGTTAATACAAACGTGACAAATAAGACAATTATAAAACAGTGACACATCGTGCCTGATAGTCGATAAACAAGCACGACCTCCATGAATTGAGAAGTCAATAGTAAATCGTGATTGTCAAGAAATAATAGATACAAAGGATCCACCCTCATCAACGTTAGTCGACGTCAAAATAATATTATTATCTGCTTGTGTGGGAGCTGCAATACAACAAAATATTTGATTTTAAAAATAATTATTTTTTAAATTAAAATACTAGGACTTATTTGTTAACCATTTGATGGCGAGACAGAGTTTCATTCATATTATAATTCCGCTGAAGACGTCGGCGGGAGATCCCAGGTTTGAGACTTTTTGCAAAGATGATGGCCATTTGAATTGATCGATATTTGAATGACGAGTTGTCTGTTTCAATTTGATACGTGTTTCCTGAGTACAGCATTTATCTGGTTTAGCACACCGGGCGTGGTGCGCATTATGGATACTACGCTGTCTAACTCTGAAAATAAAATATACATAAATAAATTTAAAACAAAAACCTAAAAAAAAAACAAAAACAAACAAGCAAACAAACAAAAAACACAAAAAGCATACAAAAATAAACAACAAAGAAAAAAAAACAAATAACAAAAACAAAAGAAAAAATACAAATACGTATTTAATTTAATAATTGGCCAGAAAACTCGTTCTTAAAATATCGATCGATTTAAACGACCCTGATCTTGGCAAATACTCTCAAACCTGTAACCTACTCTTAGATTTGAGAGTTTTTGCCAGAGTGAGTCCAGGGCTCCACTTGAGTCCCCCTCTGAGTCGCACAAAATGTATTACCTCGAAACGTCTCCTTGCTCACATTCTCTCACCGTAGTTAGGTATACAACTGTCTTCTCCCTGCTCCTCCCTCTTCCTCCGCCTCCTCTTCGTCCTTCCCCTCCTCCTTCTTCTTCTTGCTCCTCCTCCCCTTCTTTCTTCCATACTTACTTACTTCTTATGCCCGTCACTCCTAGTGGAGCATAGGCCGTCGACAACAGTCCTCCATCTTCCTCTGTCCTGGGCCATCTTCTCCAACTCTCCCCAGGTGTGTCCAATCCTCTTCATGTCCGCCTCCAGGTCTCGCCGCCAGGTGTTTCTAGGCCGCCCTCCATACACCTCCTCCTATTCTTTTTCCCCCATATTCTTTATCCACTACCTCTTCGCACTCCTCATCCTCCTTCTCCTCTTCTTCCCCCTCCTCGTCCTTCTTCTCCGTGTGAATAGAGTGCTCTACCAACTGGGCTTTCAGGACCTCCAAAATTGTCAAATATATTGTTATATATATAGTTTTGGGAGATTATTTTGTCCCCCCCCCCCCCTTGTAAATTATCTCTCTGTTATATTATATGTTTGTTGTTTTGTGTGTATTTATTGAAAGCATTTGAGAGTTTTCCTCTTAGTAGGACCCTGTGCTTATGTCTGGAGGAGACTTTTATGTGATCTCAAACAAGTACATTGATAGCGTGCTCTAGGAATCTACATCTGTTCCCAATTTGATCCATCCCCCTTTGTCTTACTTTTGTCGTGTGCTTTTAATTATAAATCTAAAAAAAGGGAATGGCTATTGGTCAGTACTGACGTCCTGTGTTATATATGGTACTGACCCCAGGCGCTGGCACCTGCTGGTCAGTACTGACGAACATACGCCAGAGCCCGGGGGTCAGTGCTGACCAATAGGTACTGGTGCCTATTGGTCAGTGCTGACCACAGATTAGTGAGAGGTCTGTGGTACTGCCGAGACACGGGCGTTAACGTCTGCACTAACGATGCCAATGAAAGTTCTGTCCAATGACGGGTGGGGGGATATCACCTCTCCTTAATATATACATATCATGCTGATTGTCACGACCCCCCACCCCCCGACCATTTCCACCATAGATAACACAGGAGTAATCTGTGATTTCCACTATCCAAGTACCAGCGGCCTTTTCTCTTTGATGTCGTATCATGGTCTCCCCGAAGTCCAAAACCTCGGTCGTTTGTGGGTCAAACCCCACTTCATCCCCCCCCCCCCCCCAGCCACCTTCCCCCGTAATCAATTTATAATTTTCTCTCCGTATCTAGGGCAGAGCTCCACATGCATAATTATCTACTATTGAATGACACTGACCCTGCCCCTCCCTAACACATGGTAGGGTGAGGCCTGAGGTAGTTTCCATTCTTTCCTTCTCCGTTTCTTGTCAGCTGAAGCCAACATTAGACTTTTGGTTTTTTGAAGTTCAACTGAATGCTTCCGTAGAATAATATAGGAGCATTAAAAATGCTGATTTTTATCATTACGAGTAGGTATTCAAAGCAAATTGAATTCCCACGATTTGAAGTACAACATATTGTAAATATTTACCAAAATTCACAGTTTTACATGATCTAAAGCAATAAAATACATTTAATTATGTTGTCAACTTATGACCATCCATCACAAAAAGAAAATTTAACGTTGTTTTTGTTTTTTTGTTGTTGTGTATTTTCTCACAACCGTTTATGATTATATAGAGAGGGAGTGGGACGAAGAAGAAGAAGAAGAAGAAGAAGAAGAAGAAGAGGAGGAGGAGGGAGGGAGAGAGGATGGAGAGAGAGAGAGAGAGAGAGAGAGAGAGAGAGAGAGAGAGAGATGAGGAAGGAGGAAGAGAGGAGAGAGAGAGAGAGAGAGAGAGAGAGGAGAGAGAGAGAGAGAGAGAGAGAGAAAGACAGACAGAGAGGTATATATATATATATATATATATATATATATATATATATATATATATATATATATATATATATATATATATATATATATATATATATTGAATCGTGTTTGATACAAATATGGTACGAAAAGTGCTCGACATGTAGTAATGGAGCGAATTATTAATTCTTGTTAATAGGATTCCACAGTCTGACGTCACGTCCGCCTAGCAACGAATCGGCTGGCTCTAAACAAAAAAAATCCGTGCTTGGTCCGGGCAAGGATTAATTGGAAAATCGCTCAAAAAACAATTTTTATCTTAAATATGGTCCAGTGTTTTGTACCAGATTGTCTACACCAGTCAGAGAGTCACTCCTGCAAGTTTTACAGATTTCCAAATGGACAGGCAGACAAAAAATTGAAGAAAAAGTGGATCACTTTAGTCAGGTAAGCACGCACGCCTCGTCGAACATTTGATAGAGTTCGTAGTCCAGATCTAGGTCAAGTTCTAGCTTACGTAGACCTATATTTTATGATTAAAGTGTACAATTGCACGAAATTATAAATAAAAATACATTCCACACTAGATTTTTATTGAAGTTGAAGCAAAAATGATATCTCAATCGTTTTGATGTTAAGGCTGATAAACTGAATGAGAGTTAAGTTCTACTGATAAGTGACATTTTTTTTAAAAAGGAGAACAAGAAGAAAGAAAATATTTGTTAAAATTTTACTTTAAACTCAATACCTTTATGGCAAAATGAAAATAAATAAATAAAATAACGCAACCTCTCCCCCCCCCCCCCCACCCCTCCCCTCACGCAGATATCTCTCTCTCTCTCTCTCTCTCTCTCTCTCTCTCTCTCTCTCTCACACACACACACACACACAAACACACATACTTTCCTCTTTTTTTTGGAAAGTTTCTCTGATTCTCTGCCATGCCTCCCCTCCCCGACAGCCGAGGTGGCAACTCTGTGTGAACAAAGCAAGATGGCGGCAGGGACCTCTCTCCTTTACCTGTGCCCGATTGTTGACACTCCAAAGTTTCCCTCACCGCACTGTCCAGTACAGTACTGACTGAAATAAAGAGAAAACGCCAGTCTTGCCACACTCAACCCCAAGATCAACTTTAACTGTGTAAATTTAAGAATTCGTATTTTTATATATACCTAGTCAAAATCATCAAAAGAAGTAATGAGGAAGTGCGACATTTTGCTGAATGTGCGATTTCATAAAAGACAGGCGAGAGACCCACCAGTAACCTAGTCTCTTGCACACCTTTGATTTATCATGCATTGAGTTGGTGTCAAACAAGATAGTCTAAAACAAAGTACTTATCAAATTAAATAATATACCCAATATGCCCAACAGAATTATTGTTTTTTTTTTTAATCTTTTCATTTCAGGAGAAAGGACAAAAGATCCAACATCATCATCAAGAGTGTGTTCTTGTCCCTTCAGAGATGGTGACAAAGCCAACCTCCCTGAATGGTTTGACAGAAATAAAAATAAATTGTTTCCATCAGAGCCAGAAAGAAAGAAAAGAAAAGTGACACAAGGAATTCCCACCCCATCTCAATTGGCACCAACATCAAGAAGTCCACCACCACCACCACCACCACCACCACCACCATCCCTCATCATCATCATCATCATCATCATCATCATCATCATCATCATCAGCTCAACTCTCTTCATCATCATCACAAAGTCCCACCTTTAAAAAAACCAGATTCCTCATCATCATTATTTTCCTCCTCATCATCATCCTCATTATCTTCTCCCTCATCATCATCTCAACTCTCGTCACCATCATCACATGATTCCTTCTTTTAAAAAAACAGATTGTAGAACAAGTGAGGATATTTTAAATAGAACAACAAATTTAATTCAAGAACAAGAAATTACAGACAAAAATAAGGAAATAGCTAGCTTTAAAAAACCCAACTAAGTTAGATTCAACGCACTTACACTGTTTCAAGCCTTACAGAAAAAGTTCTTCGAATGCAGACAGGTGTACATTGTTTTAAAATATTTAATATTATTGTTCAATATGTTGAGTGCTTTAGAGGTAACATTATTTATTATAGTGGATGGGAAGTTCAGGAAGAGACAGTTGCATTAAAAGACAAAATTTTCATTATTACACTTATGAAACTTAGACAGAACTACGCTAACCTTCATATTTCACAATTATTTAGCGTTAGTGAAAGTACTATAACAAATATTATACAAACTTTTATTCATGTTTTACATAAGCCATAAGCTTCTCTTTGAAAATGTTATGAAGGTTACATGCCCTTCTAGACATAAAAATAAACTATCAGCTCCATCATCATTTTTAATATTTCCAAATTGCAGAATGATCATTGATTGTACAGATGACCAAATTGCTATTCCTAAAGAAATGGATAAACAACGGTTAATTTATTCTTATAGGTCCATGAATTCTGTTAAAGCTCTTGTTGGTCTGAGTCCAAATGGTGTGATAAATTTTATTTCTAAACTGTATCCAAGGTCTGTCTCGGATAAGGTCATTGTACAAAATTGTGGATTACTAAAACTTTTAATTTTAAGCCCTGGAGATTTAATTTTAGCAGATAAAGGTAATAAAGGTAAAACCCCATCCTGATTCAAGATATTTTACCTCAAGGAGTAACTGTAAATATCCCTTCCTTTTTACATAATAAATTTACTGAAAATGAGATTTTATTAACAAAAGAAATTGCTTCATGTAGAATTCATGTTGAGAGGGCTAATGAAAGACTGAAAAATGTTGACATCCTCTCATATATTCCAACCATGTTAAGAGAAACATCTGATATTATTTTTCAATTGGTTGCAGCACTTGTCAATCCCCAGTCTCCTCTTATTAAGGAGACTGCATTTTGTTAGCTTTGCCATTTATTTTGTACAACACACATATTTTGTTCATCATCATCAAATCACCATTCAAAATAATGGTTTTGTAGGTCCATACATGATTTTACATGATAAACATGACAAATTATGGCATTGTTGTATCAATGTATGTTCAATGTCATTAACATTGTTAAATAAAACCACACAAATTAGTTTTGGACTGAATCAACCCAAGGCATCATCAAGATAGATCTGTGGAAGTAAAAGAATAAAAGATTCAAATTTAGAGCTGCGACCATGCTCAATAGGCAAAAAACAAACAAACTAATAAAACGTCTGTTGTGGTCTTGTAGTATGACACTCGCTTTCAGATCAGAAGGTCCTGGGTTTGGGCCTCGCTCGGCGCATAGTTGAGTCCTTGGAGAAGGCTCTTTACTCACAATCTCTCATCGTACTCAGGTGTCAAATGAGTACCTGGCCGTTAACAGCGTTGTCTCTGTCCGAAAAAATTGTAATATTGCCCAACAGGCATCATGTCCCGTCTTACATGTTAAATGTTGCTGTTGGCCAGGGACCCCTTGTAAAGCACTTTGAGCACATTTAGTGGATATTACGCTGTATAAAAACTCAATTAAAAAAAACAAATTAAGTGATTCTTTCATTCATCTTGCTTTGTTGATAAGGGGGAAACCCGAAACGTCCATTTTATCTGTTTTCGTATATTAAATTGAAGTTCACATTCAATTTCACAATGTTATTGATTTCTTCGAGTTTCAAGCAGCAACATTTACATTACACCTTAACCCAATAGGAAATTTAGTTTACCGTGACTAACACTGGTCTAAATAAATCCTTTATTCATCCCATAGAGGAAATTTATCTCTAGGGTCTATTCCCAGGGAAGACTGGAATAACCGCGGTGCAGCGCCGCAAATTGAGCTAGGGCGAGGTGACTTGCTCAAGGCCACACAGCGCAGCGGCGGGTGAACGAACTCGGTACCTTTCGGGTACGAAGCAAAAACCGTACCGCTGATCCACGCTGCCCCACATGAAGTATTATGATAAAATGTCTAGCGTGATTGGTGATTGTGATGCTCATATGAGTATTATAATAAAGGTTACAACACTATACTAAATAGTATGTAGTAGACTATAGTCAATAGCAACGAAAATTAGTGAAGCAAGACTAAGACTAAGACCTCAAAGACTCAAAGTCCGTGGTCCATAAGATAAAAACACAATAATTCAATGACTCCCTCTCTCTCTCCCTAACTAAAATCGAACGTAAACAGTTAAATCTTTCCATTGGATATACTAAATCTGCCTAAACTCAAAGTAAACTGTCCAACAGTAGTTTTACGGAGATGTGAGATTTTGAGAGTGAGAATGAGAAGACGAAATGACTTACCTTCACAGAATACTCTTTATTCTTCATGCTGGCTTGAACTTTGCCGAACATCAAGCCATCTGAGTAAGTGAAAGTCAAAACATGACCTGACTGATGATGATTTTCACCTCGCGAGACACTTTTATGCTCATTCGAGAAGTATTTCATAAGGGCGGTGATGGAAATAGAGTTCGTGTCAGCCATTTTTCTCGACTGTTTAGAGCCAGCCGGTTTGTTGCCATGCGTTGCTGCGCAGGATTACGTCACGACTTAGGAAGCCTATTAACTTTAAACCGGAACCACTTCAAGAAACAACAACAGTCAACAAAACAACTCAGTCCTGACGATGGCAAATTAAGCCTGAAACATTAATGTAGACTGTCTCAAACATTGTGGTAAATATTTTTTTAAATATATATATATATATATATATATATATATATATATATATATATATATATAATATATATATATATATATATATATATATTGTGTGTGTGTGTGTGACCCACCGTGTCAAAGCGGTATTATGTCGGGATCCACTCGGTAAGGGAAATTGAATTCATAGCCACAAATATCCAACTTGGGTTTAATTTCTGTACGTTATGCTGGAGTATAAAGGCTATTTCTTGCATTGCAAAAACTTCTAAGCTCCATATTCTCATCACTCTATCTCTAAATTCACATTTTGGGGTTTGAATCATCCCGACATAATACCGTTTTGAGACGGAGGGTCACACACATATATATATATATATATATATATATATATAATATATATAATATAGAGAGAGAGAGAGAGAGAGAGAGAGAGAGTTTATATACTACTACTACTACTACTACTACTACTACTACTACTACTACTACTACTACTACTACTACTACTACTACTATTACTACTACAACAACTACTACTACTACTACTACTACTACTACTACTACTACTACTACTACTACTACTACTACTACAACTACCACTATTACTACAACAACTACTACTACTTTTGCTACATAAATAGTAGATACACTACTACAACTCATAACCCCTCCTCCTTTCCTCGAAGCCCACAACGCAGACTGGTAGACACGCTTCGTTGGTCAGCAATCATCGTCTAATTAGATGTAGTTGTCACCAACCCAAGCTATCCTCTGTCACGCGACCTTAGACCGATGCTGCATATCGCTTGAGAGCCTTCACTATCCAGATCTCGTTCATGGTCACGTGAGAAGGCTAGATCCGTTCGTCTTCGTCGATCGGCGCCTAATGACGGGCGTTGGCACAGACCGAAGAGAGGTTGTCTAGGATGAGACCTTTTATATTGCGCAATATCCACTAAATGTGCTCAAAGCGCTTTACAAGGGGTCACTGACCAAGAGCAACATTTAACATTTAGGATGGAACATGACGCCTGTAAGGCGATGTTACATTTTTTTTCGGACAGCGACAACGCTGTTAACGGCCAGTTACTCATTTTACACCTGAGTTTGGTGAGTTAATGTGAATAAAGAGCTTTCTCTAATGACTCAACTATGCGCCGAGCGAGGCTCGAATCCAGGACCTTCCGATCCGAAAGCGAGTGTCATACCACTAAAACATATAGCCGCACATGGATACATTGATAGCGTGCTCTAGGAATCTACACCTGTTCCTATTTGCCTTATTTTGTCTTGGGTTTTGTTACTTGTAATTCTAGACTTTTTTTGACAACCCTTTTTTCTTCCTATTTACTGGTGCTCGTATGGCCCAAGAGCCGTAAAACCATCAAACAGATGAAAAGCAAAACAATTACAACACCCCCCCCCCCCTCCCACCCCATTTCACCACCACCATTAACAGTGGCAGCTTCTAATGGTGCTCATACTACATGTTATGACGATCGAACCAATCTGCAAATTTCTTACCGCACTCGTGCACCGTCGCAAGCCCGCCCGGAAGCTTCGTCACAACACACCTATCAACTAGATGCTCTGCGGTTTCGGGTTCTTTCCCACATCGGGTACATGTTGGACAGGTGGAAAGTTCCCACTGATGAAGTGATCTTGCCGTTAGGCAGGTCCTCGACCAAAGTTGATTCGCTATCACCCAGTGTCTCCTCTTACTGGTGGAGAAGCCTGGCAACTTCTCACCTAGTTTCGAGGAGTGTATGTCTCCGCCCACTCGAGGGATTAAATTCGGCCAAAACGACTTCCATTTAGTATATACATCTCTGTCAGTAGTCAGGGAAGCTGCGTACAAGGGTTGCCGGGACTTATTTCGGCTCGAAACGGGGGCACCGTCCATTATGCGCTTGAGAGGGGTATCCCCATTCTTTGATCTTTTTAAGCCAGCTCCTCGTATTAAGAGTGGATACAAGCTTCATCAAGACCTGAAAGAAGTGGAGGAAGGGTAGGACAAAGGCGAAGCATGACCAGGGTTCAGATCAGCACTTCCTACCCTTCATCGGCTACGTGCAAACAAAGAACTGAAAAGTGTGTATGAAAAGTGCCAGACAAAGCAAGAAAGAAAAATACAAGAGGGAACAAAAACATCCCAAAAAGTCAGTCGACCTCGACTGGGGATCGAACCTCAGATCTTCTTGGTTTAATAAGGCAAGGAATGCAGAATTCGTCGAAAAATCTGAGCTAAGCTGCCGGATTATTTAACCCCCTCCTTACCACCCATAGGAAAATCGTCACATTTGTTACGATTAGCCAACATTTTTGTCATTCTAATTTCTTTTGTACATTATAATATTTGAACAAATATGTTTGCTATAGTTAAAAGTATATTATCACTGTGTTGAAGAGCTCATTTAGCAAACATAAAAAAGTGTACAGCAAGATCTCTAACAGATTTTATTTTTGAGT
Source organism: Berghia stephanieae (assembly GCF_034508935.2). Taxonomy (NCBI): domain Eukaryota; kingdom Metazoa; phylum Mollusca; class Gastropoda; order Nudibranchia; family Aeolidiidae; genus Berghia; species Berghia stephanieae. Next base: position 25,799,387 of record NC_088370.1, on the reverse strand, counting down.
GAAATAAATCAGGCTCCTTTGTAAAGAGTGTTGAGCACGTTTAGTGGATATTGAGCAATATAAACGTTTATTTTTTATTTGTCAGTTGAAAAAAATCCTTCCGGTCACTTTTTATTGCCATTGTTTATCCAAACAAGATGGTTGGGTTTGGGTTTTTTTCCTTTGTTTTGTTTGTCGTTTTCCCATTATCTTTTATTATTTATTTTTCAAATTATTGCTTTGGTTTTTGTTTTTTTTTGTTCGATTACAGTTTACGCTGCGAATTGCCTATAGATAGTATGCAGATGACGTCACTCAGGCTTTTGTTATTGTTTTTGCCATCCGCGTTTGTGAGTTGTTCTCACTAAACTGTATTAACCCGACTATAAAAGTTCATGGTTACACAGAGTTTGTGTGTTGGTCCGTTATACTTCCGGATGGCAATGTTGTGAACTCCTTGGCAAAGCGCATTCTATCTATAGATAGAATGCGGTTGGCCAAGGAGTTCACAACATTGCCATCCGGAAGTATAACGGACCAACACACAAACTCTGTGTAACCATGAACTTTTATAGTCTGGTTAATACAGTTTAGTGAGAACAACTCACAAACGCGGATGGCAAAAACAATAACAAAGGCCTGAGTGACGTCATCTGCATACTATCTATAATATGCTTCTTCAGTTCTTCATGCACACAAGCGTCTCCCGCCCAACCCCACATCCCGTCCCCAACCCCCACCCCCACCCCAACCCCCACCCCTTCCCTTTTTTCTCCAGGAAAGAACTGATAAATAAATACACACACGTACACACACACACACCCACACACGCACACACGTACACACACACACACACACACACACACACACACACACACATACATAAACACAAAAACCCCTGATAGTTAATCAACCAACAACAATATTACAAAGATGGACACCGATAAAGCAACATTTAACAGAACACACATTTTTGGGGGGTTATTTTTATTGATGAAGTTTGCGCCGGTATAATTTTGTGCATAAATTTTGATTTGAATTCTCAAATTGTCACCAACGGTCTCAAAGAGGTATTATGGTTAGGTGAATTAATTCCCGTTAATTAATTATTATATATATGGGCCACAAAATTGAAAGTTAAGGTTAATTTCACATCTTTATGGTTGGGAATAAATAATGATATTTCTGACATTGTAAAAAAAATGGAGGTTCGTAATTTCTCATTATAATTATGTTATCAAATTCTCTTTTCGCTGTGGGAATTTTCCCGACATAATACCGTTCTGAGACGCTGAGTCACAATTGAAGGAATTTTAGACACTCGTCGATATTTGACGTCAAAAATCGTTGACCGAAATTAGAATATGCGTTTTATTCTGACATCTGAATTTTGGACGTTCCGTTATTAATTTGAACCGCTTTGCGCTCCACAGCTGCTCAAACAGGAAGTTTCGTCATCGAAGCCTTTGAGTCTACACCCGGAATACAGGGATGTCTCGCACTGTCCAGTTTTGTGGTTGTAAAAATACTTCTCCACTTCGGTCAAGCATTTGTCATTCTTTGGTGGCCTACGGCATTCTGGGGAAAAAAAAAAGAAGGACAGAGGGGGAAGGGGGGGGAGAGAGAGAGAGAGAGAGAGAGAGAGAGAGAGAGAGAGAGAGAGAGAGAGAGAGAGAGAGAGAGAGAGAGAGAGAGAGAGAGAAATTATGATATCAGAGTGAATTAACGAAGATACTGCCTTCATTTACCTTCCCATCCTCCAGAAAATTTCTCCGTCGTCATGCTCACCATCCGCCTCTTTTTTCATCACGAAGTTCCAGGTTCGAGAGTTTTTGTCAAGATGAGGGTCATCTAACTTGATCGATATTTGAAGGACCAGTTTCCTGGCCAAATTTTTAAGTATGCATTTTTCCTCCAGAGAACGGCAGAATTGACGTTCTCTAAAATGCCTGAAAAAAAAGGACTTAACGCGTTGTGTCAGGATTGAGTCGTGGTATCCTTGTGCTGTTATGGAGCCCTCAATGACAAGCCCTGTACGACCATTAGTTTTAAACTATACAGGCCCGTACCATAACGGACCCAACGCCACAGCTCAAGACCTTTTTCACTCATTTAACAGTGTAACGATCACCTAGCCACTGCCATGTTATCGCAGTCTATCAGACGGGCGGACGTGACATCGGACCATTGAATCCTATTACGACATGTTTCTCCCCAAAAGGGATGTACAGTGCGCAATGAATGCACGTACTCTCCGCTATTCGTGTAGAATTTCATTGGTTTTCACACTGTAGTTGGCATTTAAAAAATATGATGCGTATTTATGATGCTCTGGCAGCAGCTTCTAATGGTGCTCACACCTCTATGTTATGACGATCGACCCAATAAGCAATTTCCATACCGCACTCGTGCACCATCGCAAACCCACCAGGAAGCTTATTCACAACACACCGTTCAACTAGATGCACTGCGGTTCCGGGCTCGTTACCACAGCGGGTACATATTGGACAGGTGGAACGTCCCCACTGATGAGGCCATTTTGCCGTTAGGCAGGGTCTCGACCGAAGCCGATTTGCTACCACCCAGTGCCTCCTCTTGCTCGTGGAAAAGTCTGGTAATTTCTTCCCCATTTGTGAGTAGCTCTTGTCAGTTTATATTGGCGCTCAGTATATATTATAGTTCTTACGATTTTTACCTCTTAAAATTTACGAATCTTAGAATTTTCAGAAGGCAAGTCTTTTTGAGCATATCATCAGGTGGATTATGTTCTATAGGAAAGGTAACACCAACACAGCAGATGTGATCTAAAAAGCACCTATGGACATAATAATATATATTTTTTGAAACTTAAATTTTTATATATATAGCAATATCCACTAAACGTGCTCAAAGCGCTTTACAAAGGGTCCTTGACCAAAAGCAACACGTAAAATGTAGAACGAGAGATGACGCCTGTTAGGTGATATTACATTTTTATTTTTATAGAGACAACGCAGTTAACGGACAGGTACTCATTTGACACATGAGTACGGTTAGAGAATCTGAGTTAAGAGACTTTTCCAAGGACTCAACTATGCGCTGAGCAAGGCTCGAACCCAGGACCTTCCAATACAAAAGCGAGTGTCATGCCACTAAACCACATAGCTGCACATATTATTTATCTATTACCTTTGATACGTTTCCAAAAAGATTCATGGTCCTTGTCTTTACCTTTGCCTTTGCCTTTGCCATCTTTGTCCTTGCCTTTGTCTTTGCGTTTGCCATCTTTGTCCTTGCCTTTGTCTTTGCCTTTGCCATCTTGGTCCTTGCCGTTGCCTTTGTCCACGCAACGTCTTTCACATTGTTTCTCACTCTTGAAGGTTGGCCACCCGCATTGTCCTTCAGGGGCCTTGACACACTCCTTCGTGTCCTCGTCAAAGTAATATCGGAGAGGCTTGTTGCAATCCCTGAACTTCTCTGGTTTCTTGCACCCTGTGAACCATATTATCCTTCATGAGCAAGGGTTAAAGTTTAAAGGTCAAAATGTTGCATTTAAAGTTAAAAAGAAAAGTGCGAACAAGAACAATAGAGCAGTAAAGTTAGGTGCCCCAAACGTAAACAGAGGTCGAGAAGCACATGGCAAACCACATGTTCCTGTCTTGACAGCTCACGTTCCAATGTAAATAATAGAAAAAAATAACCTTTAATATTTGGCTGTTAGGTGGCAAAAGAAACACATATTCATAAATACTCGATCATGCATCAAATAATGTCTAGATATGGATATTTTATGTAACAAAAGGTAAAATTTTCTAAAATTTATCAAAAGTTACAGTCTATCTATTTTTAGACCAGAGCAAATTATTGCGCTGGTGTGAACAAAACGAGAATTATTCGGAGCCTGATTTTCATAATAATTTAGCCTTATATTATTATTTCTGCAACTGTTAGATTTTATGTAAACATATTTTCAATACTGAAAGTGTATTGCCTACAACTCAAACTACAAAATTGGGAGACCTATATTGTGCGTAAATTATTCCGGTCCCTAACGGAAATCACTAGCAACTTGTTATTGTTTACATATGGGGCACCTTCCTTTACTGTTCTATATGAAACTAAAACAGAAACGAAACAAAATAAAAAGGTAAATAACGAACAAGCAAAAGAAGAAGAAAAAACAACATAAAACAAAGCGGAAACAACAATCAACAAACACACACACACACACACACACACACACACACACACACACACACACAAACATAACAAAAACCCCAACAAAGCAGATTAAAACAACAAATAAAAATCAAACAAATAAAAACGAAAAACATATTTTAATCTTCTCTTAAACCAAAAGGCTGATAGAATGCGACGTGCACATATTTGCAGGTAGTATAACCCAATTCATTATGGGCTCATTGTGGAATTAGATAGCTAAAAATATGTCGCAAAATATTGTCCATTACAACACTGTTAAACTAGGCCCGTGCATGAACGCGATGAATTATTATTGTCCTTCACAGGTCATTGGTGCTCGTAAATTTGTTTCGGTTACTAAATCGTAAAACGGAAAGTAAATATTTCTTGAAACCTTTTGGATAGAACGCTGCTGTATCGCAAATGATTTTATGCCAGATCTTAAGAGGTCCAAAACCCATTTTATGTTGTGTGGATATGCATGGCATGGTCTATTTTTAGAAAATAAAAACGTTCTACGCAGATAAACCCCCCCCCCCCCCCCCCGTCCTCTCTTACGATCACCCACACACAGCCCAGTTGTGAGTGATCTATAAATCAGACTTCAGAGCCAAAAGGCCTATGGAACTGGAGTTTATTCGGGTCTCTATAGCATGCACGGTTCTACTGGCAGAATCTGAACATGAACTACAAGAATTACTGGATGTTGTAGTCAGGAGTAGTGAAAATATGGGACTGGAACTGAATATATCTAAAACAGAATGTATGACGGTATCTAAAAATAATAACCCACCAGCCTGTGTAATAACAAGCAGAGGACAAACAATACAACAAGTTGAATGTTTCAAATATTTAGGCTTCAATGTAACATCCAATGGAAAATCAGATTGTGAAATAAAGAAAAGAATAGGTATGGCGAAGAATGCATTCAACCAGCTGCATACAATTATGAAAAACAGGAATATTAGCATGAAAACAAAAATCAAAGTCCTGGATTGCTATGTACTGTCTGTGCTGCTATATGGTTGTGAGAGCTGGACCATAAACAAGACCATGGTTAAAAGACTGGAGGCAGTGGAAATGTGGTTTTACAGAAGAATAATGAGGGTGTCATGGATGGAAAGGAAAAGAAATGAAGAAATTTTAGAAATGGCAAACAGAAAAAGATCACTGATAACAAAAATCATCAAACGCCAAATGGAATTTTTAGGACACATTATCCACCACCCTGGTTTGGAAATACTCGCCTTGACTGGAAAGATGAATGGAAAAAGAATAAGAGGAAGACAAAGAATAACGTATTTGAAAGGGATAAGAACTTGGACAGATGAAGCTGAGAAAGGTGGCGCTGCTTTAATAGAATTGGCAAGAGATAGATCAGCTTGGCGGAAGATGACCTCCGACGTCTGCTTCAGATATGGAACTACATGAGATGAGATAGCATGCACGCTTTGAACTGGACGCTAGTCTATAGCAACGTACTTTCTGCCTGATCGTACGTAAAGAAAATGTATTGATTCATCTTCCTTAACCCTTTCCTTTACCAGCCATTTTCAGAATTTTTCCCAAAATGTCACACCCACCCAACACAAAAATAGGTTTTTCTTAATCAAACAGGAAAGCGACAAATGTTACAGTGAATAACAAAATCAGTCGGATGGTGAAAAGGTATGAACTGAGATATTGCCAAGTTTAGTTAGAAGGTCAAGTTATCAAAAATGAGTTCTTGTCATAAATGATTAAATCAACCCTTTTTGCACATCTTCGGGAAATGTCAAAGCTTAATTTCACTTCTAAAAATTTTTTACAGCTAGTCAAGTTGAAAAAGTATGAAATTTGAGAAAAGTTGCTGGAAACCTATCCCATACATCTGACCCTAACTTCATGAAAAATCACCCGATTTACTTCAAATAAAGATTAAAATACTCTGGGGAGCAAATGCTTTCAGAAAATGCCAAAAAAAAAAAAAAAACAACAAAAAACAAACAAATACAAAATGTTCACCTTCTGACTGATTATGTCATGCAGTGACACATAATTTTTGTATAATATTGACCAGCAAAATGAACTACCCAACACAGTTTCACGTTTTATATCTATTTTTCTTTAAATTGTGTGATTTACAAAAGACATCTGAATGATAAAAGTGCTGGTTGGATCGTAACAAATGTGACGATTTTCCTATGGTTGGTAAGGCAGTGAATGAATGAATTAACCCTTTCCTTACCAACTACAGGAAAGTCGTCATATTTGTTACGATATTACGATCATTTTTTATAGATAGTCAGATTTGTTTTGTACTTTACTGTCATCTGCATTTTTTGCGGCCGCAAATATCAGGGCGATCCGCAAATTTTGGCAAATTTCCCAAAATTGGCAAATCGTGGCAAATTTTGGGAAAATTGGCAAATCGCGTGGCAAATTTTGAGAAAAAAAAAGAAGCGAAAACAAAATAACGAAAAAAAATTGCAAAACTTGAGAAATGTTGCAGCTTTGCCTGGGCCCAAACCAAGGGAACCTACTCTCTACGGATAATGATTCTTTAAAATCTTTGTAACAACGCTATTCATAATGTAGCCTCCTCAAATGTAATAAATTGTCTTTTATATTTTTTTTCTGTATCGCGTGTTAATTTTTACTGAAACGCTTAGTTCTCCTCGGCAAATTTTTTTGGCAAATTTTGGTCTTTTTGGCAAATTTTTTGGCAAATGTTGTTGTTTTTTTGGGCAAATTTTGGCAAATTTTAGGTCCCAATTTGGCAAAAAATGCAGATGACAGACTTAAGAACAAAATTTGAATTTAAAAAATATTTGTGATATTCATAAGAACTGAACACTGTTTTGTAAAGCTCGTTTTGCTGCAAATAATGATATATTATGGTATGTAATTATAGCTTTGAGTTTGAGTGTAAAAAAAACAATAAATATTTGTGTTGGGTAGGTCTGGCTTTTATGGAAAACTCCTGAAAATATCAGCAAGGAAAGAGTTAATGCAAGCATTAACAGTTCTTATCGACAAGTACTTATTTACAGGTCAGATAGTCTAAATTGTTATGGGCTCATTGTTGTAAAAATAATTGTACTCTCAAACCAACGTGTACATATTTGCAGGCCTGATGACCTAAACTGATTTGGGCTCATTGTTGAGTGGAAATTTAACTCTCAAACCAACGCAAATTATTCTCCAATACAACAATGTTAAATCAAGCCCAAAGTTACGTTCTGTTATCAGACCTTCTAATATGTACACCTTGCATCTAGATTCTTACTGTTACGGGATTTGAACTTTGCGTCCACCTGGGCCATGTCCAGCAAAACGATGACCATAAAGAACAACATCACCCATGTCGTTATGAGCTTGCCACAACCCGCCATCTTTAAAACTATCGTCAATAACACTGAATGATACTGTTACTTATATAGAATAGTTTACGATTCCAAAATATGCGTCTATAAAATTTGTATTAATTCGGCGTTTTACAAGTTAAAAGTCTAAGTCCAAAAAATAAACAACCGCGAGTTTTGAGTAGTTTTTAAGTTTTTGATTTATTCTTCTAGTTCTTGGTTAACGGTTGATCTGAATTCCATGAGCTGATACCAGGTTTATATAGAGATGATTTGACTTTAAAGTTGAAATGACATAACAAAAATCAGTCAAGTGGAGCAAGTGTCGCTAAACTGGGCGTTCGCTTGATAGGGAAACCCGCATAAATAATGCCCAAGATCCAAGGAATCGGGAAGAAAAGTCGTGAAGTCACATCTTCTACTTTTAAAGTTCCAAAATTCTTGGAAGTGTGTATGTGAGAAGTCCTTCGAGGACTCTAATGAATACTTTACATAATCAATCATAAGGTGACATGACTATTTATGTAATAATAATAATAGATCTTTATTGTCAATAAATATGGCAATTTGTCATTTAGTTACACTTTTTATAACGTTATATGATAACAACTATAACATTGAACAGATATTTCATTCCTACTTATTCTCTCTCTCTCTCTCTCTCTCTTTCTCTCTCTCTCTCTCTCTCTCTCTCTCTCTCTCTCTCTCTCTCTCTCTCTCTCTCTCTCTTTCTTCCTCTCTTTCTTTCACGCGTGTGATATACACAACATAAACATATTCATTTCGTTTTCAGTTTGTTACAATTGTGGCAATTCGACACCAAATATTATCATCTTTATCAATTGGACAATTAATCTAACATTAAATAAATTAATCAGTCAATCAGTCAACGCATCAATCCTTGGTTTTGCTGTACCAATTGAAATATTCAACATTTTTGTTGCTGATGGAACGAACGTTGATTTATACTAGTTAGTTCTACATTTAATCTGACAAAACCTTCTCCCAGGTGGTTAAGATTAAATTCATGGTATAAAATATTTTTTTTTATTGTTGGTAATTGGGAATGCCTTCCTTTCTATTGCTTTTCCATGAATTCTTTCTAATTCATCAAGAGGATGGTTTATTAATTTTGATGCCTCTTTGATAGATTTTAAATTTTTTGATTTATCTTTATGTCGGCATCCGTCAAACCATATGGTTCAGCCAAATGCAATTACACTTTTAATCAATGAGTCATAAACTCTTAACATAGTTTTCTTCCCTACTTGAAATGTTCCCAATTTCCTTAGGATGTATAATCTTTGGGCAACTTTCTTAGATATTATATTAATATGTTGAGAGAAATTGAGGGAACTATCAATGGTTATTCCTAAATATTTAAAATATTCAACTATCTCAACATCATCTTTACCGATCGTCAAACACTTTAAGTCGTTTTTATTTTTTACACCAAACACTTGTTCTTTCGCTTTTTTTTTTTTTCAAAATTTAATTCAAGCTGATTTTGTTTACACCAATCGGTGAATATATTAATTTGTTTGAAATAATTCTTTTCGGTAACTTTATCTTTTAATAAACCACGAGTAGCAGCACTATCTGCATATTTCACAATAAAACAATTTTCAAAGGATGGTCTGCAGTCGTTGGTGTATAAGATGTACAAGATTGGGGAACTCACGCAGCCTTGGGGACATCCGTTCGACAACGTTCTGTTGTTAGAGATATTTTCACCCAATTTTACACATTGCGGTCTATGGGTCAGAAACTCTTTGTACCATTTAATGAGGTAGTTTGGAATATCCATGCTGCACAACTTTTGAAGCATAATATCTGTGTTCATGGCATTAAAAGCTGACGAAAAGTCGACATACAGGATTCTGGCGTAATTCGAGGGCGTTTGGTCAAGGTGTTTTGAGATCGAATTTGTGGCGGTTAAAAGTGCGTCTTCTACACTGAGATGTTGCTGGTATGCAAATTGATATGGATCTATCAATTTCAGGTCATAACATTTTTGTAGGAGCTCACATTTTAATTATTTTCTAAACATTTCATGACGAGCGATGTAAGCGCCACTGGACGGAAGTCGTTCAATACGGATTGGCAACGCTTTTTTGGAACTGGAACGACAATCGATGTTTTCCAAAGTACTGGCACTGATTGTTCATCGATTGACCTTTGAAATAGTTTTGTATAATGTATAGCCAGCTGTCGGTGACGGCTTCTTAAAATAGTTCCGGCAATGTCGTCTGGTCCTGGTGCTTTATGTTCTTTACATCGCCGGAAGAGGGAGCTTACAGTTTCTTCTTCAACATCTGGAGGTGGCTCATTGCTATTTGACAAACTGTTTTACACATATGGGAGCCTGTCAAAACGACATTAAAAATCATTTAATTTGTTGACATCAGTTATCGTTTTTCCTTGTGGGAATGTTCGTTTCTTTTGGTCTACTCCTCCCGTTTGCTTTATCATCTCCCATGCTTTCATTGCGCAACCCTATCTCAGCTGTCGCTCCATTTTGATTTTGTATTCAACCTTTTCTTCTTTTATTCTATTTCTGATCTCCTTTCCCTTTTCAAATTCTAGTCTAATGTCACCACTCATATAGGCAATTTTCTTTTCATTGAGTATATATTTCAGTCGCTTATTGTTAGGAAATATCCTAATTTCTTTTTTTTTCCACGCACAAACCCACACAAAATGTAATATAACATGCACGGTTTCAGTCCATTCATCAATACTGTCTTCTTCTACCATTAATGTCTCCCACCGAGTACAGTCAAAACAGTCGTTCAGTCGTTGGATTGCCTCTTGAGTCCATATATGTATATTACAGTTGGTTTCTCACTTAATTTAGAGATATAGATAGAATGCGCTTGGCCAAGGAGTTCACAATATTGCCATCCGGAAGTATAACGGACCAACACACAAACTCTGTGTAACCATGAACTTTTATAGTCTTGTTAATACAGTTTAGTGAGAACAACTCACAAACGCGGATGGCAAAAACAATAACAAAGGCCTGAGTGACGTCATCTGCATACTATCTCTACGTCGGTACTAAGTGAATTATGTTATGATCAGATGTGGCTATCGGTTGTTTTCGTAGCGCTCTGTAAGCATTATTTATATTGCTTTAACACAATTCAAGCGTGTTGTTTCCTCGTGTTGTGCAGGTGACGAACTGTTCTAGTCCAGCTATGGGCAGCTGACAGTGATTAAAATCACCAACAATAATAAGTGGACTGTCCGGGTGGCGTAGTAGTAATGACGATACATGCTCCTTTATTAATTGGTATGCTTTATCAATTTTTGCGCTAGGTGGAATATAAACATTAACAATGGTCACAACCCGAAACCCCCGTGTGCGCGTAGAGACAAAGAAAGTAGTTCAATATTAGGAGTGTCGATTTGATCTTTTATATTTACACTTTTACACCATCTATCATTCACGTATATGCATAGACCTTTGTTTTTCCTTGATGACAGGATGTATAGGCAGATTCTAAGGATAACGGGACGTGAAAAGAGCGCGGACGGATAACCTTTAATGACGACCAGAATATTTAGATAAGAAAATCAGATGTCATCACTCTGAAACCAGAAAATCATTTACACAAGGTATGTATTCAGTCCTCGGGAAGAGTGGTTTTACACTTCCAATCGGATTGGAACCCGTTATTTGACATCACACTTTTGTTCTCCGTTGCTAAGACGGAGGGTGACAAACTAATCGAGTCCCGGGTTTGGTGTTCATCGTCGCAAAGTTTTCATTCTCTCTTGTCCAATCAAATCGTGTTTTTGATCATCTGGTATAAGTCGACCAATCATCGTTTATTTCTCGTAAACTAAAGAGAGATGAGAGGGGTGCCCGGGATCGAATTCAGTCTCTTTGCTCTATGAAACTGAGCTATCGTGACCCCTGGGGAAGGGAAGGGGTTCCCTGGGAAGCATATTACTTGAACCTATTAACTCTTATATTATTTCTATAAATTCTATTTGTCTTTTCGTTTTCATCAGAGTGACAAATTACACTTTGGGGATGAATGAATTTATCATACCTTAAAAAACAAACACAGACAAACAGATAGACAAAAAAAATTATATATATATATATATATAATATAATTATATAATATATATATATATATATAATATATATATATAAATATAACAAACAAACCCCCCCCCCCCCCCCGACCCCCCCCCCCCCCCAAAAAAAAAAAAAAAAAGAAGAAAAAAAGAACAAACTAGTATTGATATCAGTGACTTCATCGGATCCAACCCGCGATCTTGATCTTGTGATTCACATAAGGGTGTCCAGCCACTACGCAATCAATAAAAAATGGAAGTTCGGTTACGCGGTTTCCATTTACGGGTTTGAGGGAAAATCTTCCACCCAGCTTGTCCCTCCTAAAAGATTAACCAGATGAAATGGAAAAAAAAAAACGAAAGAAAAAGAAGAAGAAGAAGTACAATGCAAACGAATACAAACGTGACAAATAAGACAATTATAAATACAATGAGACATCGTGACTGATAGTTGACAAACAAGCACGACGTCCATGAACAGAAATCAACATCAAAATTTAGAATACAAAAGTAAATCGTGATTGTCAAGAAATAATAGATACAAAGGATCGACCCCAACGAACGTTAGTCAACATCAAAATAATATCATTATCTGCTTGCGTGGGAGCTGCAATTCACCCCCTCCCCCCCCCCCCCCCCCCAAAAAAAAAAAAACAAAAAAACAAAAAAACAAAAACAAAAACAAACAAACAAAAAAAAAACAAAACAAACAAAAAAAAAAAACAAAAACAAACAAAAACAAACAAACAAACAAACAAAAACAAAAAAAAAAAAAACAATAAACAAAACAACAACAAAAATGCATATTTTCAAAAACAATGAATTAAAATTATTTTTAAAATATTAAAAAACGAGGACTTATTTGTTAACCATTTGATATCGAGACAGAGTTTCTTTCATACTATAATTCCTCTGAAGACGTCGGCGGGAGATCCCAGGTTTGAGACTTTTTGCAAAGATGAGGGCCATTTAAATAGATCGATATTTGAATGACGAGTTGTCTTGCCAAATGTGTCAATTTGATACGTGTTTCCTGAGTACAGCATTTATCTGGTTTAGCACACCGGGCGTGGTGCGCATTATGGATACTACGCTGTCTAACTCTGAAAAAAAAAACAACAAAAAACAAACAAACAAACAAACAAAAACACTAGAAAAGCACACAACAATAAACAAGAACAACAAGAAAAAACAACAAAAACAAAAAAAAAACAAATTAAAATTTGGCCAGAAAACCCGTTCTTAAAATATCGATCGATTTAAATGACCCTGCTCTTGGCAAATAATATATTCTCAAACCTGGAACCTACTCTTAGATTTGAGAGTTTTTGCCAGAGTGAGTCCAGGGCTCGACTTGAGTCCCCCCTCTGAGCCGCGCAAAATGTATTACCTCGAAACGTCTCCTTACTCACATTCTCTCTCTAAGCTACACAATCTTCTTCTTCCTGCTCCTCTCCTCCTCCTCCTCCTCCTTCTTCTCCTTCTTCTTCTTCTTCTTCTTCTTCTTCTTCTTCTTCTTCTTCTTCTTCTTCTTCTTCTTCTTCTTCTTCTTCTTCTTCTTCTCCCCCCTTCCTTCTCCTGCTCCTCCTCCTACTTCTTCTTTCCTTCATACACCTCCTCCTATTCCTTTTCCCCATATTTTTCTCCACCACCTCTTCGTACTCCTCATCCTCCTTCTCGTCTTCTTCTTCTTCTTCTTCTTCTTCTTCTTCTTCTTCTTCTTCTTCTTCTTCTTCTTCTTCTTCTTCTTATTATTATTATTATTATTATTATTATTATTATTATTATTATTATTATTATTATTATTATTCTCATCCTCCTTCTCCTTCCTCCATTTTAACGCATACGGAGTTCACAGCAATGCCATTAGGGGTCAGATGCCAGATGCAATGCTTTTAACCCTCTCCTTACCAATCATAGGAAAATCGTCACATTTGTTACGATCCAACTAACAATCATTCTGATTACGTTTGTAAATCACACAATTTAAAGAAAATAGTTTTATTATAGCTATAAAAACGTGACACTCTGTGTTGTAGAGTTCATTTTGCTGATCAATATTGTGCATCGAGTGTATTTGTTGCTTTTCTGTTTGAGTAAGAAAAAATTATTTTTTGTGTTGGGTGAGTGTGAAATTTTGGGGAAAATTCTGAAAATGGCTGGTAAGGAAAGTGTTAAAGTGAAACAACAAAAGATATTCCGTCGCGTTACTGAATCTGACTTGTAAAGGTTAGCTACTTTTTAAAAAAATATACTCAGTTCTATATTTTCCACTCAAGTTTCTGAGGGCTTCGCATGGGTGAATCCAAATTATTGTTTTTCTCTTTACTACGGTCGTTGTATCCTTGGAATCACAAAGCAGGCGAAGGATTTGCTGTTTTGTTATAATATTATAATTTCTGCCGTACAATCCATGTCAAATCTTCTTTTATTCGTATTGGTCACGATCGTAAAAAAAAAAAAAAAAGTAGAAAAGAAATCAAAACTTTAGCTCAATATAGGGACATAATTTGTTGTTTTTTAAAACATAAATTACCTCATTCGTATCAGATATGAATGAATAACTGGTCAGATAGACAGTCGTGGTTTCTGTAAGA
>NC_088370.1:25737696-25780196 GCF_034508935.2 Berghia stephanieae | reverse complement strand
GTTGGTCAGATACACTTTGCAAAGCGCTTTGAGCACGTTTAGTGGATATTGCGCTACACAAAAGCTAAAGTAGTCCAGTAGATTTAAGCTAAATTTTTTTTTAAATGGGTTACATGGAAGACATTGATATTGGTACCAAGAGAGAATCTAGATTTAACATGGTTGCACATTTTAACCCAATGGTTAACTCTCTCCTTACCAGCCATTTTCAGGATTTTCCCCAAAACTTCTAACCCAAATAACACAAAATACATTTTTTATCACTCAAACACAATAACAGTAAATTACTTGCGATACACAATTTATTAGGGAAAACATGATCTACAACACACGGTTCATTTTCTTTTAGATAGTATGATGTACAAGAGAAATTTGAATTAGAAAAATGCTGGTTGTAAACATACTGCGTGTATCAGTGTGATTAATACCCCGAGGCAGAGTGTTGATATATAAGCCCAAGACAACCAGACTTGCTCTTTTTCACTCATGCTATGAATTAATTTTTCCTCTTCCCAGTAGCTGTTGGTAGAGCACTTGCTTCACATGCAAGATCGATTCATGGTGAAATTGAGATTTTTTTTCAGCCCCCACCCGTCCATAATATTGGGTAGCAGGGTCTATTAGATCTGGTGAAAAGTACTTTTGTGATCGATAAGCATCTGGTCCAAGGGATAGCAAGCAATGGTTATTTATCATTTCATGCGATAGAAACCAGGATAAATCCGGCTCCATGGACCTAATGGCTCTGAAGAACTCCTATGTCAGTTAGTATTGGTGACTTCAAGCGAATTTCCTGCTGTAGCTGTTGACTTCACCAGAGAATAAATAAACAAAGATAAAGCAAGAAGAAAAGGGGACCTCTTCAGATCTTGACTTCAACTGAGTTGACTTCTTGCAGACTGCACTATGCTCAATCTCTGTCGTATAGTCGTTCTTATGAACTAAGAGATTTGAAGTGTTCACCTGTTTCTAAATACCTGGCCCCGAGGTATTTTGCACAGCTTGCAGCCGCAAAATTAGGGAAAATTTTCTGATTTGCATTGCAATCACAAAATCTGCACGTTTTGCAAATTTATGATTCTTTTTTTTTTAAATTCGGATATGACCTTTTATTTAAGTTAAATAAAAGGTCATATCCGAATTTTCTACTTCTTTATTATAACAATTTCATTGTAACTTGTTTTCTCAACTTTGTGCCTATTTCCAAATCAGCATAATTTCTGACAAAATTTGCCATATTCTGTACCATAATTTTGATTTGAAATTGCGTAATTCTGCGGGGATATTTAATTACATTCGTTGCATGTAGTTAGTTGATAGGTGTGATACAACATATTTAGAAACCTGCAAAATTTTTGCAAAATTTACTTATTTTCTTCTGCAAGATTCATCATTTTCTTTGCAAAATTTTGAAATATGTATTATTTTGAAAAAAAAAAACGCGGGGTCAGAAATACAGTAGGTACTTCGGGTTATTTTTGTCACTATGACTAGTTTTTTATAAAAGCATGTTTTGAAATGCTTACTCATTATCTAAATAAAAACTGAAAATAGAAACATGTAAACAGTTACACATAATACATTTGTGTTATCAAGTGGCACAATGTCTTTATTCTACAAAGAATCTATCTAATTCTAGCTATTTCCAAATATAATCAAAACCTTAAAAAACAAAAAAAAAACAAACAAACATACCACACATTTTTATTTGTAATAAATTCAATAAAATTGATTTCAAAAATTGTAAACAAATCTAATTTCCTGTCGGCTATGTGTATGGATAATGTTGATTATGCAATATTAAAGTTAATAACTCCAAGGTCAATCTTGAAAAGTTGATTACGACATCAGTTTGGCACAAAACACACACAAAACAAGGTTCTTGATTCTGAAATAAGAAAGCAACAGATGTAAGCTCTGAGATAAGTAGACATAAATGATAATAAATATAAATAAACGTTGTTCATCCATAAGAAAAGTGGTTTTACAAACATGAATTACAAGAATGAATAAATAAATAAACGTTATGAAATATCAATGTAACAGTAAAAGTAAAAGTGCATCTAAAATATTTATCAATACATAAATTAAGCCTGAAACATTGATGTAGACTGCCCCAAACATTGTGGTAAATATTTTAAATATCAATACATAAAGATATATTTTGTATAATAATAATAATAATAATAATAATAAATAATAATAATAATAATAATAATAATAATAATAATAATAATAATAATAATAATAATAATAATAATAATATAATAATAATAATAATAATAATAATAATGACATAAACAGTATCTTTTATATTATGGCAGTGGATTAAGTTTCATGGTCATATTTCTTAAAGTTATGTGTGATTTTACAAATTGTGTTTGGAATTCACAAAAAGTCAACACCTCTTGTTGGTCTTCATCTAAGTGGGTTCCATTGATAATGGAATAATGATGATGATTTGTGCGGCTATGTGGTCTAGTGGTATGACACTCACTTTCAGATCGGAAGGTCCTGGATTTGAGCCTCACTCGGCGTATAGATGAGTTCTTGGAAAAGGCACTTTACTCACATTCTCTCACTGTTGCCAGGCATTGTCTCTGTCTGAAAAAATTGTAATATCACCTAACAGGCGTCAAGTCTTGTTTTACATGAAGTGCTGCTGTTGACCAGGGACCCCTTGTACAGAGCTTTGAGCATGTTGAGTGGATATTGTGCTATATATAAGCTCAATTTTTTTCTATTTTATTTTTGATAATGGATATAGTCACCCAATCTTTTTAGCCCGACAGTGTTAGTGTTAGCTTTATCCGGATTCCACTGTAGTTATTTTACTCTTAGTATTCTTTTGAAATTGTAATGTTATCTCCATTGTCATGGGAGATCCGTGGTAAACTTTTGGATATCCTGATATGGCGGCTTTAAAAAAAAAAAATCCCAAATTTTGCAAGCTAAAAACATCAACATTTGCAAAAAAATTGCAGTTAATTTTCCTAAAATCCCATACTTATTTCATGAAAGGGAAAGGTATTTGTTTGTTTTTAAGGGTTTCACGGTGCTTGCAACAAATGTAAGGTTATATCAGCGCCAGTAAAAAAAGAAGAAAATGGGATAGTAAAAAAGAAACTAGTCTTTATTAATTATCTTTCACGTTCTACACGAGCTATCAAATTAAAAGGTAAAAAAATCGTCCTTCTTTTTTTTTTGCCTGTTTAAAAAATTATTATTATTGTTTTTGTTTTTGGTTTGTTTTTTCTTTGCAAAATCTCGAAAATTTGCAAAAAAATGCCGATTTTGCGGCCGCAATGCAAATCAGTTATATTTTGCAATTTTTTGCGGCCGTAAGCGATGCAAAAAACTGCCATGCCAGGATGTTGCAAGAACCATCAGACTCGTGAAGCTGGATTTTTATTCTGGTGTCTGCAGCATTCAACGGACAGTAGCAATTCTTTCTAAATGTTTGGAAAGGACACTTGTCTATTGCAAACTACTTTCCAACACCCTCACTGACCAAGCTACCTAAACATTGCTGGGTGGACAGTAAGTTGTAAACAAATTTTTATATTTCAACAGCAATCCCCAATCGACATTGATTTTTTTTCTATGATAAGGTGAGTTCTCAACAACAGCTATTGGGGCTGTATACAAAGACTAAAGTAAAGGGTTAACTGTCAGGAAGAAAAAAAAAAAACCCAAACAAAACATAACCATCAAACATTTAATTCATTTAACTTACTCAATCCTAGAGACCTTTGCTACTTTTCAATATCAGAAAAATAATGTATTAAAAAGTGAGCATGTTCATAGATAGTTTTATTCAACTACCATTAAAATACAAAAATTAAAAGCATTAACTTTGATACTAGAACGCCTATAATTTGTCCAAGAAAAATGTAATAAATAGCCATGGGGTAAAAGTAATCCGGGTAAACTACGGATATAGTTGGTGTCAAGGTTGAGTGAGTTAAAAGATCGGCGGGTAAACTGGTCATGTGTTTAGAATTGATCCTGATGTTAATAGCATTGCTATATCAAGGCAGCCCTCAGATAAAACCGCTCCTCTCCAATCTTGCAAAAAGAAGGAAAATTGGGGTGGATCTGATTGAACCTGGGACTTCATGCTTTGACTTGCACTCCTCCTCTATGTTAGTGCAATGTATTCTTTTAAAAACATATATATAGTTATCATCAATGAAGGTACGGTATTTATTTTAACACAATCTGTGTCAGTTAAACTTAACATAATATGATTTAGAGAATCAACAAAACACTGACTTTGAGATGACAAGTCAAATACAATAGAATCCCGATAAAGTCAACCCTGCTGGACCGGAAAGATTGGCTGATGTTGAGCAAGTTTGATTTTATGTGCGGCTATGTGGTCTTGTGGTATGGCACTCGCTTTTGGATTGGAAGGTCCTGGGTTCGAGCCTCACTCAGCGCATAGTTGAGTCCTTGGAAAAGGCTCTTTGCTCACATTCTCTCACTGTACTCAGGTGTAAAATGAGTACCTGGCTGTTCTGTCTGTTTGTTGCTTTAGGTCTCTTCCAACACAATTGAGGTTATATGAGAGACCGCTGAAACAAAAAAACAAGCAATCTAACAAAAATAGTACAAATGTAAATCAAAATCATAACCTAAAGATATCATAAGCTAAATTATAAATAACCAAGGACAAACAGGCAGAAGATTTACAGAAAAAAAAATATCCCCTGTCAAAAATACAATCACAAACCAAAGAAGCAGGATAGGCTAGTAAAGAGAAGAAGAAACAACATCACTATCGGATCGTACACCCATGCGAACATCATAGGTATATGATTCAAGGGTGATGCTCCCATCCAACCACCCGCTACCTGGCTGTTAACAGCGTTGTCTCTGTCAGAAAAAAAAAATGGTAATATCGCCTAACAGGCATCATGTCTCGTTCTTCATGTTACCTGTTGCTGTTGGTCAGGAATCCTTCGTGAAGCGCTTTGAGCATGTTTAGTGAATATCGCACAACATAAAAGCTCAAGTTTTTAAAATAAATCCATTACCAATGGAACACACCTAGGTAAAGAACAGATAATTTGGGACTAACAAGAGTTGATGACTTAAAGCTAAGGTTGACTTTATACAGACACCATTGTATGCAGGTCTGTGAACAAATGAAAATGCAATTATGGGCTTGATTTAACATTGTTGTAATGGACAATATTATGTACTGATCTGATACAACTACACAATGAGCCCATAACAATTTGGTTTACTGGACCTGAAAATAAGCGCATGTCAGCTGTGCATCAATCCACGAAAAAGAAAATAAAATTACGTAAAAGTTGAAAATGAAAAAGACTGTGTGTGATAATATTATTGCTTACCCAAAGTTAGCGAGTCTTAGTTATGGAAGGTGAGGAAAGGACCATTTTTTTCTGTCTCTCTCTTGACTAGGCAGATGCATAGCCTTGGGCCAGCATCAAGATGTCTCTTATGCTTTAACTCAACTCCTGAAATAAACAACATTATATGCAATAAAATAGGAAGAGCAGTTCAATACTGGAGCTCAGTCAAAACAAAAATGCATTTCAATTATAAAAATAAAACATTCTAATCTCAGCTGTTGCTTTCTAAATTAACTGAACAATATTAATTATAGATGTAAACAATGATGAAGTGATGAAGCTGGTGTTGATGATTATCTGATATAAAAAACGCAATTAAAGCTGTTCAGTGTCACGCTGCAAGATTTGTTTGCAATGACTACAACCTCCAAAGCCGCGAAACAGAAATGATAAAACAGCTTGGATAGACTCCCTTACATATGGAGGAAACAAAAATTAACTCTTTTGCTCAAAATTACAAGCAAGATGACAGCTATCTCATCGGAGCAACCTAGTCTAGACATTGTTAAAATCATGCACTCAAAAACTCTCAATCTGCATGCAAATTCAAATATCTTCAAACGTTCATTTGCACCATCAAAGAACTGAAACGCCTTACTCAAAACATGTGTGAACACTATCACTATAACAGATTTAGACACCTTCAAGCACAGATTATCAAAATCCTTCAACCTAAACACCAAAAAATGGCTGTCATATTCAGCAACTCACTCTCTCTCAGTGCCTACTTTCAGTTTCAGGCTGTATTGATCTTGTCTTGTGTTTCGTTAATTTGTCGTAACAAACGGTCTCTTTTGTCTTTCAAGTAACTTATTCTTAACGACTTGAGTTTATAACCAACAACCACACCACCGATGAAAGTAAATATACACAAAACTGCGACTCCTCTCTCTGGGACAGGCATTTCTTGAGATTTGACTATTTGGGACAGCTCAGATATCGTGGAGTCATATCAATCAGAGAGATCAACAAGTTAGATAGAATAATGCTATTCTTTTTTGGAACGAAGATCCTAATGCGAAAACATTCCTGGAAGGCTGGAATTTCTCTTTCGTCACTTCCTTTTTCCTGCACACCGGCAGGGTTGCCAGTTTGGCATTTTAAATGCCAGATTCCAAAAATCTGGCATTTTTAAAAACCGTTTGGCATTAGAAAAATCATTTGGCATTTGGCATTTTCATTTGGCATTTTCTTTTCTTGTATATTATACTTCAAATGACACCTTTTCTTAATTATTTCTAAACGCCTAAAAACCTTTCATGTTAATGTATTTCTTTTTCATTCTTAAAATCCAACCGTGGTGTAGTGGTTTAGCACTCCACTTAGTAGTCAGTAGGTAAAACATTACCCCAACAGGAAATTTAGTATAATTAAAAAAAAAACGAAAAAAAAAAACGAAAAAAAAACACGCAAGCCACCAGGATATGATAGTAAATTGTCTATCAAAAGTGAGTAGTTTTCTTAGTGGGGGTGGGAGTCAACAGACTTTGGCATTTTTTGGAGTGTTTTGGCATTTTTTGAGTCTTCCCCTGGCATTTTGTTGAAAAATAATCTGGCAACCCTGCACACCGGCCTAAAAAAACGAAACCTTCTCTTGACAAAAAAATAGCGTGATACAACATGGCTACAACAACAGCACTGACAGTTGGAGGTGATAGAACGACTGGACAAACCGTTAGAACCCAGAACGGTAAGAAGTTACATTTCATTTGCCTTATCAAAACATTCAGAATACATAACTATGCCGATCAACACAAGTGGACTAAAATTCACCCTCTTACTCTTACTCATTTTCGGTTGCCAATGACTCTCCGATTGAGAATATTCCAGAATTCCCTCTCTACTCTAATTTATTTTGATATAGAACAATACACTATTAACCACAGGCAATTGTTGATGTCTCGTAAACTTCAATTTTCTTTCACAAGCAGCTTTGACCATCATTTTAGCTGGCCTCTTCTTATTATTAGACTTAACTTGTAAAGTCAAACCCAAGCCAAGCACTGGCACTGAGTCACTGAGTCCCGTCCCGAATTCCTGACTGCTGGTCTAGCCTTGGCTGTCATTATCCGTTATTGTAAAACATGTCTGCCAATGGACGATTATTGCTAGACAGTGTCTGGCAATAATCAAAAGCCCGGCCCTTTGTACTTTGTTATTGCCAGACAGTGTCTTTAGTCTTTGCCAACTTTGGATGTTGTCGTCATCATTGACATTGTGTCAGTGTCAGGCATTAGGCATTTGATTTGCTCGGGGTCAGCCCGTAGCCATCGTTAACTTAGAGTAGTTAGAGCCTGACACTAAGACCCAAATTTTGGACGTCATTTTTAGGTTTGTGGACCGCCTAGTGAGGTGTCTTTAGTAGTTGTTAAACAAGTAATCCTATTGGTTGAAGAGTTGAAGTTACTTACTTATGGATACTTATGGATTGTTTCCAGCACAGGTCCTTATAGGTCCTCTTCCCCAGACTCTTATTTCTTCATTGTCTTTGTGATTTAAGTTTCTTCCGGTTTTACAATCTAAACCGCATTTATAATTGTACAAAACATTTTGGTCAGACCAAAATTTGTCCAGTCTGCTCTTGAAGCTATTTAGGGTTTTTGCATTCACAACAGAATCTGGTAAACTGTTCCATACTTTCGTTGTTCTCACAGTAAAACTGTGTTTTCTCACATCCAATCTTGGTCTTTATGTGAGCAGTTTCTTTTTGTTACCTCTGGTGTCTTTTCTTATTGTGAAGTCTTTCCTCCATTTGATAAATTCTGTCATGTCTTGGTCATATTTACTACTTGTCATCTTGTAAAGTTCTATCATGTCGCCCCTATATCTTCTGGATTTCAAGGTTGGTAAATTAAGTTTCCTCAGTCTTTCCTCGTAATCTAGCGATCCTAGTCCAGGCAACTGTTTTGTGGCCCTCCTTTGCACACCTTCAATTAGCTCGTTGTATTTCTCTATGCAAGGAAACCAAACTGAGCTTGCATAGTCTACGTGCGATCTCACAAGTGCTTTATAGAGGGGTAAGAAAGTCTCTTTGTTTAGGTATTGGAATGTGCGTCTGATGACGGCAAACATGGAGTTGGCTTTTTTAACTTTTTCACTGATATGTGTATCAAAATTAAGTTGTGTCTATAGTGACTCCAATGTCCTTTTCTTCTTTAACCCGTTTCAATGGAATACCCATCAAAGTATATTTGAAGTTGTCTCTTGGTTCACTTTTGCCAACATGCAGGAATTTACACTTATCAGGGTGGAATTTGAGTAACCATGTATCACTCCAAGATTCTAGTTTCTTCAGGTCATCTTGCAATATATCCCTATCAGTCTCTTCTTTTATAATTTTGAATATCTTTGTGTCATCTGCAAAGAGGTAAACTGATGAGTCAACAATGTCAGGTAAGTCATTTATATATATGACAAAAGGAACTGATCCCTGCGGAATCCCTGAAGTTACATCCTGCCAACTAGAGTATGACTGATTAATTTCTACTTGTTGTTTTCTTCCAATCAGATAGTGTTCTATCCAACTAATCATTTCTTCACCAACTTTGTATGTTCTCAATTTATTCAATGGTCTTCTGTGTGGGACTGTGTCGAGTTGAATACAACTCACAATTTGTTTTCTCTTTTGGCCAAAGACTTGTCTTTTAACATCATTTGTTGGTCAGTCCCTATCAACCACACCCTCGTTGTGGGCCAAGGCTATGTATCAAGGCAAAGTCTTCAATAAATTATCAGTCTTGAAGGGAACAGATAGTCAAAAGAAAATTTCAGACAATTTTGGAAAAGACGATTTACAGGCCTGTCTATTAGAATTAGAGTGATATCTGGTCACTTCGAAATGTAATATGTTCTAGCATGATTTAATCTGATTGGGCGACCTCATTTTGGAAATGCAATGGCTACATTCACAGTGCCCTGTGGGTGTGGCAAGACTAGGTCATGGCATCGCGAATATAGCCTACTTGGTGAGGCCAGGCTAGATCCATAATATATATAGGCAATATATCTCTTTGGAAGGTTTGTGTAGAGTTATTGTCATTCTTTAAGTTTCAGTTGGAATCTTGTGTTTCCAATTTATTTCTGACATAATATTCTCTATTTCAACAAATTTGCCCATTCTCTAGTTTCCCTTTATTTACATTCACTATTTTATACTTCCATAATTTTCATTCGAATCATGTCTGTCGCCAGTTATTTAATGAGCTCCTTCCTCTTTTTTCTTCCCATTTTTATCTGCTACTCAATACTAACACTAGCCTAGTGCAGATCACTCACGACGATCTGCTCCCTGCCCCTTCTCTCTCATTCACCTGATACAGTTCCCTGGTTTGTGTGAGTGATTCCGAATTTAGCTTTGATTTGCTATTATCATTCAATTCTGTCACTAAATATGTGTTAGTTAGATCAGTCAATTCTCTTCTTAAAATATGTACCTTTATTTCTCTATCCACAGTTCTAGCAGCATGCTCCATAGCCAACATAGTGAAGAGCAGTCTGGGACCAGTGGGTCTAGACAAAATGTTGGTGGATGACATTGGTGTAAGTACAAGCACAAACGCTGTGGTTATAGTAGTAGTGGTTGTAGTAGTGGTGGTTGTAGTAGTAGTAGTAGTAGTAGTAGTAGTAGTAGTAGTAGTAGTAGTAGTAGTAGTAGTAGTAGGACTGCTAACTGAATGCCCCCAAAAAGCATAAATTGTATATATGTGTGCATTCTTTTATCTCAGATTGTATGTTTCTTCATGAGAATTAAATATAAACATTTTACAGTAAAAATTTGCTTTTATTCTGTATATATATATATATATATATATATATATATATATATATATATAAAATATATATATATATATATATATATATATATATAATATATATATATATTATATATATCTTAACAATTATTGTTTTTTAAGTGATTTGATTGCATTGCTTCATATTTTTATTTTCCAGTTTCCCTTAATATTCAGAAAACTCTTGCCCACAAATTTGAAACATTTCTTGTCTTGTTACAAGAAAAAATTATTTCTAATATTATTTGACGGTTGGTAGTGAGATGACTAAAGGTTTCAAACTGTACACTTTTTCTCTAAATCTTTCTCTAATTTTACAAGCAATCTTTTTCTTGTTGAGGTTGGCAGCCCTCTATAGATAGAATGAATTGACATCACTCAGCACTTTTTTATTGTTTTTAGCCATCCTTTTTTATGAGTCGTTCTCACTAAATTGTATTAGTCAGACTATAAACCTTTAAGTTTACACATAGTTTCATGTGTTGGTATGTTATATCCAGCTGGCAGATGTTGTGAGTTTTTAACTAAGCGCAAAGCATCAGTATGATCTACTTAGAAGCAAGATTGTAACCGGCTATCTCTCAATGGTATTATACCAGGGTAAACCGGATGCTGATAAAACGTAGAGTTTGAAAGAATATTCTGTGCCTTCATTGAAGAGATTGCGTTTTGTTTCTTAAGTGCCAAATAATCTCCATTGCCTAATTCTCATCAAAATCTCAATTTCCTTCATTTGGTTTGTCCCAATATATTGTTTGATCCGGGAGCTCACAGTTTTGTATCATTTTACACATGTCCTTGTCCTTTATTTGAAACATCTCGTCATGGAATTACCTTTCTTTTCGTGAAATTGAAATCGAACTGAAGACATAAGTGGGTGCGAGATTTCCGTCTTTTTGAAATGGAGTTTAATTCCTATTTGGCTTCTACATCACCTCACATAATACTGCTGTCAGGCAGTAGGTCACATTTCAAAATTTAAGTTTTAGGCTTTTTAATTCATTGGAAATGGCTTTTAGACTTGTATGGCCTAACTTACTCGAACTCATGCTGACCTATCATAAGATTAATTAAGCTGTTAAATGAGTGTTTATATAGTTATCAAAAAACGATTACGGCACTGTTGGATTGTTGTCGCTATATATATGTCACTGGAAAAAGGTTCAAAACGGTAAAAAATTTCATAGTCCTGCTGCTTTCTCTGATTTAATCAGTACCCATATGATTTGAGTGGCTGCTGAAATAAAACATCAGAGGAAAGCTCTTTGACATATATCTGCCGAATCTTACAAATTTTTTGTAATTTTGCGAATTTTACAAAAAAATTTAGACAGATTTCATGGCCAATTATGAAAATATGAAATTTTATGGAAAATTATGTATTTCCATTTCTCAGTAATACTTAACTCACTCAATCCTAGAGATTTTTGCTGCTTTTCAAAATTGGAAAGAAATATATTAATTATCATAATAACATAAATAGTTTTAATCAACTACCATTAACATGTAAACATTAAGAACATAAGCTTTGATATCACGCCTATAATTTGACTAAGAAAAATGTAATAAATAGGCACAGGGTAAAAGTAACCGCGGTAAACTACGGATATAGTCGGTGTTAGGATTGAGTGAGTTAATTAATGAAATATGACAATGGTAATAATAATGATAAGAAGAACTACTACTACTATAGTAATATTGGTCGTGATGATGATATTAATAATAACTACAATAATAATAATGATGATGATGATGATAATAACAACAAAAGCATGACGATGTAATGTTGAAGTGATCAATATACTAAAAATTGAGATAAATATGACTAAATTTGAAGTCTTCACTTTGGTAGGTCTGTTTTAGTCAACGAATGTAATCTTGTACGTGTTTGAATTTCCGTGTCAATGTGTTTGCCTAAAAGTTCAGTAAATTTTGGGCTTCCTGAATTGGAAACCTTGATTTTAATTTTCGATTTACTCTCTCTTTTTTTTTTTTTTTTTCTCTCTTGGAATGGCTATGTTTTATAAAAAATTTTTTTAACAATTCACTGTAGGATGTAAGCATAACTAATGATGGGGCCACAATCCTGAAGCTTCTTGAGGTAGAACATCCAGCAGCTAAAGTGTTGGTTGAGTTGGCAGACCTGCAGGACCAGGAAGTTGGGGATGGAACCACCAGTGTGGTAAGTTGGGTTTTCTTTAACGTATCTTATTGAACTGTCCTTGGCTAAAAAGGCAGTACCGTAGAATGAGGTGACTACGACGAGGCCTCAAATATGTCTTCTTTTTTTTTTTTTTTTTTTTTTTTAAATCACTATCACAGCACTGATGGAATTTTAAGGGATTTTAATTTTAATTGTCTATCTCTTATGATTTTATACAGTTTCTTCAATATTTTCAATTCAATACCTCCTCGTTTGTCACTCTTCTTTCTGTCCAGGTTTATTCTCATGGTTCTTCTAAGAAGAAACCACAGTTCAGCAACCTTCAGCTTTCTTTCTCTTTCTTTGCTGATATTCAAGCCCTCACTTTTTTTTTTTTTTTTTGGGGACAAATTTATGTCTCGTTTGATGTTATTCACTCACTGAATGATGTTGGGTTGTCAATTATTTTATTGCCAGGTGATCATAGCAGCTGAGTTGTTGAAGAATGCAGATGAGTTGGTCAAGTGTAAAATCCACCCCACCTCCATCATCAGTGGCTACAGACTAGCCTGCAAGTGAGTAGTTTTAGGTCTTCATTGCTCATTCTCTTGGGGCTGCCTGGCTCAGCAGTACGGTCTGCTTCGTATCGAAAAGGTACCTGTTGAGCTGTGTGGCCTTGAGTAAGTCAACTTGCCCTAGCTCAATTTGCGGCGCTGTACTGCGGCTGATGCCTGGGTTATTCCAGTCTTCCCTTGGAATAGAACCTAGAGACAAATTTCCCCTAGGTGATGAATAAATGAATTTTATTTTATTTATTTTATTTTAATTTTAAAAGTAGTCGTTCATAGCCATTTGGTCGCTGGAGCTGGAGTTTATCCCCGTTTCTATAGCTTGAAATGGACAATGAAAATTGCTTGCTACCCTTTGGATAGGATGCTTGTCTATTGCAAAGTACTTTCCATCAGAGACAACAAACCCATCTACCCAATCACTGATGGTTAGACAGGGGGTCAGAAAAATAAAGATTGACTTCATCCCTTTGCATGTGAAGAGAGTGCTGTACCAAATGTGCTATCTGGACCCTCCCTTTGCTCAATCTCAATTTCTCTCTGATTTTTCATGCGTTTAGTACCAGACCAAAATTTAGTTGAACTAGAGAATTTTGGTTTTGGATCACAGGATTGTATATATGCATTGAAAATTCGTTGAAGCTTCATGTTAGAGCACAAATATATTAGTGGGAGACCATAAATATGAATGAGGGAATTAAGATAGATTTTGACCCGTAAAGCTCCTAAATGATTTAGGGATCAAAAGTTTTAAAATGTAATACCCTACAAACTGTGGAGTGATCCTCAACAATATTGGAGGTTTCCACAAGAAGAAGAAGATTCAAACGGGATGTCTGGTTGAAAAAAGTGATGCATCAGCCATAATGCAAACACCCCTTTTCATTTGAATTTGATCCGAATATTCTGCTTCTTTAATCATTTTTGTGAAAATTTAGAGTTTCCAAGTTATTCTCCTCCATTTCCAATTTTTATTTTAAACAATTTTTTATATTTTTTCGTGATTAAGAGTCTTTTAAATTATTGATCAATAATCAAGATCCCTCACTTCGTGATAATGGATATATGTGTCAACCTGACTTTGCATTCATTTTCTTCTTTAAAAAGACAAATAGATAATCAACTCTTTTAGGCAAGTTGATTAAAAATCAATAGTGGGATAGGTCCGTATATTTGAGACCCTTTTTTTTTTTTTTTTCTCAAGAGGTGCAAAGCCACATTGTGATGGACTGACTGAATCAGAGAATAGCAGTTTTTCCTTTTTGGTGTCTTCATTGTTCACACTGGCTTTAGTGTGTTGAGCTCTCTCTCTCTCTCTCTCTCTCTCTCTCTCTCTCTCTCTCTCTCTCTCTCTCTCTCTCTCTCTCTCTCTCTCTCTCTCTCTCTCTCTCTGTGTGGCATATCACTTGGACGTAGCCTCCCACACAGTCCTTCGGAAGAAGTCTCTGTCTTGTGCCCATCTGCCACATTCCGTCACGCCGTTGTTGAGCCATTCCTGTGTTGAGCTAGAAAGAAATAATAACTTGTTGGTTACTCACCCTTAATGATGGTTCAGATTATCACCAGTTTTAAAGCTCTCATTACATTTTTAGTGTGCAGTAGATTTCATTAAAAAAAACTTGATCTTTGAATAATGTTGAGCAAAGCCCGCAACATTTTCTTTTAACTTTTATGATCTATGGAATCAGTTTAAATAGTAATAAAAGCATTTTTGCTCCTATTTTACCCTCCAGAGAGGCAGTCAAGTACATCCAAGAAAGGCTGACCATCCCTGTGGATGACTTGGGCCGGGATTGCATCCTCAATGCAGCCAAGACAAGCATGTCCAGCAAGATTATTGGGCCGTATCCTTTCACTGTTAAGACAGTTTTGGCCATTTAGATAGAAACTACACCCCCCCCCCCCCCCCCCCCCTCCTCTCCAGGTTTTGATTGGTAACATTTGTATAAAATATGAGGACAGCATACACAAGTCAGATCTACCTTATACACAGCATTTTAGTTATAATCATTTACAGATTGAAACATTCTTCCCTAACCCCCTTCTTGATATTAAAATTTCAGGGGATGGTTTTTGAAAAATAGTATCATTTTGGTAAAAGATAAACGTGTGACTTGATTTATCAAAGCTGAAACATTTTATAGTTAAATTTCATCTTAATGTCTTAACTAAATTGTTACATTTTTGGTTATTGTGAGGGATTTGTTTGTTTGTCTCAGTTATAAATCGATCCAAAATCCTACAGTTTATCTGAATATAAAGGGAGGTAATTAAAATGAGGGACTTAACTTAACTTTCAAATAGCAATACAATCATCTTTAAATCTAGATGTCTTGAAAAATGAAAAAAAATCTTATGAAGATGTAAAGAATAGAACAACATATTTGTATTTGGAAAACATGTAAAATCAGAATTCAATTATTTTGATTAGGTTGGATTTGATCTGCTTTAGTAAATTTCATCTGTTTTACCGATTTAAAAAAAAATACAAAAAAGAGAAAATCATGACGATAATAAAATGGCCATAATATGTTACTGATTTTCAATTTTGAAATAGTAGGTATTGTAGGCATGTGATAGGTAATATTGGTGGTTGTAGGACATGTGGTGATGGTATTGGTATTCACCATCGTTGTTAGTTACATCTTTGTATACAGTGGAATCTGCATAAAGTCAAATTCTATTTAAAGTCATTACCTCATGTTGGTCTCAAATTATCTGTTCTTTATCTATATGCATTCCAGTGATAATGGATAAAAGCGTATGAACTCCGGCTGTCTATCAGGATTCCACTGTACTTAAACATTATTTCACCAGTTACATTTTGTAATGCCTCAGTCGTATGAGATTTATAGATGGGGAATAAACACAGCATGTTATTAGTTCATATTTTTGTGAATTTTTGTTTGTTTGATAGATGCATTTAGATCAATTTCATAGACTATTGATTATCTCAATTACGTGCTTCTTTTACCTGTGTCAGATAATTAGCTTCATGATTTCAATTAACATACTTCCCAAAAAAGGGTTTTGTCAGAAAAATAATCAGAGCTCCAGGGGTGACTGCTGAGCTCTGTCATTATTTGGAAAATGATCTGTGTGCAAAATTAACCAAATGGCATGTACTGTATCCTTAAATATAAGGGCAGGACCTCACAAAATTACAAAAGCTTCTAAATTTAGAAAACTTTTCCCGCTGACTTGCCAGACTGGATACTATTCAAGGTTGCCAATTTTCTGTATATTTACAGAGTTCAGTATGT
Source organism: Berghia stephanieae (assembly GCF_034508935.2). Lineage (NCBI taxonomy): Eukaryota > Metazoa > Mollusca > Gastropoda > Nudibranchia > Aeolidiidae > Berghia > Berghia stephanieae. The sequence continues at coordinate 25,764,047 of NC_088370.1, read as the reverse complement.
TATAAACCCTCAGTATATTTTCCATTCACCTGCTTAACCAGACAGACAGTAAGTACATATTTGTCTTTTTACTGGAGTTCAGCACTCAATGTGCTTGCATAACAGTTCAATAACCTTTAGCCTCCTGAATTGACAACCCTGATTCTTACCATAGACTTATAATTATTTTGAAATGCTTTATTATTCCCTTGACCGACAAACACAGTGATTCCGATTTTTTTGCCAATATGGTGGTGGACGCAGCCAATGCTATCAAGACACCAGATGGTAAAGGTGGATACCGTTACCCTGTCAAGGCTGTCAATGTCCTCAAGGCCCACGGAAAAAGTGCCAGGGAAAGTGTGTTGGTGCCTGGCTATGCCCTCAACTGCACTGTCGCTTCACAGGGTAAGTGAGGACCTCAGTAATTGGTGACCAACTCTCTGGAACTGGTGTCACATCAGGATGAATCAAATGTCAAAAAGTCGATTTAAATTATTAAAGTTACAATACGGTCGGATAATTTAACGTTTTGTCCTTTGCAGACCTGCCAACACTAAGAAATTGTGCTTTGAGCTTTTATATAGCGCAATATCTACTACAAAGCACTTTACAATGGGTCCCTGGCCAACAGCAAGACTTACCATTTAGGACGGGACATGATGCCTGTTAGTCGATATTACAATTTTTTGGACAGAGACAATGATGTTATGGCCAGGTGCTCATTTTACTCCTGATAATGGTGAGAGAATGTGAGTTAAGAGCCTTTCCCAGGGACTTAACTATGCTATTCGAGTAGGGAGGTCTGTTTTTATATCTCTAAAAGTTCATTCGTCCTCATCAGTAGACAAAGTATAGTTTACCAAAGTATCATATTTTAAGATTGTGGATTGAATGTTTTGAGCAACAAGCTTGCCCCAACAGTTGCCAATTTTCCGTATTTTTACGGAATTCAGTATATTCAGTTTTTGCCTCAGAATTGGCAACCCTGCACAATATTATTTTCACCCAGTGAGGCATATATAAGTGTAAAGCAATGCTACTCTACTTGTTAGGCATTTCCATATATACTGTGTTAGATTCTTTCTCTACAAATTTCTTGGGTGTGTGTTCAGTTGGCTTTTCGGTTTTCACATCTATTTCTTTCTTTGGATAATTGCTTGTCTCTGTCCCAGTCTGCTGATATCTTTGATTTTCCAGACTTGGACCATGCCTGTTGTTTATTTGTTGATAGTTGTATGTATGATGTATTTAATCTGTGGTTTATGGTATTTTGAGACTAAGTTTGATTGTAATGTATTCTGTCATCACTGTCTGTAGGTGATTGTGGATATTTTCTGCTGTTGGGAGGTTTGGTTTAAATATGGATTTGCTGAAGTGCTGAATTTCTTCGTACATATGGCAGGTTTTGGCTTTTATCTCTTCAAATCTTGATAATCTTTGGGGATGGGGAGAGTTTTTGGCTGCTTTTTGTTGTCGATGAGGATTTTTTTAAAGCGACAGTGAATCATTTTCCTGATTGCACAATGCTATTTGTTGCAAAATGTTGATGTAGAGCACACTTACAACAAACATGCTTATACTTGTAACAGATTAACGGAAATTTTTTCTCCCTTATTATTTCAATAAAATCTTATTGCAAACAATGAACAAGCGAAAGCCTTTTAGTTTAAATACTAATGCTGAGCCCTTCATTATATTTTTGTTCTATGTACATGACTAAAAATTGGTTACCGGGTTCAACTGTGCCAAGTTGTGTGAGGGAGAAGATTCCAAACCTCATTTTTGTGACTTGATACTATTTTTTAAATTATTATTATTATTATTATTATTACTGGGAAATTCCATGAAAATGTCAACCGAAGGGGTGTTTTACAATTCTTAAGAACATATTAAAATTTGGTACCAATTTGTTGGAAAATCATTCAGGATTATGAATATAAGGATATTTCGTGCATATTTGTGGTAGGATGCTTATTATAGCTTAATGTAAGGGTATCCCCTATTTGAAGAACGAAAAGAATATTATCTCAATATTATAAATCTTGCAACTTCTACAAAATTAGAGCCACCTTTGCTGTTGTTTATTGATATGAAAACAATTATAAGTATCAGGAACCTATATAAACATTCAAATTTACGATTTTAAAGAAATGTTGTCCTCATCGGTCGTTTTAATGACCTTGGGAAATTGTATGTCAGTCCGTTACCATTAAAACAGTATTTTTTCATCTACGAAAGATGTGATTGTTGTACAGACTCACTATTTCAGATTTTCTGTCCTTACATGAATGGCTTTAGCACTGTAAGATAATTTTTCAAGAAATTTATCATTTAAGGTACTTTTGTTGGGTAACGGACTGACATTTTTTAGGGTAACGGACTGACAGTAACAGACTGACAAATTCTATTTTAATTCAAAGACAATATATAAAAGTTGTTTTTTAAGTCTCAAGAGTAATGTCCACTCCAATGTGTTTCAACTGATCAGGCAGCCATTTTATAAACATTTGGATCATAAAATTTCAAACACTGGTCTTCAACATCAAGCCTGCTATTTTGCAATAGGTAAGTTGAATCTTTTAAAGCTTGTGAATCTTTTGATCACTTGAAGATCTTTGCTATGTTTGAATTAAGGGAAAAAACTGTTTTTTGTTCTATAATATCCTTATGACAATGGAGCTAGTAGTAGTCTTCTATTAAAGGGGCAAGAAGCCCTGGGAGAAATAAAAAGAAAATCAAACATTTAAATTAATGTGAAAAACTTTTGAGTCACTTTAAATGTAGTGGGTCAGCAAGCTGTTTAGCTGTGTATAATGTCAATATTTTGGTTGTTACAAAGTAATATGATACAAGTTAAAAATGAGTTTTATTTTCTTAGTTTTATTGTATTATTTTTAAGAAAACAAGATTTGCTTTTTATTCCGATTTGACTTTCATAGCTTATGATGTAATTTCGCTCAATTTTCTTTATTCACAGGTTCACGTTTCCTACTCTATCCATGGTTCAAATTATCAAGAAAGACTGAAAACTGATGGGCATTACGTTGTTTAGGAAAAAGATAGGCAACAAAAGCAGGAGTCTCAAAGAAAACTTGAAAGTGATTGTAAAGGACGCTTAAAAGAAATAACAGGATTTTTTCAAGCAAAATGAAAAAAAAGAGAAAAGCCGATCAAGTTATAACTCCAAAAGAAAGTAAACCAAGCACACCTAAACCACATCTGCCTCACATTTCAGCACAGGAAAGTAAAATACTGAATTCAACTTTGAGGGTCTACAATCCTCCCAAAAACTTTTTAAAAAATTAAACTATGCCTGTCCTGCTAAGGGCATCCAATACATCAACCAATGGTTTTTGAAATATTTTAATCATGGAAATGGGCTTTCAAGATGAAATAAAATAATTTGGTCGAAAATTTCTATTTGGACAAGAAGTTCTCTTGGCGAGCACCAAGTGAAAAAGATTTCATAATTGTGAGAGATGAAAAAAGAGAAAGGACGAAAATTCAAAAAAGTTTCGTGTAAAAAACCCTGAAAAAGAGGTTGTGATTGTTAGTGAATTTCATCCAGGAATCAAAATTGGCCTAAGTTTATTTTGCTCCCTCAGAACCTCAGAATGTACTTCTAAGAGAAATCCCACAATCTGCATAAGAAAATTGTAACAATCAAGGATAAAATGGTCCAAACGAAATTTTTGAAGATCTTTCTCAGATCTTATAACTGGCTTTCTGGTCAAGTGCAGATGAGGAAGAGATTGACTGCCAATTCTATCGACCAGTTTGAAGTGACGGTCATGCCTATTGACAATTCCTAAGCTTCAGGAATCAAGATGAAATACAGAATAAAAATAAGCTTCAAAAATAAGTACCAAATGAATGTTAAACCTTCCCCAGTTTTTAAGTCCTTTCTTATCTACATTTTTTTTTTTTTTTTTTGGATAATTTAATTTCATAGTTGAAATAAAGTTCCCGTTTGGCTGTGATAGAATAGATTTCAACTCCGCGAATCATTATTTAATTTTTTCAAAAGCAAAGTTGGGATTGAGGTAATCAGATGTCACCCATCAAGTTACTCATCATGCCCAATGTAGCTTGACATCCATATAAGGAAGAGTATTGGTTTGATCAATCACAATGGGTATTCAGTGTTGCTCCTAATTACATAATTTGTTCTTTGCTCTGGATTTTATGTAGTAACCGTTATTCTGAGTAATAAAATGCAGAGGTGTCAGTCCGTTACCATCCATTTGTCAGTCCGTTACCGACACTTTTTCAAAGACTGCAGATTCAAATTTTAGACAATCTTTTAAATATTGCTAGTGTGTTGTAGAACAACATCTCGTGGTTACTATAAAAGAACTTATTTGTTACTGGAAGGTTTAACTTCAGAAAGTTTGATCCATCTACATATAAAATTGAAAAAGATGGATTTTCTGATGTCAGTCCGTTACCAACATTATAATGTCAAAAAAATTCAAGTTGATAAAAATTCATCTTTATCCTTTTGATATATGATAAGGGCGGACATGATACATGTCCATGGGAAATATTAGCTCCATACAATAAATACATTGCATTTCAGAGCACGAAATGTATGCATTTTTGGTCTGATTTGTCAGTCCATTACCCTTGGAATTTCCCTACTACTACTAATGAAGAACTGTCAATATTTGCATAGAAATAAGGGCTATTACGAACAGGCATTCATCTACTTTAATTATTATACTACTGTATTGTGGAAAATAACGTAGATCGAGACGAATCTTTTGAACCATCTACGATCAAAATAAATCCAGTATTAAAGTTCGTGGTGCAAGAAAATTAATCTGGCAACAGAGAGTGGCCAGAAGGTGATTCTGAAATTCAAATGACTAATTGCTATGCCCCAACAGATTTTATAAATAATCGTTTGAGTCAACAGGTGATTGCATTACCCTGAACCCGCGGTTTTTTTTGCAATGAGAAAATTATGCAAAATTTTTGAAGGATTCTAAATATGTTGTATAACAACTAACTACATACAACCCATGTAATAAAATATCCCTGCGGAATTACGCAATTTCAAACTCAAAATTATGGGACAAAAAATGGCAAATTTTGTCAGAAATTATGCTGATTTGGAAATAGGCACAAAGTTGGGAAAACAAAATTACAATAAAAATCTTCATCACTACGGGGCACGTAAATGTCGCCAAAAAAAAGTACCAAAAGAAAAGAAAAAAAAAATGAATCAAAGAATTTGTCAAAAATTTGCAAATCTTTTGAAAAGGTTTGCAAGTTACTCTTATACGTATATCAATCTGTGAAAAAAATAGTTTTATATTTTTTAGATTTGCCAATATTTTGTGCTCGTTGGCAAAAATTTATCATTGGCTGAGCCGAAGAATTTTGACTCCCAACTCTATTTATTATTGGTGTTGTTGTTGTTATTATTATTATTATTATTATTACTAATATTGTTATTATTATCATTATCAATGTTATTATTATTTTTAATTTTATTTTAAAGAGAATGTATTTTACCCAAGCAATAATTATCCCTCTTGATGTTCTTGAGATTTACTGAGTAACAAAGAATTTTCTCTCCCTTCCTTAGCCATGCCCAAACAGGTGGCCAATCCCAAGATTGCTTGTCTGGACTTCAGTCTCCAGAAAGCCAAGATGCATCTGGGTATCCAGGTGTTGGTGGATAACCCTGACAAACTGGATGACATCCGAGAAAGGTGAGTGGACATTGTGCGGCTATGTGGTCTAGTGGTATGACACTTGCTTTTCGGATCGGAAGGTCCTGGGTTCGAGCCTCGCATGACGCATAGTTAAGTCCTTGGAGAAGGCTCTTTACTCACATTCTCTCACCGTACTCAGGTGTAAAATGAGTACCTGACCATTAACAACGTTGTCTCTATCCGAAAAAAAATTGTAATATCGCCTAACAGGCGTAATGTTCCGTCCTAAATGTTGCTGTTGGCCAGGGACCCATTGTAAAAACGCTGCGAGCACGTTTGGTGGATTTTGCGCAATATGAAAGCTCATTAAAAAAGACATTCAAACAACTCTTATTATTTGTGCGGATTTGTTTTCTAAATTAATTTAGTTTTTACAAGATATCAGTTGTTTTTTTTGTTTTTTTCCTTTCCAGCTTAATGTAAATGTTGCTGCTCAAAACTCAAAGAAATGAATAGAAATGTGAAATTTAATGTAAACTTCAATTTGAAAAACGAAAACAGATAATGTGAACGTTTCAGGTTTCCCCTTTATCAACATTTTTTTTTTTTACTTTCTTTGTTTTCTTAGAGAGTCTGATATCACCAAGGAGAGAATCCAGAAAATTCTGTCGGCAGGTGCCAACGTAATCCTGACGACTGGGGGCATTGATGATCTATGTCTGAAATACTTTGTGGAGGCCGGTGCTATGGCGGTCAGGAGATGCAAGAAGGCTGACCTTAAACGTATCGCCAAAGCCACTGGAGGTTTGTTTTCATTTTACACAGCAGCATTGTCATTGAGTGCCAGATTTCAGGCTTTTTGAAATAGATTTTAATTTTATTTCTGCATAGCTGCCCACCCTCCCGCAAATTGCGGGAGTCTCCCGTATTTATCACCGATCTCCCGCTCTCCCGCAGTTTTTTAGTATCTCCAGAAATCTCCCGGAAATTTATCAATTTGAATATTGAGTGTGATGAGTTGCTGGTTCTCTAGACAATCAATTGTCAACTTTTTTTTGGCTGGTCGATGCTATGAAAGCAACAGAATCGATACCAGTAATGTGGCAATAGATTATATAGAACAGTAAAGTTGCTGCCCCAAACGTAAACAAAGGTCGAGAAGCACATGGCAAACCACATGTTCCTGTCTTGACAGCTCACGTTCCAATGTAAATAATAGAAAGAAAATAACCTTTAAAATTTGGCTGTTAGGTGGCAAAAGAAACACATATTCATAAATACTCGATCATGCATCAAATAATGTCTAGATATGGATATTTTATGGAACAAAAGGTAAAATTTATCAAAAGTTACGTCTATCTATTTTTAGACCAGAGCAAATTATTGCGCTGGTATGAACAAAACGAGAATTATTCGGAGCCTGATTTTCATAATAATTTAGTCTTATATTATTATTTCTGCAACTGTTAGATTTTATGTAAACATATTTTCAATACTGAAAGTGTATTGCCTTCAACTCAAACTACAAAATTGGGAGACCTATATTGTGCGTAAATTATTCCGGTCCCTAACGGAAATCACTAGCAACTTGTTATTGTTTACGTTTGGGGCAGCAACTTTACTGTTCTATAGGATTGTAAAAGAATATATTGTGGTATCGATATTATCAATTGAGAATAATTTGCTTTTGCTTCTGCCCTGCCTTAAGTCTTCATCAATTTTCAAAATTTCCTAACCACAACATGTTTCAATTGCTGAGGACGGTTTCTTTCTAATTGGGAGTAATTTGTATTTGCCTTTTATACTGCCTAAAGACTTTGTTAAATTGAGACATGGCAGTTAAATTAACAAATGCAATTGGACATACCTCTGCATTCTGGTTCATTGTTGTGCATCACGAGGAGTAATCATGTGGCTTTTGAAGAACTAGCAGCGTGTCTTCACTTCAGGTCAGTAAAAATGTAATCTCCCTGATTTTTGTTCCAAATCTCCCTCTTAATTTAATTACCGGGTTGGCAGCTATGTTTCTGGCATCTGGATCATCTCATCATAATACCATTTAGAGACAAAAGGATCACATTTCAGCATGAGTTTCAGGCTTTTTTGAATTTGTTGGAATTTGATCTCAGGCTTTTTTTTAATTCAGTGTAAATGGATTTCAGGCTTTTTTTAAAATTCAGTGGAATTTGATTTCAGGCTTTTTTTCAATTCGTTGGAATTGGATTTCAGGCCTTTTTGGCCTGACCTACTTACATCCATGCAGTGTTATTGTTTGTAGTGTTTTCTGATAATAGCCTGAATAATCTCTGATTTTATCACATAGTTGCCAACCATTCCGTTAAATACGGATTTGTTTTTGTTCCGTATTTGACTTCCATAAGTCCTTATTTTTAGTTCAAAATCCGTATTTTGTAATTTTTGACTAATTTGTGGTAAACAAGGCACGTGAGCCTAATGAATTATTATTATTGATCCATTATTATTACTATTACTACTACTATAATTGTTATTATTATTATTATTATTATTATTATTATTATTATTATTATTATTGGTGTCCAGTGAGAGCATAATCTCCATTTGTGTAGCTCTTTAATTTGAATTATGCCTCTATCATAAATGATTTTCAACAATTAAAAAAGTTCCATTCGTTTATATGACGCCTGTTTTTTACTCAAACCTTTCATAATGTATTGGAGATTTGCATAGAATATGGATGTTATCCTCAATATACTTTGAATATTCTAAGACAGTATTGATACTTTCACTATTTGTTACAAATATTATTTTAATTAAGAATAAAATTAAATCCACATCTTTGATTAGAATCTTTCAATCAGAAAATCAATTGCTTATATAGCTTAAACATGACAATGATTATTTCCCTTTATTAATGTATGAAATATGAATTTAATCCCTTTAAAAAAAACATCTTCATCTGATTTTAATTATTTTTTTTTCAAGCAAGCTTTTGTAACGGTTTAGGTTCAAGAAAAATAAGTATACTCCATTTTTAGGTGTGTTTATCTTGTCAAAGTAAAGAAGTAGGAATTCTCTGATATTTAGAGGTGCATTTTACTATAACTACTATTATTGTGTACTACTTAAAGAGCATTATGTTGCATGAAAGAAAACATATATGCAATCGCCTACTTTTTATCTGAACTCGCCTAATTTTTACCCCAAAACACCCTCTCAAGTGATGTAACAGGTTGGCAGTTATGCATTTCTAACCATCCTAAGTTATTTCATTTATTTTACAATTGTGCTTCTTGTGTATTGGTCCTTATCAAAGTTGAGGCAGTTGAATTCTTTCTTTATGTTGTCTGTTCTGAAATTTTGATCTCATTGTGGAATGTGTCGTTTTAATGTTTCAAATGTGCTGGTACTAAACCCGATAATTTAGCAACATTTGGACTGGCCTCTGTTATCTCAAACTTGTTAGTGTTAGTAATAGTAATTAAAAAGGCTGACTTTGATATGTTTCGATTCGATGAAGGGGGGGGGGGGGGGGGGGGCGGCACACGTCGTCCCCTCATCCCGGGCCAAACGAGCGTTCCTTGGAGAGACTTCGATAGCTCAGTTGGTAGAGCACTCACTTCATGCGCAAATGGATCGAGATCGATCCCATGCAATGTCAAGGTTTTTTGGGGTTTTTTTTGTATTTTTTTTTTTGGTGGCATTGATGACCTCTGTCTGAAATACTTTGTGGAGGCCGGTGCTATGGCAGTGAGGTGGTGCAAGAAGAATGACCTTAAACGCATTGCCAAAGCCACTGGAGGTTGGTTTTGTATGTCTTTTACACAGCAGCATTGTCATTGAGTGCAAGATTTCAGGCTTTTTGAAATGGATTTTAAATTTATTTCCGGCATCTAGAATTTATTTATGTTAGACCTGTAAATTCTCAGTCAATTAACTGAAATCAGTCAATTTGTCAAATTCAAATATTTACAAAAAGGAAAGAAAGAAAGAAATGAATTTTTAAAAAAAGAATTCACAAATCGTAGTCGAATGACCGTAAAGTAATTAGGAGTGTTCCACAGCGCTATCATTGCTCATGGGGACCGTTTATATTAACGATGTATATATTGCCAAGACTAAGCGACGCTTTTTATAAAAGGCGTGTCTGAACACATCCCTGGGTATTTTCACACATCCTTCGTTAAATTATTTTTTCACTTTCCAAACCCGTCGTGATCCCAACTGTAGCCAATTTTAACTGAGCCACCGAGCGATAAATTTCACTGTTTCATCTAAGCCAAAATTGACCACATTTACCTGGCGAGTCTCAAAAGTATGATAAAGTAAATTGCGAATGTTATGTAGACACCTTCAAATCGAAAGTTAGGATAGATTGCTACAAGCACATTTCGATTGCCTCACGTTGTAAACAAACTGGTTGACCGTTTCTTCACTGATTGGGTACCTGATTATAAGGAACAATGGTAAGTAGCCTAATTAATTCCCGTGCAAATCAGGACGTTTTCTGCCATTGCTTTGCTCAAGCCCAAGCGAGCTTGCTGTTTTGTGGCGATTTACCTTCATTTCGATTCTTTGAATTTTTCCGCTACCTACGCCTGCCGAAGTTTCTTCTTGATAATTCACTTCTACTTAATAATTCAGTGTATTGGCCAGAAGTCATATTTATTTAATTTTTTTTTCTGTCATTTACTGATTGAAAATCAAGTTTGCTCATTGCTACATTATTCTAATGTTCTCACAATGGCTTAGCTGTTCGTGGATCGCAATTCAGACTTGTGGAGCATCGATAAAGATGTGAGGAATAAATTCAATAGGTCATGCTAGAAGTTAAAGATGATAATGGTGATTATTTCTCTGACTATGTCAAAAAAATTCCAGGCAGGAATATGATTTTGATTTTGATGAAGTCATCTTTACCTATATGAATGACATGCTTATTTAGCATTCCTTCTACATCAAATTATGGCAGTCATACTTCCAGTAAGAAATAACACCCACTATTTTAATGTATTGTATTTATCACTCTCCTCTCCAATGATGCCCTTATTTTTTAAAAAAATAATTGAATCTTCAGTTTGTCGAAGAGTTTCAGTCAATTTTTATAGAGCTCATTTACAGGTCTATTATGTCTCAACACATGATGGATTAAAATATAAAAATTAGAAAACCAAAAACTACATCCCCCCCTTTCTTCACAACAGAATACCCAGAAGAATAAAAGAATTTGTTTTCTCATGCTATGTATTGATAATAACTTTTCAGCTCTCTTGTTAAATTGTTAGGGTTGCAGATTTTCCGTTTGTTTATGGAATTCAGTCAGTTAAAAAACGTCCATATATTTTAGTAAATAGTAAATAATGAATTTATATAGCGCCTAAACATCTTTCCAATCAATGGGTGAGTGAAGTCAAATGTTTACAGAAGGTGAGCCAATTAGATAACGAACCTGACATTTGACCTATTGTTATCCTTAACTACTATTATCATTTCATGTATTGAAAAGTAAGTACTTAATGTCCTTGTACTGGAATCCAGTGATCAGATAGGGTTCGATCGGTGTGTTTGCAATCAAGTGCAATAGAACTTTGCATCCTGAATATGGGCTTTACCATTACACAGGTCTTTGTTGTGGTTCTGCTGAAAAAGAAGTGGGTATTAGTCTTTATGAGAGGCCTTCAGTTTGAATTAATTGTAATTAGATATTAATAAATTGGGTTGCCCTTAAAATTATCTGAAAAATCTTCATAGTTTAATGATTTGTTATGGCTCCATGAATGTGAGATTTTTTAAAAAACAATGTTAATCATCAATTAGCGCTTCACATTTAAGTTGGAAGGTGAAGTATGATGGGAATTTATGATTAAAATGTTATCACTCATCAATTCTCCAGCCACCTTCATGATGACCCTTGCTGACATGGAGGGCAATGAGACCTTTGAATCATCTTACTTGGGCCAGGCTGACGAAGTTGTACAAGAGAGAATCTGTGACGACGAGCTTATTATCATTAAAGGGTGGGTTTGTTATTGGAGCTGCTTTCTTTTTCTCTTTTTTTTTTTCTTCTTTCCTATCCTGCTTTTAAGGGTATACAAAGTGGAGGGTCTAAATGGCTTATATCAAAGTGACAAATCAGGGAGCAGGCACTGGTGTAAGATAAGTATCTGAAAAGTGCGTATGAAAGATACGATCTCCAATGGAGGATGACTGATTTTTTCAGATGTTTTTTTCTTCTTTTTCTTGTATATTTCTTTCTTGTTTTGTCTGGCTCAGTTTTTTCTTGGAATTCAGATTTTGTAGAAAAATAGTTTCCATATTCTTTTGTCTTTTCAAGTGGAGGTTTATTCAAACTGACATTTTAAAAAATTTTTGTTATGATGAGCTTGAGAAGATTGAGTGCATTGTTTGTTCATTGAATCACAAAGATATCTTATTTCATAATTTCAATAATTTTGACAAAATTCAGTTTTCAGCATATGATAGCAGATTAAACAGGGGTAGTATTAACATTTTTATATTACAATGTTTATTTTCAAAGAGGTGGACACCAAACTCAATACCATATTTTATCAAAACTGTTCAATACGTTTTTGCCATTCCAGTCCCAAAGCTCGCACTGCTTCCTCCATCATCCTGCGAGGCGCCAACGACTTCATGGTAGATGAGATGGAGAGATCCGTGCACGATGCCCTCTGCGTGGTTAGAAGAGTGCTGGAATCCAAGAAGGTGGTGGCTGGAGGAGGTGCTGTAGAGGCTGCTCTCTCTATATACTTGGAAAACTTTGCCACATCTTTGGTGAGTAGTTGAAAAAAATACTCTGAAGAGTTTTGTGATTTGCTGTCGGACCAAGCAGATAGACAGTGGAATCCGCATGAGGTCAACACTAATCAACAGCTCTTGTTAGTCCTAAATTATCTGTCTTTTACTTTTATCTAAGTGTGTTCCATTGATAATGGATAAAATGAACCAATCTTTCTGGTTGGCTTTATCAGAATTCCACTGTATTGAGCTTTATATATATATATATATATATATATATATATATATAAGGGCAATATCCACGAAACATGCTCAAAGCGCTTTAAAGGATTAGGGGTCCGTAGCCAACAGCAACACTTAACATGTAGGATGAGAAATGGCACCTATTTTACAAGTTTTAAGACAGAGGCAACAGTTATTGTCCAGGTACAGCAGAATTTTCACTGCCACCAACTCTTACCAATTTCTTATTCATCATCATCAGCCCGGCTATGTGGTCTTGTTGTATGGCACTCACCTTTGGAGTGGAAGATCCTGGGTTTGAATTCAGGAAAAGTCCTTTTACTTAATACACAAAATCAGCCTTTTTCAATCAGAGAATAAGTACACTGTGCTGCCTTTAAATGACATAGCTGACCTGCCAACCAGCCTGATTTCTCTTGAGATCATCCTCAATCTTCAATTTCTGAAATCTGGACACTTTAATCAATAGTACTTTTTACAGAATTAGTATTACTTTGTAAGAGTTGAGGCATATTGGGTCAAATTTCATATTATTATTTTTTTCTTCGAGCTTCGAGCAGCAACATTTACATAACTTTCACTGGAAGAAATGGAAGTTGTGTTCCAAACAGCATATGAAGTTTATCGGTCATTATCCCATCCCTCTCCCTAAATAGTAATGTGTAATGATATCATGTTTACAATAATGATTTGTGACGTCAGATTATCAAGCGTAAATTTCACTAAAAATCTGATTCCTTAAAAAGAAGTATCCATACCTGCCAACCCTTCCGCTTTTGGCGGAATCATTCCGATTTTCACCCTTCATTTCCGCCATTCCGCCAAAGTCTCTAAAATTCCGATTTTCAAAAATAATGACAATCAAAAGGAACATTGAAAAAAAAAAAAAAAAAAGAACACTCATAAGGAAAAGGTGAAAATAAAATTATACGTTTAACGAGTTTCAAAAGGGAGGTAAGTAGGAAAATTAATCACCCCCCCTCACACACTTCCACCTTTAACACACGTGATTGTGTTGCCAGCTGTGCAAGAATCCCGTTTTCATGTGTTAAGTGGCAAAGTTGGTGGTAATTTTGAGAGAGAATTATCCATTAGTAAAATTTGGCGGTTTATAGTGCTAGGTTTTGGCACATGCTTTATTCTGGCGCCTTTCATTGTCTTCTTCAGTCTTCAGCTGTTGGTCAGTTGTCAGTTGATTCAAAGTCGCACACATGCAATCATCGCTGGATTAATTTGTTGATTTTTTTCTCTTCTTTCAAATTCATTATTTCTCTTGGAGTTTATTGACTTAGCATTTTGTGGACATTCATCAGTAGATTGTGTTTTTATTTAATCAGGTTTGAGAACAATCGGACAATTTTGTGTATATATTAATATTTCAGTTAAGATTACTCGACTTCGTTGACTTTGGACTCTGTTGTGATTTGTGTCTTTGTATTTGTGGGAACGATCTAAAAGCATGTCTAATCCAAAGAAACCTAGAATCATGCAGAAATACTGTCCTCTGTATGAAGAAAGATGGCCAGGAACAATTAAATTAACTTAATAATTCAAAAGGTGCATATGACATCCAGGGATCAGACATGCCACCAAGTTCGATTGACAAGCAATCAGCTGTCAAATGCAAAGAGTGCCTGTTACAGGCATTTGAAGCAGTAGATTACCACCATCTTTTCCGTGCAGTTCCCGGAATAAGAATAGAACTGCCGCTTTGCTTGCGTGTCGTAGAAGGCGACTAAATAGCTTGACCATGGTGATGCAGTGATTGTGGTAAGTAAAATTACAAATTCCAATTTTTTGTCTCAAATTCCAATTTTTTGATATTTTGATTCCACTTTTGGAATGTGAAGGGTTGGCAGCTATGAGTATCATTTAAATGTTTTTGAAGATGTCTTTTATTCAAAGATGACGAAATAGGAATCGATTGAGGGGTAGAATAAAAGATTTCTTACACTCTTGGGTTTTGGAATTCAAACTTTGTTCCCAACGCACATTGGCAAGTTCGTGCAGTGGTTGGGAACACGTCCAGAATTCCAAAAAGCAAGAGAGTAAGACTGGTATATTATGAACTGCCTTGGAAATTCAGTATGTTATTTTTACATCTTTTTACAATGCCATTCGTCGACCTGAATTACACAGGCAAGTCGTGAACAGTTGGCTATAGCAGAGTTTGCCCAATCTCTACTTGTGATTCCCAAACAACTGGCCATCAATGCAGCCCAGGATTCCACTGACCTAGTGGCCAAACTGAGGGCCTTCCACAACACCTCACAGACACGAGCTGAACACAATGAGCTTAGATGGTGAGTTTAGATATTTGGTCGTTTAGGTTATTTTTGGATTGCTTTTTTTTCCTTCATTAAAAAAATTCTCGACTTTCTTAGGGGTCTCGCTAACCAAATTTAAGATATAGATTTTACCGACCCCTTTGTTCACTTAGCACTGATTTGGTTGCTGGGTCTTGTTTTATTTGGGAAAAATGGTACTTTGCAAATAATTACTGGGTGGGGTTCCTACCTCCCATAGTGGGCAGGGAGGTACTTACTGTGTCTTCTATCCCCCTGTATCTGTTTTCCAACTTGCTTTCTCTCTTGTCTTAGAATGAGATTACTTGGTTTTGTCCTGACCCTGGCCGGATACCCTGGCTGAGAGGGAAACATTCAAACGTATGGTTAGTTTTGGGAGATGATATTGTTTTCCTTGTAAATCATCTCTCAGTTATGCACTGTATTAATTTGTATACATATTCTATATGATTTGTAAACATTTGAGTGTGTTCCTCTTAGTAGGGACCTGTGCTTGTGTCTGGATGAGACTTTTAGGTGATCTCAAACTAAGTACTTTGATGGTGTGCTTTTGGAATCTACATCTGTTCCCTATTTGAACCAATTCCCCTTTGCCTTCCTTTTTCTTGGGTGCTCTAATTGTAATTCTAGAACTTTTTACTTTCCCATTTTCTTCCTTTTTACTCGCGCTGATATGACCTTAATGTGTTGCTAGCGCCGTAAAACCCTTAAGGGGCGGTTTGGGTCTAATTTTTAGGAAAATCCTTCGAAAAATTGATTTTGAGATTTTGGTGGAAAATAATATTTTATTATTCTAGAAATAATATAAGTGAAGTCCAAATTCTTAAACTAGACTATAAAGGCACGAAAAACACAGTCGAAAATGGTACAGGGAGTAAGAAAAGTGTGAAAAACGGGAAGCTATTTTGCTATTTTCTCAATATGTCATTTTTCTAAGGGTATGGGATACTGTGTCAAACGTTTCTCAGAATCTGTTCAATGAAATTGTCTGAAATTTTCCACAGTTATCACAGAGATAATGTATTGTGTCACCATAGAGAGATTTTTTTGATAAGATATGTGAATTTTGAATTATAATCCTAATTCTGAATTTTTAACATCAATTTTGTCATAACATTTTGATTCTCAACTTTGTAATGTTCTAATAAAAATTTCATAAGCTAAAGCCGTAAAATCTCTCTATGGTGACACACTATTGTACAATGTTGACAAGAGGGAAGAATATGGAGGTCATTCCTTCATTAGTTTTGTGGAACGTTGGCCACGAGATTGTTATATTTTTTTATGTCAGACCCCCAAATTAGGTCGCAAAATGGGTATCAACACAGATAATCAAAATTTTTCACCATAAATGTTGTTTTCTAACCTATAATGACGATATAGAATGATTAAAACTGCCGAATATTGGTAATTAATTTTTTTTTTAGAAAAGACCCAAACCGCCCCTTAAAAAACACACACAAAAAAAGCAAATAATGAGTGTACTATCCAAAGAGTAGCAAGCAATAATTGTCTGTTTAATGCTGCAGAATCTTGAAGTCTTATGTCCCTGAAGGATTAGTTGATTTTTATGTGTTAACTTCTAAAATTCTCTGAAGAAAAAAGAAAACATGCTTTATATCTGAGGTTTGAGTCATGGCAGAGTTTTTGATTGGACAAATTGGAGAGTGAGAAACCAGAAATACACTGAAAAAAGAAAAATTCTTGGCTAGTAACTAGTAGGACTTTTTTCTCTATTTGATTGTTTGACTTAAAAAAAAAAAAATCATGTGAGTAGTAGCATTCATTATTCAAAATGTTTTTTGGGTTTTTTTTTTAGAAATATGACCTTTTTTTTACTGCTAGGTCTCTTTGAATTTCCTTGTGTTTGATAATAGTTTTGAGTTCCTATACCAACCAGTCATTCATAGAAGTTTGTTTTAGTAGAATGGACAATTCTGGGTGGGGTTCCTGATCTCCCAGGTCCCATAGTGGACGGGGAGGCACTAATTGTGTCTCCTATCCTCCTATATCTGTTTTCCAACATGCTTTCTGTCTTTGTCTTTGGAATCAGATTACTTAGTTTTTGTCTTTACCCTGGCTGGGAGGGAACCAGTCAAATGCATTGTTAGTTTTGTCTCCTAAATCACCTTTCTGTCATGTACCGTATTATTTTTTCTTTTACATGTCTAATGATTAGTAAACCTTTGACTTTGAGTGTGTTCCTCTTAGTGGAGACCTGTGCTTGTGTCTGGATGATCTCAAACTAAGTACTTTGATAGTGTGCTCTTGTAAACTACACCTGTTTCCTATTTGAACCATTTCCCCTTTGTCCTACCTTTTCTTGAGTCCTTTAATTGTAATCCCAGAACTTTCTCATTTTCTTTGATGAGTAGGGCAGTTTAATAAATATGGTACTGATCTGTCTTGGGATATTGACTGAATAGTTGAGGGCAGACAACATTTTGTATTAGTCAAGGTTTTACTCTCTGGGCATTCATTTAGTTTGGCTTTAAATAACATCAAATTTTGGTTTGCCACATATCGTACTCGAGCTTAAATCTAGACTATGACTGTTTTCTACAGGGTTGGCCTCGACTTGTACGATGGAATCGTCCGTGACAATCGTAAAGCAGGTGTTCTGGAGCCAG
Source organism: Berghia stephanieae (assembly GCF_034508935.2). NCBI lineage: Eukaryota > Metazoa > Mollusca > Gastropoda > Nudibranchia > Aeolidiidae > Berghia > Berghia stephanieae. Next base: position 25,746,485 of record NC_088370.1, on the reverse strand, counting down.
CCGTGTCAAAGATCAAATCCCTCAAGTTTGCCACGGAAGCAGCCATCACCATCCTCCGCATCGATGACCTCATCAAACTCCAGGCTGAAAGGCAAGGTGGCCAGTCCTACCAGGAAGCGTACAGATCTGGGACTCTGGATGGTTGAAAACTGGGAAATGGGAAGGTGTTAGAATCGCTTGGGTGATTGATGTGGGAAGAGAGTGCAGGGTGAATGCGGATACACATTATTTATAGCTGTTCATTATCAATACAGAGTATATGGTCATGTTTGCAAAAAAGATTTAGGTCTACCTGAATGAAAACTACACAGTGTCAGTTATTTTGCAATCCAATACTTTCTTTTCTATTTTAGTTGCCGGATGATATTTTGTAAGTGCTGAGTGTTTTTGTTTATGATATAATGATCCAGTGTCTCATCCACATGTGCTAGTTTGAATGAAATTCGTATCATTTCGTCATTTTGAATGAGATGAGTTTGTTTGATTTAGTCAGCATACACAGGCAAAGTTAGATTACATCAATGGTCCCTATATTATCAAAGTTAACTTTCTCTCTGACATTGTTTTTAGTCTCTGCTGTTCATACAAACTTAATTCAGAATTTATGTTTTTTTATATTTGGGCAAAACTTGGCCCAAATTTTTTTTAAAAATCTGGTTCACTTAGTTACAAAACCCGGCTGAGCCATTGAATTTACCGGAATGATACTTAAAATGTGATATGCTTAAGTGTTTTGGAAATTAGCGAGTCATGTTTAAGCTGATGCATTTTTTTTTTTTTCTTTAAAATGCCTGTAAAGTTTGAGAGTGTTTTTTCATGTTTGCCTGGAAGAAAATTCATGACCTATCATTCATTACTTGCCTTTATCATTTTCCCGAATTTCCCTTACCAGATATAATAAAGGTGACGGTGTTGCCAGTGTAACTACGAGTAACTCCAGTACTTTACAGATACAATTCAATTTGTTCTATACTTATGAAATCAGAATAGCAAGTAATATTCAGTCGACTTTTATACGCTATATAGGACAATGTCAAAAAAAAAAAAAACAGGTCGTTTTCATATCTTTTGCCACAAAATTACCCAAATACATTATTGCTATGAAATTCTAAGGATTGAATTAATTTTTCGGAGTTGAATAATGAAAAATAAACCAAAAATGGACAATTCAACATCAATAGAATAGTAGAAATAGTTTTTTAAAGGTTGAAATAAAAAGTATGGACAATGTATTGAATTTTGTCCACAGTTTCTCGTCACTTTAAAAAGCCGAACTTCTATAATTTTGATGCCAGGTTGTCAGTTTTAGGTTTGTTTTTCATTATTTAACTTTGAGAAACTAATGAGAAAGATTTTTTATTCCTCTTAGTTTTTTTAAAAAGGAACTTAGTATTGGGGGAATTTAGTGGCAAATGTTTCAAAAACGACACTTTGGCCCAGCCTGTATTTAATAAAAAATAATTACTAATTGCTGGATAGGGAAATGATGAAGGTGAGTGGACAGTCATTTTTATGTTTTTTTGTTTTTGAACTTGTGTGATTCTTTATATTTTTATATAAATTTTGCCTTGTTTTTTTTGTTTTGTTTTTTTTTTTTCCTTTCTTTATGACTATTTGTCAAAAAATAAAGAAAATCTTATACATTCAGATACATTTTCTGCATTTTTTCAGGTGTGCCCAACTTGTTGATAAAGTACACATTTCATTATCAGCTTCCGCCTAACCGTGGATTGTGGATTTCCACATTAAAAATTTTTTTTTTCAGTAAAAAAAATGACCTAAAACTGTTGCAAGTACCATAAAACCTCGACAAACAAACAAACAAACAGACCTTCACATCAGGATTGTTTCCCGTATTGTTCTTTGAATCTGTTTCTGTTCCCTATTTGCTGGTTGGGGTTCCCTACCTCCACAGTGGGCAGAGAGGTACATACTGTGTCTTCTATCCCCTTATATCTGTTTTCCAACATGCTTTTCTGTCTTTGTCTTGGTATGAGATTGCTTGGTTTTGTCCTGATCCTGGCCGGAGTCCTTGGCTGGGAGGGAAACAGTCAAATGCATAGTTATTGTTTTGGGAGATGATATTTTTTTCCTTGTACAGGGTGGCCAGGGAAGTCGGAAATTTGAAATTATGTCGGAAGCCGTACTGGATGGTCTGAAATTTTCTAAAAAAAAAAAAAAAATTAAAAATGCAAAAATTTACTTTCATTGCGTATGAAGCGGAAGTGTGCACTGCTATTGCGCGATCTTGTGCGATAGTATCGGTTTTAATCACCGTAACTGTACTCGATACTTTTGTACTTCCTTACTAAGAATTTACACGGAGCTGTTTACAGAAAATCCGCATCGTGTAGGTAGGTATCGTATTCTTTTTTCGTTATCGAGTGCTAGCCTATCCTCACCAGAGTGCCTAAATCAAATTTCATTTCATTTCATTCGGTACATTTACGCACGTCGATTCCAAATCCAGTCTGTTTTTTTTGTGTGACTGAGCATCAGTGTGAATTGTATTTGGATTTCGTTTGAAAATTGATTGAAATAGAATATTCTGCCCTTATTTTTTATTGTTGCTTCACTATTATGGGATAAAAGTTAATTTGGTGGACTCTGGGTGGGGATCCTGACCTCCCATAGTGGGCAGGGAGGTACATGCTGTGTCTTCTATCCCCCCATACCCGTTTTCCAATTGTTTCCTGTCGTCTTGGAATGAGATTACTTGGTTTTGTCCTGACCCTGGCTTGAATTCCTTGGCTGGGAGGGAAATAGTCGAATGTATAGTTGTAGTTTTGGGAGATGATATTTTTTTCCTTGTAAATCATCTCTCTGTTATGCATTGTATTATGTTCAGTTTACATATTATATTATATGATTGGTAAACATTTGAGTGTGTTCCTCTTAGTTGGGACCTGTGCTTGTGTCTGGATGAGACTTTTAGGTGATCTCAAACTAAGTACTTTGATAGTGTGCTCTTGGAATCTACATCTGTTCCCTATTTGAACCAATTCCTCCTTGTCTTACCTTTTCTTTTGTGGTTTAATTGTAATTCTAGAACTTTTTACTATCCCATTTTCTTCCTTTTTACTGGCGCTGATATGACCTTAATGTGTTGCAAGCGCCGTAAAACCCTTAAAAACAACAAACAATAATTTGGTGGACTGTATCATTCGTATTCATCTTCAGTCAGAAATAAGTGAACCTCATCCAGATTGATAGATAAGTCATAAAACTACCATTACCATTTCATTTTTTCTTGCTCTCTCTGACTACTTTTCGTGTTAATTCTATTTGGATTCCGTTGACTGAATTACAATATTTTGCCCTTATTTTTATTGTTGATCCTCTATTATTATTATGGGATAGAATATAATGTAAATATTTGGTGGATTGTTCCAGTATCATTCGTGTTCGTCTTCAGTCGGAAATAAGTGAACTTCATCCAGATTGATAGATAAGTCAAAGAACTAAGACAATGGGGAAGTGTCAATTTAATCCAGATTGGCTCAGTGACAGCAGATTTTCACAATGGCTTGTTGCTGTTCCCAATGACAAGAATAAATTTTCGTGCAAATTTTGTAAACACAGTTTTTTAATCGGAACATCAGGAATTAAGGCATTGAACAGTCATATGTCCTCTCAAAAACATTCTAAATCTAAATCACGTGATTCTGTTTCTAACTCCAGGTCAATTTTAAACTTCACTACATCATCTAAATCAAATACTCAACAATCTACCTCACAAGCTAACATTAATGCTACTGTTACAACTTCCTCGTCAGCTAATCAATCAACTTTGAAAGTCTCAGACAATGATGTACTAAAAGCTGAGATTCTGTGGACCCGTCATGTAATTTCTAGTCACAGTAGTGCTCGCAGTTCTGTAGACATGGGCCCTTTATTTAAAGTTATGTTTGCTGGCCACCCTGTTGCTGAGAAATTTAAGTGTTCGCGCACCAAGCTTCATTATCTGTCAACTTTTGGAATTGCCCCTGCTATCAGAAGTCAAATATTATCTACGATTAAAAGTGTCGACAACTACGTCATTATGTTTGATGAAAGCATGAACATGCAGAAAAAACAGATGTTCATGTCCGTTTCATATATGTCCATGGAACTGTGAAAACAAAGTATATTTATTCTTATTTCCTTGGACACGCCACAGCAGCAGAAACAATCTCAAACATTAATAATGATAACTTGCTGCAACAGTTGCAATGGATGGCCCCAATGTCAACTGGAAGGTTTTTAAAGATGTTTCATCTTCAATGACAGAGGAAGGAGGAAAGTCTCTGTTGAACATTGGATCTTGTCCACTCCATGTACTTCACAACAGCATCAAAGCTGGACTCAAAGAATCTGGATGGGAGATTGACACTTATTAAGATCTTTGTATTATTTGTTTCAAGACTCTCCTGCAAGACGTGAGGATTTCTTGGTACACACTGGCAGTAAGATGCTACCACTGAAGTTTTGTGGCCATCGACGGCTGGAAAATATTTCTGCTGCAGAGAGAGCCATTGTAATCTGGCCTTTCGTCATGGATTATGTGACCAAAGCAAAAAAAGGTGAGGTCACTGAGCCCATGTGCAAGACTTTCAAAGTTTTGTTGGATATCCAAGGGGATAAAGTGATACTTGCCAAGCTACACATCTTTGTTTTCATTTGTACAATTTTAAGGCCCTTCCTTTTGAAGTTCCAGCGTGATGAACCCCTTGTTCCCTTCCTTGCAAAGGAAATTAGTGCTGTTGTTAAACAGCTGTACAGCTTGATTTTAAAAGATGTAGATGGAATGGACGAAATTGTGGCTCCTGCAAATGTCGACACTCAGTTGTTCAAGCCATATGGAAAAATCGAAGTAGGCTGTCATGCTGAGAAGATTTTGACAGCTGAGAAAAGGAAATTATCGGAATTAAATCTTATGGACTTCAGGCTGTCATTCCAAAAATTAATTAAGGCCTGCATTAAAAAAATTATTGAAAAGAGCCCTCTAAACTTCCGTTTCACCAAGAATGTTGCTTGCTTTGACCCAGCTCTCATTGTCGGCAACAGTGCAAAGGCCAAGGATCTTCTGAAGGCAACTGCCAATCACCTTCAGCTCTGTGGTTGGATTACACCTGAAGAAGTTGATCAATCACTTCTTCAATTTTCAACCTTTAAAGAGGCAGTTTCCAGGCACCGATTCTCTGCAAGTGACCGCCTGGACAGTTATTTTACTCTGCATGGATGTCTGGAAAGTGTACCAGCTCTAGGGAAGATACTGAAGATGGTGTTGGTATTAAGTCATGGCAATGCGGAGGTGGAACGAGGCTTCTCTATTAATAAAGAGGTAACCGTTGAAAATCTGTTAGAGGAGACTCTCATTGCAAGAAGGTTACTGTGTCAGTTTGTTCACAATAAGAACATAGCTGAGATTGTGATTAGCAAGGAGATGTTGTCTTACTGTGTCTTCTATACCCCTATACCTATTTTCCAATTGTTTCCTGTCGTTGTCTTGGATTGAGATTACTAAGTTTTGTCCTGACCCTGGCCGGATTCCTTGGCTGGGAGGAGAACAGTCGAGTGTATAGTTATTGTTTTGGGAGATGATATTTTTTCCTTGTAAATCATCTCTCTCTTATGCATTATTTTTTTTTTATTTTTAACATATTTGTAAACATTTGAATGTATTCCTCTTAGCGGGGACCTGTGCTTGTGTCTGAGTCAGACTTTTAGGTGATCTCAAACTGATGGTGTGCTTTTGGAATCTACATCTGTTTCCTATTTGAACCAATTCCTCTTTGTCTTACCGTTTCCTGGGTCCTTTAACTGTAATTCTAGAACGTTGTACTATCCCATTTTCTTCCATTTTACTGACGCTGATATGACCTAAATGTGTTGCAAGCGCCGTAAAACAATTTAAAATAAAAACAATGAGCCTTTTCCAAGGACTCAACTATGCGTCGAGCGAGGCTCGAACTCAAGACCTTCCGATCCAAAAGCGAGGGAATGGTCCACATAGGAAACATTTAGATTCCAAGAGCACACTATCAGTGTTCTTAGTTTGAGATTACCTAAAAGTCTCAACCAGACACCAGCACAAGATCCATCTAAGACTAAGAGGAATACACTCAAATGTTTACAAATCATGTTTAAAAAAATAAAAATAAATAACGGTGCATAACAGAGAGATGATTTACAAGGAAAATAAATATCATCTCCCAAATCTCTTGCTATACATTCGACAGTTTCCCTCCCAGTCAAGGACTCCGGCCAGGGTCAGGACAAACTAATCTCATTCCAAAACAAAGACAGAGAGCAATTTGAAAACAGATACAGGGGGATAGATGACACAGCAAGTACCTCTCTGCCCACTATGGGCGGTCCGGAATCCTACTCAGTAACATTGGTTTTAAAGTAAAGAACACCAAATCCAAAGAATAAATCGTTATTTGAAATATTGTTTTAAGAAAAGTTTCACATATTTTGTCCCCATTAATTATCATCATTTTGAAAATGGCCGCCATCATTTCTCTAATTTGTTTGTTTTTATAAGGGTTTTACGGCGCTTGTGACACATTTACGTCATTTCCGCGCCAGTAAAAAGTAAGAAGATGGGGGAAAATAGTGAAAAAAGTTATATGTTTACAAGTTTACGAGAAAAAGTAAGACAAATGGGGAACTGGTTAAAATGAGCATAGATGAAGATTCCAAGAGCAAACTATCAGTGTATGTACTTAGTTTGAGATCACCTCAAAGTCGACGATTCGCCGCTCGCACTCGGGTACCCGGGATTCATTCACCGGGTCTTCACAGCTCTATTTAGGAGGGACTACATATCATTGGTAGGCCAATCAAGCGTTTTCACCAGCCACAACTACGGGATTGCCTTGCTCGACTCGGAAAAGGAAACATCTTCAATGGACCAAACATTTTGTCTCGACTGTCGATTTGAAGCTGAAGATTACCACATTTGGAATGGATGTCGCTGTACAGGGTATAATGATGATGGTGATTATTATTATTATTATTATTATTATTATTATTATTATTATTATTATTATTATTATTATTATTATTATTATTATTATTATTATTATTATTATTATTATTATTATTATTATTTTACAAAAGTGCATGGCATCTGGTGAATGCTTTGTTACAAATGATATTAATATTAGGGAAAAAGTCGGGACTTGAGCTACGTGTCGAGGGGAGGTTGACATAGTCACTTCTGGCACTTAGGGGGGGGGGGGGGGGGGGGGTTATTAATTTATATTTAATTATGGTGTAAGTAGGGAAGAAAATCGTGACGTCATACTCTCTACTCTTTTGGTTCCAAAATTCTTAGAAGTGTGTATCCCGAGGACTGATAATGAATATGTTACATATTGAATCATAAGGAGGTGGCATAACTGTTTTAGTAGTTGAATGTATAGGCAGATTACGGGACGTAAAAGAGCGAGGATCGATGATCTTTATTGATGACCAGTATATATCTGTCATCGTGGTTTTTCGCGGCCGCAATGGCAAATTTGCGGCCGCAAAATTCGCACTTTTCCGCAATTTACCGCAAATTTTACAAATTTCATGAAAAATCTAAATTTTTCACCATTATTTAACCCGAGTGGTTTTTTTAAAGTGGCGAATTTCCGAAAGTCAGCATCGTCCCTTTCTTTCATTTTCTCATAGCTCCTGGTCTGTTTAAACTGCTACTGGAAGCTGCCCAGTCTGGTTTTTAAACTGCCATACTACTAACAGACGTTACATTGCAATTAAAATCAGAAAAGTGAGTGGAGCAGGCACTTATGTTGGTAACAACAAGATATAACAAACATATAACATAGAAACGATTGAGACATCGGCGGTCTCAAGAAGTGGGTGAGAGAGGGATCTAGTAATGACTTTGAGTTTGAAACGAATATTTTTGTGTTCGTGGATAGCTCACACGGTAGAGCCACGCTCTCACCTGCCAGGCGGAGTTGTCGTACCAATAAGGTCGCAGGTTCAAACCCCACCACCGCCGCGAAAATTTTTTATTCTCTATTGTCTTCTGGCACTTTTCTATTCACTTCATATCTTGTTGTTACCAACATAAGTGCCTGCTCCACTCACTTTTCTGAATTAAAAAATTCACCCCATACACCGGAGCATACTCAATGTCTCAATCGTTTCTATGTTATATGTTTGTGTTGAGAATATTGGCTATTAAGCTTAACTGCTGGTCAAAATTATTCGCGATGGTGGTGTACGAACGAATCGGCGGTCTCAAGAAGTGGGTGAGAGAGGGATCTAGTAATGACTTTGAGTTTGAAACGAATATTTTTGTGTTCGTGGATAGCTCACACGGTAGAGCCACGCTCTCACCTGCCAGGCGGAGTTGTCGTACCAATAAGGTCGCAGGTTCAAACCCCACCACCGCCGCGAAAATTTTTTATTCTCTATTGTCTTCTGGCACTTTTCTATTCACTTCATATCTTGTTGTTACCAACATAAGTGCCTGCTCCACTCACTTTTCTGAATTAAAAAATTCACCCCATACACCGGAGCATACTCAATGTCTCAATCGTTTCTATGTTATATGTTTGTGTTGAGAATATTGGCTATTAAGCTTAACTGCTGGTCAAAATTATTCGCGATGGTGGTGTACGAACGAATCGGCGGTCTCAAGAAGTGGGTGAGAGAGGGATCTAGTAATGACTTTGAGTTTGAAACGAATATTTTTGTGTTCGTGGATAGCTCACACGGTAGAGCCACGCTCTCACCTGCCAGGCGGAGTTGTCGTACCAATAAGGTCGCAGGTTCAAACCCCACCA
>NC_088370.1:25697696-25732696 GCF_034508935.2 Berghia stephanieae | reverse complement strand
CCTATGAATATCTTGTTTAATTAAATTTTGATACCTCTCTTTGCAGGTTTTTCGTACTTTTGTTTTGATATAAGATTAAGATTGATGTTTTAAATCATTTTTCATTCTGATCTGCACCTGAGTGACTTTTGTGTGCATCTTCAGATCATTGTAGTATTTGGGGTCCCCGGGAACGAAAAAAAGTTATCCGATTAGTTAACAAAATTTGCAAAATTTGGCAATTTTTACGGCAAAATGTGGCAAATTTTTCTATTTTTTGTGGCAAAATTGTCATTTTTTTGTGGCAAAATTTGGCAAAATTTGGGATTTCAAATGGCAATTTTCCGCGATGCCAGATATATTTAGACTAGAAAATAAGATGCCATCACTCTGTAACCAGAAGATGAATTCCACAAGGTGTGTATTCAGTCCTCCTGAAGAGTGGTTTTACACTTTCATTGAGATAGGAACCAGTCTTTTTGACATTACATTTTTCTTCCCCATCCCGACCTCCCTTTAAAATTACGTTTTTTTAGAATTAAAAATAACAACCCGCCAGAAGTGGTGAAGCTTTTTTATTTTTTTAAAATTTGAATTTTTTTAAAAACGGTTTTACGGCGCTTGCATCACATTTAGGTCATATCAGCGCCAGTAAAAAGGATGAAAACAGGATAGTGAAAAGTTATGAAATTACAATTAAAACACCCAAGTACAAGCAAGACAAAGGGGAATTGGTTTATATAGGAAACAGGTGAAGATTCCAAGAGTACTTAGTTTGAGATCACATTAAAGTCTCATCCCAACACAAGCACAGGTCTCACATTAGAGGAAGACACTCACATGTTTATAAATCATTTGTATGTAAAAGAAAAAAAAATACAATACATAACAGAGAGATGATTTACAAGGGAAAAAATATCGTCTCCAAAATTTAATTATATATATATATATATATATATATATATATATATATATATATATATATATATATATATATATATATATATATATATATATATATAATATATATATTTGACTGTTTCCCTCAGCCAGGGTATGTTTGTTTTTATGTTTTTTTAAGGATCTTACGGCGCTTGCAACACATCTAGGTCATATCAGCGCCAGTAAAAAGGAAGAAAATGGGATAGTAAAAGCTTCTAGAATTACAATTAAAGCACCCAAGAAAAGGGAAGACAAAAGGGGAACTGGTTCCAATGGGGAACATTGTAGATTCCAAGAGTACACTATCAAAGTGCTTAGTTTTAGAGCACCTTAAAGTCTCATCCAGACACAAGCACATGTCCCCTATAGGAGGAATACACTCAAATATTTACAAATCATATAGAATATGTAAACATATCTAACATAATACAGTGCATAACGGAGAGATGATTTTACATATAAATATAATCTCCCAAAATTAACTATACATTTGACTGTTCCCCTCCCAGTCAGGGTATCCGACCAGGGCCAGGACACAACCAAGTAATCTCATTCCAAGAGAAAGACAGAAAGCATGTTAGAAAACAGCTATAGGGGGATATGTTTGTTGTTGTTAAGGGTTTTACGGCGCTTGCAACACATTAAGGTTATATCAGCACCATTAAAAAGGAAGAAAATGGGATAGTAAAAAGTTCTAGAATTATAATTATCAAGAGCATACCACCAATGTACTTAGTTTGAGATCACCTATATTAAGTCTCATCCGGACACAAGCACAAGATCCAACAAAGAGGAATACACTGAAATGCTTACATTATACATTTTAAATAACACATATAATAATACAAAACAGAGAGATGATTTACAAGGAAAAAAATATCATCTCCCAAAACAATAACTATAAATTGGACTGTTTCCCTCCCAGCCAGGACTCCGGCCAGGGCCAGGAAAAACTAAGTAATCTCATTCCAAGACAAAGACAGACAGCAAGTTGGAAAACATATAAGGGGATAGAAGACGCAGTATGTACCTCCCTGCCCACTATGGGAGGTCAGGAACCCCACCCAGTATAGGGGGATAGAGGACGCAGTAAGTACCTACATTTTATATTATGATACATAAGGCAGGCATATAAATAAAATATATCACAGTCATCAAATTACAAACAAAAAAAAAAACCAACTTGATCACTATATAGTGCAATACCCACTACACGCGTTCAAAGCACTTTACATGGCTTCCGAGACAACAGCAACACTTAGGACGCGACGTGACGCCTGACAGGAGTTGCATCCCCCCCCCCCCCCCCCCCCCCCCGACATAAACGACACTATTAATATTAACAGCCAGGCACTCATTTCACATCTGAGTGCTTTGACAGAACGTGAATAAATTGATCGATTTATTTAAATGACCTCCATTTTGGCAAAAAGCTTCAAACCTGGGACCTCGCGAAATCTTCCTTAAACTCCCAGCTTTGAGAGGGTTTTTTTTTTTTGTTGCCAAGATGACGGTCACTTAAATCGATGGATATTTGAAGGACGAGTTTTCCGGCCAAATTTTTAAATACTTGTCTTTCCAGAGTACAGCAGTTTACTGGTTTAACTAGCTTATTTTATTGTCTTGACTAGAAATTCCATTTATATCAATTCGCCCCAGCAAAAAAAAAAAAAAAAAAAAAAAATCCCCCCCCCCCCCAAAAAAAAAAACCCAAAACAAAAACAAACAGTATAAAACAAAACAAAACAAACCAACAAAAAACAAAACACGATCAAAACAAAAACTAACCAACTTGATCATTTATAGAGCGCAATATCCATTAAACGTGCCCAAAAGTGTTCTACAACGGGTCTCTTGCCAGGAGCAATACTTAACATTTTTAAATAGGTGTTGTCTTTCATTGGCCCATACAATACACATGGTACATGTTCGGCTATGTGGTCTAGTGGTATGACTCTCGCTTTCGGATCGGAAGGTCTTGAGTTTCGAGCCTCGTTCGGCGCATAGTTGAGTCCCTTGGAAAAGGCTCTTTACTCACATTCTCTCACCGTACTCATGTGTAAAATGAGTACCTGGCCGTTAACAGCGTTGTCTCTGTCCGAAAAAAAAAAAATGTACTATCGCTTAACGGGCGCCATGTCACGTCCTACAATTAAGTGTTGTTGTTAGCCTAGGACCCCGTGTAAAGCTTTTTGAGCACGTATCGTGGATATCGCGCTATATAAAAGCTCAAGTATCTTTTATCATGAGTCAGGAAAAGGAACACGATCCCTTGACCCAAAAAGGTAATAACACTATGTCGTGTTAAATTTAACTGGGAGTTTTTATAATAATATATCATATCCTATCGTATCGTTTAAGAGCTAATAGGTTCTAACAGCCTTTAAATGCTCTGGGTAACTTTCATGCATAGATACAATTTATCAATTACATAAATAGTACAGTCAATTAATTGATAATATAGAGAATTTAATATCTAATACATAAATAAGTGTCATAATTCATTTGGCGCAATGTAAAAAAAAAAAAAAAAACAACAAAAACTTGAGCATTTATTTAGCGCAATATCCACTGAACGTGCTCAAAGCGCTTTACAAAGGGTCCCTGACCAACAGCAACATGTAACATCTAGATCGAGACATGACGCCTGTTAGGCGATCATACAATTTTTTTCCGACATAAACAACACTGTTAACGGCCAGGTATTCGTTTAACACGAGAGTACGGCGAAAGAATGTGAGTAAAGAGCCTTTTACAAGGGGAATCAACTATGCGCTGAGCGAGGCTCGAACCCAAGACCTTCCGATCCGAAAGCGATTGTCATACCACATAGCCGCACAATGTAGAGGTTACAATTTGTTCTATTAGATTTCAACATTCCGTGGTTTTTTGTTTTCTAAAAATGTGTTTTCCTGACGAAGGGTTTATACCCGAAACATCCACTGTCTATACTGTTAGTGTTAGACCAGAACCTTGCCATTTTCACACTTTCGTTAGTATTTTTACGATCTCAGGCTTCAGGCAGCCCCCACCATTCTCTATTACATTACAAGTTAACGAAGAAATGTCCTTCTTTATCTTGTATGAGACAAAAACCACCGCCTCACTTGATTTGTTTATTTTTACGGGTTTTACGGCACTTTTACACATTAAGGTCATATCAGCGCCAGTAAAAAGGAAGAAAATGGAAAAGCAAAAAGTTCTAGAATTACAATTAAAGCACCCAAGAAAGGGTAAGGCAAAGGGGAATTGGTACAAATAAGAAACAGATGTATATTCCAAGAACTTACTATCAAAGTACTTAGTTTGAGATCAACTATAAGTCTCACCCAGACACCAGCACTAAGAGGAATAAATTCAAATGTTTACAAATAATTGTTAAAAAATATTTTAAAAAAAACCAATACACAACAGAGAGATGATTTACAATGAAAAAATATTATCTCCCAAAACAATAGCTATACATTCGACTATTTCCCTCCCAGCGAAGGACCCGGGCCAGGGTCAGGGCAGAACCAAGTAATATCATTCCAAGACAAAGACAGAAAGCAATTTTGAAAACAGATATAAGGGGTAGAAGATACAGTACGTTTCTCCCTGGCCACTATGAATCTTTGCTGAAAATGAAATTACATTTTCGGCTACACATTGTCATAATACAAACAATACATATCTATTACACATACGTACATAGTAATACTAGAAAATTATCACACACACACACAAACACACACACACACACACACACACACACACACACACACACACACACACACTTGACATGCAACACAGAGATCACCTTTTGTGTCCAGCTAAATATCAAATCTGTCAAGAGAAGTTTGTCCCACAATGCACTTCTACAAAGAGAGCGGTGAGTGTAATTGTGATCTTGTTTTAGATTCGCGGGAAAGAAGCAACCATGAAAATCAAACAAAAATAAGACCCCGGGCAAAACTATTTTATCTCAGTAAAAGGCAGTCACAGAGATCGAAAGACACTTGAGGGCGGCTTCACCGAACACACGATTTCCTCGAAATTATGAAAATGTCCCAAGTTTTATTCCTGCAATTCTCTGAACACGGTTTCATCGAACTACGGTTTTCTCGACCTTTGTATGTATATATATATATATATATATATATATATATATATATATATATATATATATATATATATATATATATATATATATATATATATATATATATATATGTGTGTGTGTGTGTGTGTGTCCTGAGAAAGTTCGAGGAAACCGTGCACAAGTGTATAAAATTGCATGTGCGTATGAAATCTGCAGTTATATGGAACTGTAATTTTTAAGTTTATTACTCCAGAGGTTTGTCCGATTAGATTTAGTCTCAATATCCAGAAAACTCAAAACAAACCAGAGCTCTGTACCATTTCTTTTTACTCCAATGAAATATGTGCGAATTCTGTCGTTAACTCGGCAGGTCTAATACTATTGTATGACCCGTTTTCGTTTCTGTTTCCGTTTGCGGGGTTGAGAGGCGGGTACTCTGCATTCCTGGCTCTATGGCGAAAACTTCGGCAGGAGATGTAGATCACGTTGGGGATGAACACAAGCAGGAAAACACCAAACCACTGTGGACAAAGGAGATGGTTATTCATGTTATTGGTGATTTGTAATTTAAAGGGGAATCCCGAAACGTCCGTTCTATCAGTTTTCGTAACTAAATTGAAGCTTGCATTAAATTTCACATTGTTATTTATTATTATTGTTGCGTTGGGGGGGGGGGGGGGGGGGGGTCAGCTGGCAGAGCATTCATTTCACACGCAAGGGAATCCAGATCGATTCTAGTAAAGTCAAGATCCCCACCACCCACCCCCACCTTCCCCCTTCCACCCACAGATTGATGGGATGTTAAATCTTACGGAAAGTACTTTGCTATAGAATAGCGCCCTATCCTAATGATAGAAATAAATTGATTTTTTTCCCGTTTCACGCTATAGAAACCGGGATTAACTCCAGCTTCTTGGGCCTTATACCCCGAAAGGACTTTGCATAGTGTTGGTTTAAAAATGTAACCCCTTTTGTCTTGATTTTTGAAGGACGAATCTCCTGGCCCATATTTTATATGTTTTTTTTTTCAGAGTACCAGCGACAGGGTGCCCGTAGACCGGTTTGGCTACTTTGCAGTACCATGACAAAAAAAACAAAAAAACAAAAAAAAAACAAAAAAAACAAAGCAAACAACAAAAAACAAAACAAAACAAAATAACAAAACAAAAACAACAAACCACTCACACACATACACACACACACATACACACACACTGACGCACACACACCAAACAAAAAAAAAACACAATAAATAAACAAAACAGAAAAAAATACCCCCCCCCCCCCCCCCCAAAAAAAAAAAAAAAAAAAAAACCCAACAAAAAACCAAAAAAAGTGCAAACATATGGAGAGAATAGTCGTGTGATTCAAACATGAAATCCTTTTGTAGAATTTGCACTTTTTTTTTTGTTTTTTGTTGGGTTTTTTTTTTGATTGTGGTTAGTCTCTGTTGGAAACTAGGGTAAGGGGGGGGGGGGGGTGGTTAATTAATAATTTTTATGTAGCGCGATATCCACTGACCGTGCTCAAAGCCCATTACAACAGCAGCACGTAACATAGAAAGAGACATGACTCCTGCTAGGCGATATATTACATTTTTTTCCCCGACAGCGACAAGGCTGTCAACGGCAAGGTACTCATTTTACGCCTGAGTACGGTGAGAGGATGTTAGTAAAGAGCCTTTTCCAAGGACTCAACCATGTGCCGAGCGAGGCTTGAACCCAGGACCTTCCGATCCGAAAGCGAGTGTCATACCACTAGACCAGATAGCAGCAAATAAAAGCTAATAAAATAATTTAACTGCTTATGACACTTAAACGATTAAATAGTCGGACAGTATCACTTTGTTATAGAAGGAATAAAATTGACATCACTCATCTCTTTGCCATTGTTGTTAGACAGCTATTTTGGTGATTAGTTCTCGCGAAGTTATATCAAACAAGCTAAAAACGCCCAAGATAGCACACAATTTTGTGCGTTAAATGGAATGAAGTTGATTCCCTCGGGTCTTTGTTATCGTTTGTTGCCATCAGCGTTTATGAGTAATTCTCACTAGACTGTATTAATCAGACTATAGTTGCTCTGCGTTTGGCTAAGAAGCTCACAACATTGCCATCCGGAAGTATAACGGACCAACACACAAAACTATGAGTAATCTTAAACGTTTATAGTTTGGTATAATATACAGTTTAGTGAGAATTACTCAGGTGTAAAATGAGCGTTGTCTCTGTCTGAAAAAAATTGTAATATCGCCTAGAAGGCGTCATGTCCCGTCCTACATGTTAAATGTCCTTGTAAAGCGCTTTGAGCACGTTTAGTGGATATTGCTCTATACAAATGCTCAATGCTCAATGATGCTGTCGGTTTTATGAAGGAAGATGAAGATGATGAGCACAATATGATGATAATGCTCTTGTTGTTCTTTTTGTTGTTATTTTTTATGAGGTTGTTCTTATTATTTATAATGTTGATTATGAAAAAGGTGTCGACACCAATTATGATGTTCCGGTATACCTCTATAATTGCGGTCATAAAAGTCTTCTCTCCAACTTCTGTCCACTTCATGTCTGTATCTTTGGGGTCATCCAGAAGATCAATTGCCCACCAAATCAGTAAACACATTCCTTCTATCGGAAGGATTACTCTGAAAGGGAAGGCAATCATTTGTGTTAATAATATCATTCTTACTGTCTATATATCCAATCATCTATCCATTCATCCATCTATCTATCCATCCATCCATCCATCCATCCATCCATCCATCTATCCATCCATCTATTCATCCATCCATCCATTCATTCATCTATCCATCCATCCATCCATCCATCTATCCATCCCTCCATCCATCCATCCATTCATCCATCCATCCATCCGTATATCCATCCATCTATTCATCCATCCATCCATCCATCCATCTATTCATCTATCGATCCATCCATCCATCTATCCATCCATACGCCCATCCATCTATCTATCTATCTATCTATCTATCTATCTATCTATCTATCTATCTATCTATCTATCTATCTATCTATCTATCTATCTATCTATCTTTCATATACATGGATGTCTACATTATTTAGAAGCAGACAACACGAAATGTTTGTTCATTTCTGATGCCACGGTGGCGGGTCCAATATATTATTTGATATTGCTGCAACAGTATGTCATACCAAAAGACCAGACCATGCCAAAGCATTAGTAGCGGGTTTTTCGCTGATATACAGACAAGTGATAGGACATGGAATGAGATTTAAAAAAAAGTGAGCTCAGGATAGAGAAGGATGGAAACTGTTTGTCTGTGGCCTATACCCTGACCCAGGGTGAAAAAGGCAATGATGATGATGATCATCGCTAGTATATATTCAGACCGGCCTACCACTACGAAAAATTTGTAGGATTACGAAATTTTGTCTTCAATTTCAGAACTTCTTGAGCACCTCTAGACATCTGTATCTGTATGGTTGGCGCTGAAGAAACCAATGGTCTGGTTGTATTTCAGCGGCGTCCTCATTGGGCGCGGGCCCATGTCAGTCGGGCCTTGAAATCGTTTAGGTGTGGTGCCATGATGACCAGTTCATCCTGCCCATTCCACTCCGAGATATTTCTAATGAAGAAAGAATTTCTGTAGTTTTGTGTTCTTGTCTGTGGGATTTTGAAGCAGTATGGGTTATCGTCGACTTGTTTCAGGACGGTGTTGTTTAACTTGTAGGTCTCATTGTACTTTTTAGCTGTGCTGAGGATGTAGCATTTGTTTGCGTTAAATTTCATTCCCACTGTTCGAGACTATTCAAGTCCTCTTGTAGCCAATTTTGATCGTTTGCAGATTTTATTGCTCGGTATATTAGACAGTCATCGGCGAATAACCTAATCTGAGATTTTACTCGTAGAGGTAGGTCATTGATGAAACAAAGAAATAGTATGGGTCCTAGCACCGTTCCCTGTGGTACTCCTGATATGACTGGACATTTCATCCGATGACGTGCCGTCTAGAACTACTTTCATGGTACGTTTTGTGAGGGAATTACCAAGCCATGTATGTAGAGAGCCACGAATTCCGTAATTTTCTACTTTCTGCAGGAGTTTTTGGTGGGGCACGGTATCGAATGCTTTGGAAAAGTCGAGGATGCCGATGTCTGCCTGAGTGTTGGCATTCTGGAGTCTCAACAGGTCGTTTACAGTTATTAGGAGTTGGCTTTCACCTGAGTATCCTTTGCGAAACCCATGGTTCAGGTCAGTTAGGATGTCATTGTCCTCAAAGTGGTTCATCATGTTCTTACAGATTATATGCTCTAATAGTTTGGATATTACAGACGTTAGTGAGATTGGACGGTAGTTCTCTGCTTTATTTTTGTTGCCTTTTTTGAATACATGTGCGATGTTTGTTTTCAGCCAGTCATTAGGGAGCATCCCGGTGTCCACCGATTTTAGGAAAATTATGCATAATGAGGGGGCCAAACTCTCAGCACACTCCTTTAGTGCTGTGTTGGGGATGTTATCAAGACCTTACGCCTAAGATGGGTCCACGTTTTTCAGCAACTTTTCAACTCCTGAGATGTTTTTGTTGATATTAGTAAGAGCCTCTGTGATGTCGGTGGGGTGGTTGTATCGTGTGGATCATGGGGGAGTAAAGACAGATTTAAATTGATCCAAGAAGATCGTTGCTTTATCCTTCCCCTTAATGTACAGAGTCTAATTTTCTTTCAATGGGATCGTTTTTCTTGCTTTTTATGTAGTTCCAAAATGGCTTGGTATTGTTTGTTTCAAGTCCTTTTTCTATAACATTGTTAATGTGCGTCCATTCTGCTTGCCTTATTTCACGCCTGCTTTGACGCTGCAACGATTTGTATGTGTCCCAGGTTCCGCTCAGTTTATTCCGCTTGAATGCTTTTGCTTTGCGTCTTAGTAGTGCTCCTATTTTTCTGTTCATCCACTGCGGCGTTCTTGTATTTTTATGTACTTTTTGGGGAATTGACTCCTTGATTGCACTGATTAGGCAGGAGTGAAAATGGCTCCACATTTCATTTATATCCATACCGCTTTTGTGCTGTGTCATGGAAGCTTATTGAAAATGAAAAGTGAGGCCAGACTACACAATTTAAAGGATTTTGAAGTGTTCTTTAACCCTTATGGTGGTAAATTGTTGATCTATCAATTTAACTAGATATAGCGACTTCTACTTTTATCTACTAAAAACTACGAATTTTTAAATTTTCAAGTTGGCAGTTCTGTATATTATATGATCAAAAGCAAGGCTGAATCTGGGTCAAAAGGCAATTGTTAGTTTATTAAGCGGGACCGCTATGTGGTCTAGTGGTATGACACTCGCTTTCGGATCGGTCGGAAGGTGCTGGATTCGAAGTTCGAGCCTCATTCAGCGCATAATTGTGTCCTTGGAAAAGGCTCTTTATGAATATTGTCTCATCGTACTTAGGTGTAACGTGAGTACCTGACCGTTAACAATGTTGTCTATGTCGAAAAAAAAATGTAATATCGCTTAACAGGCGTCGTGTCTCGTTCTACATGTTATGTGTTGCTGTTGACCAGGGACTTCTTGTAAAGCGCTTTTAACACAATTAGTGGATGTCGCGTTATATGAAAGAGCCCGTTTAACGAGGACGATGATGAATGTAAATGATATATAATTACATTTCTCCAGTTGCGTCTCTTGGTAATTCTCTCGGTGTCTTAAATAATAAAAATAAAAATAAATAAAAAGATTTAAAAATACTTTAAAAAACCAAATAAACAAAAAAAAAAAAAAAAAAAAACAACAAAAAAAAAAAAACAACAAAACAAAACAAACTAAAAAACAAACAAACAAAAAGGAAAACAAAAGATCGAATCGTTTAAATTTAAAATTTGAGCTTTTATATAGCGCAATATCCCTTGTGCTCAAAGCGCTTAACAAGGGGACCCTGACCAACAGCAACACGTAACATGTAGAACGAGACATGACGCCTGTTAGGCGACATTACACTTTTTTCCGACATAAACAACGGCCAGGTTAATGGCCAGGTACTCATTTTACACCTGAGTGCGGTGAGAGAAGATTCGTAAGTGAGCCTTTTTTTTCCAAGGACTCAACTATGCGCCGAGCGAGGCTCGAACCCAGGACCTTCCGATCCGAAAGCGAGTGTTATACCACTAGACCACATAGCCGACCAAATCGTTGGGCCTGAGCTTACATGATGACCCATTTCCAAAGGGGGTGGAGCCTCCAATCATGGCCGGCCAGAGTATAGTTGTTGACAAGGTCATTGATGAACCGATCCGGCCCGAATGCGATGACTGCACCAACCAACACCATCCCGTTCACGATGAGGCCAAAACCCCACACAAAATCCTGGAGAGAAAAGTCAACCAAAGACTAGAGGCGTAGCCATCGTTAACATAATAGGAATAGTTCAAAGATGGCGTCACTCATGTCTTTGTTATTGTTTTTTTGCCATCCGCGTTTATGAGTACTTCTCACTAAACTGTATTAACCAGACTACAAACCTTCAAGGTTACACACATTTTGTGTATTGGCCAGTTTTACTTCCGGATGGCAATGTTGTGAACTTTCTAGCCAAGTGCATACTATCTATAGATAGTTCGAAGATGACGTCACTCAGGCCTTTGTTATTGTTTTTGCCATCCGCGTATGTGAGTTGTTCTCACTAAACTGTTTTAACCAGACTATAAAAGTTCATGGTTACACAGAGTTTGTGTGTTGGTCCGTTATACTTCCGGATGGCAATGTTGTGAACTCCTTGGCCAAAGACTTGTCTATTTTGGTAAGTGTCAGGCTATAGGTAGTTCGAAGATGACGTCACTCAGGTCTTTGTTATTGTATTTTGCCATCCGCGTTTATGAGTAATGCTCACTGAACTGTATTAACCTGACTATAAACGTTCATGGATACACACAGTTTTGTGTTTTGGTTCGCTATACTTCCGGATGGCAATGTTATGAGCTTCTTAGCCAAGCGCAAACTATCTATCAATTTACGATGGCTACGCTGGAGGTGCCGAAATGATCCAATAATAAGATGGATAGAAAAAATAATGCGAGTAAATGTGACTCATATATACGGGAATAGTACAAAACAAATAACGTTTCGGCCCTTGGCCTTCATCAGGAGACAAACAACAAACACGAAATGTTGTTGTTTTGTGTTGTTCCCGTATATAGATAGTTCGAAGATGACGTCACTCAAGCCTTTGTTGGTTTATTTTGCCATCCGCGTTTGTGAGTTATTCTCACTGAACTGTATTAACCAGACTATAAAAGTTCATGGTTACACATAGTTTTGTGTGTTCGTCCCAAATACTTCCGGATGGCAATGTTATGAGCTTCTTAGCCAAGGGCATACTATCTATAGGAGTTATATTTACTCACTTTATTTTTCTAACCATAAAAGTCAACCCACTATGGATTTTAGTATTAAGAATGCCTGGGTCAATATTTGTGACAAGTCCCACTTCTTCTCCCTCATCATTCTCCCTTCATCTTCATCCTCATCTACTACTACTACTACTACTACTACTACTACTACTACTACTACTACTACTACTACTACTACTACTACTACTACTACTACTACCACTACTACTACTACTAATACTACTACTACTAATACTACTACTACTTACTATACTACTACTATACTACTACTACTACTAACTACTACTAACTACTACTACTACTACTACTATACTACTACTACTACTACTACTACTACTACTACTACTACTACCACTACTCTACTACTACTATCTAACTACTACTACTACTACACTACTACTCACTACTACTACTACTTACTCTACTACTACTACTACTACTACTACACTACTACTACTACTACTATACTACTACTACTACTACTACTACTACTACTACTACTACTACTACTACTACTACTACTACAAACACTACCACTACCACCACTACCACTATCACCACCACCACCAGCAGCAGCATCTCCATCACTGCCACTCTCTCGATGTCTCTTTTCAAATCCTCCCCCCCCCCCCCACCTCTTTTACTTTCAGTGAAAAAAAAGATGTAGGTCCAGTCATGCCATACCTGATTGTCCAGAATTTTGATGTTCAAAGATGACATCAGGCTGATTCCAAATACCAAAACAAAACAGGCTGGGATGGCAATCTTTCTGGGGACTAGATGGTATTAACCAGTAGATATTTGACCAATCAAACTATGGAATTTGTGACACAACTTCACACGTGCTCGGCCAAGCATACTTGTTTGGTTATAGATAGAATGCGCTTGGCCAAGGAGTTCACAACATTGCCATCCGGAAGTATAACGGATTAACACACAAACTCTGTGTCACCATGAACTTTTATAGTCTTGTTAATACAGTTTAGTGAAAACAACTCACAAACGCGGATGGCAAAAACAATAACAAAGGCCTGAGTGACGTCATCTGCATACTATCTATAAACAAAAACGTAAATGAAATTAACCTATCTCTGATTATTGTTATTGTTTTTATACCGCCAGATGGGTGACTAGTTATCACACGATTTTATCGACCGTATTATAAGCATTAAAATTTACACATAGTTTCCTGTGTTGGCTCTCTATTGATTAAGTTGTAGAACGGTGGGTATTTTAATGGGAGCGATCTATAGATAGTTCGAAGATGACGTCACTCAGGTCTCTGTTATTGTTTTTTGCCATCTGCGTTTATGAGTAATGCTCACTGAACTGTATTAACCTGACTATAAACGTTCATGGATACACACCGTTTTGTGTGTTGGTCCGTTATACTTCCGGATGGCAATGTTATGAGCTTCTTAGCCAAGCGCATTCTATCTATATTCATGTTTTCGTCCAACCTCGTCACCAATCACATGATCTGTTGCTGTACAACGATTGGACATTTCTCAATGTATCTAAACACGCTGCTTTGTTTATGAAAGTTGAAAACATACCCATGAGGCATGCTGAGCAAAATTACCAATGGGATTCAATAGCCGTAACGTCACTTCCTTCAATGACGCATGGTAACTTAGCAACACTGGCTCTAAACTATCGGAACAATGGCGGACGCCCGTATGAAATATTTCTCCGGCGAGCATAAAGCGTATCCAAAGGAAAAAAACCCATAAATTTGATCATGTTTTGACTTTTACACATTCTGGTCACAAGACATATGAAAATTTCTCGCCAGCATGAAAAATAAAAAGTAATAATTTTTTTTGTTTAGAACCAAGATGGCCGCCGTTGCCTGGCGGCGTGACATCAGACTATTGAATCGTATTGTAACGTAGGATATTTCTCAAACTGTGAACACTTTTCACTATGTGGGTCATTTTGAGCACACTTTGCAATATGACCAATGACCTCGAGCACATGGAAATGTAATATAGATCGTGCCCATAAGACAAATACCATCGATTATTCAACCTGTGGAGTTTGCTATGTTTACCAACCACTGCTATTTTATTTTTTTAAAAATTATGACGACTATCCGAGAAGCTTGGTTATCGAAGTGTACATCATGGTTATTAACCCAACTATTTTCTCACTTGCACAACATGGGTGATTCCTGTTGACATCAGACATCTTGTTTGATGAATTATCTTTATTCATTCGTGGAATGCCTTGGCGACGATGTCTTATGATGTCGTGGCGGAAGGGCATACTTTAATTTAATGATGATGATGAGAATGTTGAAAATGATTGTGATGATGATAGCGTTCATGATGACTATATTGATCTTTGTTTACAATATAATAAATAATAATAATAATAAAAATAATAATGAATAATAATAATAATAATAAATAATAATAAATAATAATAATAATAATAATAATAATAATAATAATAATAATAATAATGATGATGATGATGATGATGATGATGATGATGATGATGATGATAATAATGATGATGATGATGATGATGATGATGATGATAATAATTAATAATAATAATAATAATAATAATAATAATATAATAATAATAATAATAATAATAATAATAATAATAATAATAATAATAATAATAATAATAATAATAATAATTATTATTATTATTAATATTATTATATATAATATTATTATTATTATTATTATTATTATTATTATTATTATTATTATTATTTTATTGTTACTGTTATTATTATTGCAACTATTACTAGAGAGCTGAGCCGGTGTTACCAATACTTAGCTTCTATAACCAGGACAAATCATTCGTTTGGACAGAAAAATAAATAAAAACTTACCGCTTACCGTCAAAAGCAGTTTAGATTTGAAGCTACATTTGTTTTCTATCAAAAAACATTCGGTACCAGAAAATCCTTGATGAATTTCAAAAGTTGTGTTTGAAATTATATCCTAACTATTTTTATGATTCATTCCTCGCGAAATCGTGTTTTTTTTTCGTCTGTCCAATGGTTGGTGCCCCCTAGTGCCAAGTGCCCTGCCGCCTGCCGCCTGCCGCCAACCGCGCAAAACAAAGGTTTTTTAAAAAGTTTATTGAGAAAAAGATACGGAAAAAAGTGTCCCTAGATAGGTATGCAATTTGGTGCATAAGTGCAGTAAAAATTGGTGCGCAAAATTAGTTCGTAGCGGATGCGAGACTGTGTGTGTGTGTGTGTGTGTGTGTGTGTGTGTGTGTGTGTTTGTGTGCGTGTGTATGTGTGTGTGTGTGTCTCTTTCTTTTTTTTTTTTTTTTCGGGAGTGCCTACGTACACGGTAACGGGGCATCTAGCCTCAGGATCTACGTACACGTAAACTGGTTTACCGTTGCAACACAAGCAATAGATGGTCCTCGCTGTCGTGACCGCGCGCGCTCGTGTGTGTGTGTGTGTGTGTGTGTGTGTGTGTGTGTGTGTGTGTGTGTGTGTTATTTTTTAAAAAATCAAAACAATTTTAACCATTAATGGCGAGATTCCATCTTACACTCCCCAAACTCCAGATCTTAGTCTTAATGTTATCATTAAAAGACAAGCTTTGCGATGTATAGTTTAATTGAAGCCCGAGTCGAAATATACTCTTACTACTGCTCTCTTGGTGGAAACGATCTATTCTGCATAAGCCATCTGGAGAAAAAAATCAGTGTCACTGTAAAAGGTTAAAATTTCACGAAGTACGCACCGTGAACACCGCTGTAACAATCCTTTGATCTACGTCATCAGGCAACCCATTGTTTCTTTCATCTTTTCCCATTCCCCTTACTATCCCCCCCCCCCCATTCCCCCCCCATCTCTCTCCTCTCCTCTCTCTCTCTCTCTCTCTCTCTCTCTCTCTCTCTCTCTCTCTCTCTCTCTCTCTCTCTCTCTCCTCCTCTCTCTTGTCATAGTGTTATCCCTTCCCCTTCCCATCTCATTGTAAAATGAAAACGTTCTGCTGTTTGCAGATACATGTATGATTGTTTTGTTTTTTCTCTCTCACTCGGCTAGGATTAAAAACCAAGACATCAGGTAATTGGTGTCTAATGCCAAAGTATAGATTCTCTCTTTGGCCAATTTAGTCACGCATGTGGCAGCCCAGCTATTTATTATGTTCTGCCTATAACACACAATAAGTGGGATTTTGGGGGTGGGTACGAAAGAAATCAAGGTCATAAGTAACCGTGCACAAGAGCTGTATAGGGAATTGGTTTCTGGGGGTCTTGCAAATACCAAATATTTTATGGAAAGCTCTTTCGAACTCCAAGACGTCTGGTTTGTTTTGCTATCTTGGAACAAACGAAACAGAGATGTCTTGATGTGTGACCTAGTTGTCTGATTTTGTGACCTGGATGTAAGGTTTTGTGACCTTGATGTTTCCTTTTGTGTGTGCAAGCCATGCGGGTAAGTACAGCGATAGCTTGCCAGTTGAGGAAAAAAAAAAGGAAGAAGCAGCGTATCCGCATTTGAAAAACAAAACAAAAAAACCTGAAAAAACAAAACAACTTAACCTTTTAAAGGCGAATATCAATCTTACTTGGACCAAAAATAAAATCTTACCGTTTTCATCAAAAGACAAAAAACAAATTACAATTTAAGAATTTGAGCTTTTATAGAGGGCAATATCCACCCAACGTGCTCAAAGCGCTTTTTATCAATATTCTTACTGCTCTTATAGTGGAAACGTTTTTTTTTTTTTCTGCGTTAAAAAATAATATAAATGAAGACTATTATTTGAAAACAAAAAAAAATCAGTGTCACTGGCAAAGGGTTAATTGCAGTACTCCTGCATCCTGTGAGACTCCTACGGCACTTGCTAATCATAAAAAAGGAAATAGCAATCAACAATACTAAGGTGAAAAAAAAGAAGAAAAAAAAAAAGGTGGGGGGGGGGGGGGGGGCAAATCCAGTAGCAATGCAACCTTTTAGCGGCGAAATTCGATCTTTGACCTAACACCAAATCTTCTATCATCAAAAGACAAGTAACGGCAAAACGATTATAGACAATTGAAGTCCGAGTTGCGATAGTCTGACTGCTCTCTTGGTGGAAACGCTGTATTCCCCGTTAACAATAATAAAGATAAAAGCAAACTATTATCTAAAAGCAAAAAATTAGCTTCGCCGTTAAGGGTTAAGAACACCTGCAACTGCTGCCAGCATCCTTGAGATGCTCTACGTCACACAAGGTCACCAAGCGACACGTCTCCCTTTCGTCTTCATGCAACACCCCCCCCCCCCCTTCTCCACTCTCACGGTGGTGGTGGCGGCGGATAAAAAAGGCCTTTTTTTCTTTTATTCAATCAACTTGACTGCTGGTGGACCCTAGGCCTCTCTACAAGTCCAAGAAATAATACTCACTTTTTTCTCTGCTCCAACGAAAATATCTACCCCCTACCGGTCTAATTATTTGTAGCAGACGACAAATTTCTCAAAACGGTCACGTGACACTGTAAAAACAACACAGGAAGTCCATGAAAGCTTATTTAAGGCATTTCCTTTGAACCGTGTAAACAACAAGATTTCGTTTTCATTCGACTCAACGGGTCAGATTGGCCGGTATTTTTTTAACGAACTAAAGTTCTGAAAAATCAAAATGTTTCTTAGAAAGTTGAAAGATGCTAGTTTTTGAAACAGAGGTAGGTTTTTAAAAAAATCTTTATATTTTACGAGATTGCATGCTCAAGGCGAGTTGGACGTGCAGCGGAGGTTGGTCGGCCAAAGGCGAGGCTCTCTATTATTATGGTGGTGATGATATTAGTGATTGTCAGTACTGCAAGAATTAAATTTGGTTAAACAAAAAAACGTAAACAACCAATTTCAAATCGTGAATTAGTATTAAGTAATATTCGTCAAAACATGTTTTTTTCAAGATTAAACGTAATAAGCAATAGAAACATTTAAAAAAAAAAAGAAAAAAAAAAGAAAAAAAAAAAAAGAAACAAACAAACAACCCCCCCCCCCCCCCCCCCCGACGAAAACAAACAAACAAACAATAAAATCAATACAAAAAAAAAAGGAAATAAGAGTAAAAAAATACATAAAAGAAAACCCCTTAAAAGATTACCCCCCCCCCCCTCCTTCCCCATTAATAGTACAAACTAACCCCACCTCCACCCCCGTTAATTGATAGACGTTAATCATAAAGTGTTTTTGCCGAGATGAGGGTAGTTTCAATTATCGTTTTTTTTTTGAAGGACGAGTTTTCTGGCCAAAATTTACGTGTTTTCTTTCTATTTTTTTTTTTTTTCAGAATAAGGGATCACAGTGGTTTCTCATTTACTTACCCCCAAAGTCAGTGATGGTTCGAGTGAACATCTCAATGTTAGAGATCAACGATGTCAGACCGGAGAAGGACAGGCAGAGGAAGAAGAAAAAGGCCACAGCCCGACCTGGTGTGTCGAGGTTGTTGAATAGTAGTGGCAACCTGGGGAGGTAATCATTATAGGTGGTGGTGGTGGTGGATTTGATGATGATGATGGTGGTGGTGGTGGTGGTGGTGGTGATGGTCGTGGTGGTGAAGGTGGTGTTGTTGGTGATGATTATATGATGATGATGATGGTAGTGAATGATGGTGGTGGTGGTGGTATTGATCGTGGTGGTGGTGATGATGATGATGGTGGTGGTGTCGGTGATGGTTATGGTGGGCGTGGTGGTGGTGATGGTAGTGAGTCATGCTGGTGGTGGTGGTGGCCGTGGTAGTGATGATGATGACGGTCGTGATGGTCGTGGTGATCACGGTGGTGGTGGTGGTTGTGGTAGTGATGATGATGACGGTCGTGATGGTCGTGGTGATCGTGGTGGTGGTGGTGGTTGTGGTAGTGATGATGATGACGGTCGTGATGGTCGTGGTGATCGTGGTGGTGGTGGTGGTGGTGGTAGTGATGATGATGATGGTCGTGATGGTCGTGGTGATCGTGGTGGTGGTGGTGGTTGTGGTAGTGATGATGATGATGGTCGTGATGGTCGTGGTGGTGGTGGTGGTTGTGGTAGTGATGATGATGATGGTCGTGATGGTCGTGGTGATTGTGGTGGTGGTTGTGGTGGTGGTTGTGGTAGTGATGATGATGATGGTCGTGATGGTCGTGGTGATCGTGGTGGTGGTTGTGGTGGTGGTTGTGGTAGTGATGATGATGACGGTCGTGATGGTCGTGGTGATCGTGGTGGTGGTGGTGGTGGTAGTGATGATGATGATGGTCGTGATGGTCGTGGTGGTGGTGGTGGTGGTTGTGG
Source organism: Berghia stephanieae (assembly GCF_034508935.2). Taxonomy (NCBI): domain Eukaryota; kingdom Metazoa; phylum Mollusca; class Gastropoda; order Nudibranchia; family Aeolidiidae; genus Berghia; species Berghia stephanieae. The sequence goes on along the minus strand of NC_088370.1, from coordinate 25,713,053 downwards.
TAGTGATGATGATGATGGTCGTGATGGTCGTGGTGATTGTGGTGGTGGTGGTGGTGGTGGTGGTGGTTGTGGTTGTGGTAGTGATGATGATGACGGTCGTGATGGTCGTGGTGATTGTGGTGGTGGTGGTGGTTGTGGTAGTGATGATGATGACGGTCGTGATGGTCGTGGTGATCGTGGTGGTGGTGGTGGTGGTTGTGGTAGTGATAATGATGATGACGGTCGTGATGGTCGTGGTGATCGTGGTGGTGGTGGTGGTTGTGGTAGTGATGATGATGATAGTCGTGATGGTCGTGGTGATTGTGGTGTTGGTAGTGGTGGTGGTGGTGACGGGTCGTGGTGGGCGTGGTGATCGTGGTGGTGGTGGTGGTGGTGGTAGTGATGATGATGATGGTCGTGATGGTCGTGGTGATCGTGGTGTTGGTAGTGGTGGTGGTGGTGACGGGTCGTGGTGCGCGTGGTGATCGTGGTGGTGGTGGTGGTGGTGGTTGTGGTAGTGATGATGATGATGGTCGTGATGGTCGTGGTGATCGTGGTGTTGGTGGTGGTGGTTGTGGTAGTGATGATGATGACGGTCGTGATGGTCGTGGTGATCGTGGTGGTGGTGGTGGTTGTGGTAGTGATGATGATGACGGTCGTGAAGGTCGTGGTGATCGTGGTGGTGGTGGTGTTTGTGGTAGTGATGATGATGACGGTCGTGATGGTCGTGGTGATCGTGGTGGTGGTGGTGGTGGTGGTAGTGATGATGATGACGGTCGTGATGGTCGTGGTGGTGGTTGTGGTAGTTGTGGTAGTGATGATGATGACGGTCGTGATGGTCGTGGTGATCGTGGTGGTGATCGTGGTGGTTGTGGTAGTGATGATGATGATGACGGTCGTGATGGTCGTGGTGATCGTGGTGGTGGTGGTGGTTGTGGTAGTGATGATGATGATGACGGTCGTGATGGTCGTGGTGATCGTGGTGGTGGTGGTGGTTGTGGTAGTGATGATGATGATGGTCGTGATGGTCGTCGTGATCGTGGTGTTGGTGGTGGTGGTGGTGGTGACGGGTCGTGGTGGGCGTGGTGGTGGTGGTAGTCAGTGATGGTGATGATGATGGTGCAACACATTTAGGTCACATCAGCGCCAGTAACAAAGGAAGAAAATTGGATAGTCGAAAATATTCGACAATTACAATTAAAGCACCCAAAAGAAAATAAGACCAAAGGGAATTAGTTCGAAAAGGGAACAGATGTTGATCCCAAGAACACACTATCAGTGTACTTAGTTTGAGATTATCTATAAGTCTCATCCAGACACCTGCCCAGGACAAAAAAAAAGAAACAACATAACTAACAAAACATAACAGAGAGATGGTTTACTAGGAAAAAATATCAAAATCATCTCTCAAAATAAAACTAACATTTGACTGTTTCCCTCTCATCCAAGGACCGCATCAAGGGCTAGGACAAAACCATTCCAAGTCAAAGATAGAAAGCAACTCGGAAAGCAGATGTAAGGTGATAGAAGACACAGCAAGTGACCTCCTGCCCACCATGAGAGGTCAAAGGACCCCAGCTCAGAAGCTGTAGTCTTTCAGAGCCATTCGCCTCATGGAGCCGGAGTTTATATAGCGTGAAACGGATAATAGCAATTGATTATTATTCTTTAGATAGGACGTTAGTCTATCGCAAAGTACTTTCCGCCAACTCTAACAGACTCAGCTATCCGTTTACTGCTGGGTGAACAGGGGAGTGGGGGTGTCAGAAAAGATTCTCGCCTGCACCCGGGATCGATCTCGGTCCCTTTGCGTGTAAAGCGACAGCTCTACCAACTGAGGTTTAGGGACTCCATCAGTAGAAGTTTGTGTTATTAAGGAATATAGATATGTAACCCACAATCAGAGACTGGTGTCATGCGGGATGATCTGCCCAGATGATGGAAGTTGAATGTTTAGACGCAATCATGAAACGTTGGGTTTTTTTTTCCATTTCGTTATGTAGGACGAAGTGGCCGAGTGGTTAAGGCATTACACTGTGACCTGGAAGATCGCGGGTTCGAGTCCCGCTTAAGGCCCTTTCATTTTTTTTTTCTCCTTGGGCATAATCCACAATTTGCTCACTTGGACAACATGGGTGATTCAGACATCTTGTTTGATGAATTATCTATATACCTTCAAGGAATGCCTAGGCTACGATGTTTTATAATGTCGTGGCGGAAGGGCATCATTTTTTATGGTAGAGAATAGATACAATGGGAAATAATGGAAGCCATGACATCACACATTCTTCTGTCTCGGTTTAAAATTCATTGAAATTCTGTAACCAGTCCTATTGTATTCGAAATTCTGGCTTAAACCCGATTTCTTCTTCTTCTTCTTCTTCTTCTTCTTCTTCTTCTTCTTCTTCTTCTTCTTCTTCTTCTTCTTCTTCTTCTTCTTCTTCTTCTTCTTCTTCTTCTTCTTCTTCTTCTTCTTCTAATTCAAATCTTTCCTAAGGAAAAACCATAAAGACAGGTTCCCTTGGGGATGAATAAAAGGAATTAAAAATAATTTTTGAAACCTTGGTTACTACATTTTTTTTCTCAAACCCTTTATTAATAAAATAATGAATTTCTAATCTTATAGTGCATGTTTCCTCGAACTCTTCGGGACATTTAAAACAGTTCGAGGGAACTATAGTTTGTGAAAATCGGATAGAAAGAACAATAAATGAAAAATTACTGACAATCGAATGTGCTTGAGGAAAACCGTGTGTTCGAGGAAACGGAGAGTTCAAGGGAATCGTGCGTTCGAGGGATCCGTGAGTTCGAGAGAATCGTGTGTTTGATAAAACCTTGTCTTCAAGGAAACCGTGAGTTCGAGGGAATCGTGTTTCTGAGAAAACTTTGTGTTCGAACGAACCGTGAGTTCGAGGAAACAGTGTGATGTGTTCGAGGAAATCGTGTGTGTGTGTATGTCTGTGTGTGTGTGTGTGTGTGTGTGTGCGTGTGTGTGTTCGAAAAAAAAACTTTACACGAGTGTGTTATATTAAATATATATATATATATATTTGTGACTTCTTCTCTTTCCTCTCTGAATTAACACCCGGATTGGGCGATGGTAATCACATTTCAAAATGAAGCCTATAACTTGACGTAAGCTTATTTGCAGGTCTGATAACTTAAATCGTATGGGTCCATTGCTGTAATGGAATACATACCCTCAAACCAAATCAAAATATTGTCCAATACAAAATTGTTAAATTAGTTCATTATTGCCTTCGGTTTTAAGACCTGAATATATATGCATGTCGCCATAACCATAAGACACCATACCATATAAATGAAAGGCCGGTGTTCCCTGGTCCATTGTCTTTGAGGATGTGAACTATGTCATCCTTGGTCATGTGACCATGGTGGGTGATCAAGGTTGAGAACATTCCACCAAACAAAGCCATAGCACAGATCAGGCTGTGGAAGTATGACACATTATCGTCATCATCGTTGTCACATCATCATCATCATCATCATCATCATCATCATCATCATCATCATCATCATCATCATCATCATCATCATCATCGTTGTCACGTCATCATCATTATCATTATCATCATCATCGTCATCACCATAATCATCAATCATCATCATCATCATCATCATCATCATCATCATCATCATTATCATATCATCATCGTCGTCGTCGTCGTCGTAGTCGTCATTATCATCATCATCATCATCATCATCCACATTACTATTATTACTTTAACAACAACAACAACAACACACATTGTCTTTCTCTTCACCTGACAGCGTTGTTCATCAAAGGAACCACTCTGGAGTAGCGCACAATTCCGTGTTGCGCTGTCATGTAGGAGCTGAATGTGAGCATCAAACCGGTGCCTGCGCCGGTATCGAAGGCGTTCTGACTCAATGCGTCGATCCAAGTTCTGATATCCGTGAACGAATCTGTGAAAAAAGCATTTTGATTGTCGTAATGTGGAAGTTATGGCCTGACACTGACCAAAAAATGACGTCAAAATGCCAGTCTTTTGCCACAAAAGAAAACAAATCGTGAGTTGAATTCAATAGTTCAACCAATGAAATGACTTGTTTCCATGAACTCTACTAACGACAACTCACTATGCGGTGAAAAAACTAAATAATGACGTCATACTGCCAGTACTTTTGAATTTCAAGGTCAGGCTATAACATAATGATGGCTACGATTTCAGTGTCAGACTATAACATAACGATGGCTACGATTTCAGTGTCAGGCTATAACATAACGATGGCTACGATTTCAGTGTCAGACTATAACATAACGATGGCTACGATTTCAGTGTCAGGCTATACGATAACATGACTACGATTTTAGTGTCAGGCTATAACATAACGATGACTATAATTTCTGTGTCAGCTATAACATAACGATGGCTACGGTCTGACAGGCAAGGATCTTTTGATTTTGTTTTTAAGGGTTTTACGGAGCTTGCAACATATTTAGGTCATATCAGCGCCAGTAAAAAGGATAGAAAATTGGATGGTAAAAATATTGTAGATCTACAATTAAAAGGACCTGAGGAAAAATTAAGACGTGTGGGAAATGGTATAAATAGGGAACAGAAGCAGATTCCAAGAGCAGACCATCAGTGTAATTAGTTTGAGATCACCTAGTAGTCTCATCCAGACACCAACACAAGATCCCACTTAGAGGAATACACTCACACGTTTACAAATCATAATATGTTAAAATGAAAAAAATACCCAAATCTGTAACTATGTATTCGATGGTTTCCCTGCCAGCCAAGAAATCCAGCTAGGGTCAGGACAAAACTGAGCAATCTCATTCCCAGACAAGGACAAAAAGCAATTGGAAAACAGCTACAAGATAGAAGACAGAACAAGTACCTCCCTGCCCACTATGTGATGCCGGGAACTCCACCTAGGCAAGTTTCTTTAATTACGTAATAAGGAGAGAGGGGATAGAGGATATGGTGGCAACACGAATGATAGATTGAAAAGCGAGCAGCAGGAAGACAGAGAATGCAATTGGTGGACAACATTAGGAATGGGACACAAGGAAGAAGCAATGTGGAGACCATCAGGAAAAAGAACGATAGAGAGGGTTGAACAGGCATGATCGAAAGTCGGTTTGGAATGGGACACAAGGAAGAAGCAATGTGGAGACCATCAGGAAAAAGAACGATAGAGAGGATTGAACAGGCATGATCGAAAGTCGGTTTGGACGAATTAGATCCCTCGATGGGGCGGGGACATCGACTTCTCGAAACTGAAGGAGAAGTTGCCAGGCTTTTGCACCAACAACAGGAGACATTTGGCGACAGCCAGCGACATCTATATGAAGTCCTAGGTGACAGCCAATCGGCCTCGATTGAGAACCTGCATCACGGCACGCTCGCTTTATCAGTGGAGACTTGTCACCTGTCCAGTATGCACCCTTTGTGGCCAAGAGCCCGAAACCGCAGAACGTCTAGTTGAACGGTGCGTTGTGACGAAGCTATCGGGCGGGTTCGAGACCGTACACGATTGCCACGATGAGTTTGCGTCCTGGATAGATCATCATAACATAGTGTTGTGAGAATCATTAAAAGTATCTGCTGCTTACGCTTGGAAGCAAGGCACCAGATCATGGTGGTAATGATGAATCTGACAAAACGTATTTCTAATCATAATTGATAAATAATAAATACTGTTTATACAGCGCATAATTATGACAAGCCCTGTGCGCTTTACATCAACACTTCATAAATTACTTCACTCACACAACTCACAAAGGCACATTTACCCCAACCGCACACAATGTTTGCGAGTCCAAAAATGTCTTCAGATTCAGTTTTAAGGATCATTTCTAGAGGTAAATTTGCGGGAACATCTTGCTAAGTTGACAGAATCCTCACATCATTCGCACACCACTCACGAAGGCGATTTCCCACAAACTTACAATGTTTATTGAGACATTTACAAAAATAAAACCTATAGAACAAAACTATCACTAGGTGCCCTGTTAATGGTGTACATTCTTTCCTCCCTAATTTCTATGCAGAGAAAAATCCACAGGTTACAGTGAATGACATAATCAGTCGGAAGATGAAAAGGTTTGGACTGAGATATTGCCAAGTTTACTTAGAATGTCAATGATTAAATCAACCCTTTTTGTACATCTTCGGGAAATGTCATAGCTTAATTTCACTTCTAAATAATTTTTACAGCTTGTCAAGTTGAAAAAGTATGAAGTTTGAGAAAAGTTGCTGGATACCTTTCCCATACATTTGACCATAACTTCATGAAAAATCCCCCGATTTACTTCAAATAAAGAGTAAAATGTTCTGGGTAGCATATTCTTTCAGAAAATGCAAAAAACCGTTTAATGTCTGATTGACATGTGAATCCATTATTAAAAATTGCTGTAGTGACATTAATTTCGTTCTTTCTATATCGATTATCTATACTCACCAACGTCTGGTGTGAAAAGGTACGCAATCCCATCCCAAGAGTGAGGCATGAACAACGAGCCAAAGAACGAGAACACAATGATGATCAACAAGGCCGGGACGAGCACAAGGGACACTCTTTCGATGGTCTTCACTCCCTTGATGACAGAGAAACAGGCCAACGCCACTGCTGAGAACGTGGTGAGGACTGGGAGATATCTGCTGTCCTTTGAAGTGGAAGAAAGAAAACAAAAACTAAGTTGAATTGTAAGATTATAACTACACATTTGATTGTTCCCTACACAGCCAAAAACTACTGCCCTGGACAAAACCAAGTAATCTCATTCCAAGTCAAAGACAAAGGGCAACTCAGAAAACTTACATTAGAGGGATAGAAGACACAGCAAGTGACCTCCTGCCCACCGTGGGAGGTCAAAAGACCCCACCCAGTAAACGAAGTTTAAAATAAAGAAATTTTACATATTTGACATTTTAGTTTTTCTCAGTATAGGAAATTAGGTTCTTTCACTACACGAACAGCGAGCCGAAGAATGAGAACAGAATGATGATCAACAAGGCCGGGACGAGCACAAGGTGATCGGATAGTCAAAATTGTCTAGATTTCAGACCTGCCTAAGTTGAACATTTAAAAATTCGTAGTTTTAAGGAGATGAAAATAGAAGTCGCTATAGCTATCTTTATAGATCAACAATTTACCCACAGAAGGGTTTGATAAGACTTTAAATCCTTAAAACTATACAGGCTACTCTGGCATCAACTTGTGGGGCTATGTGGTGTAGTGGTTTGACACTCGCTTTCGGATTGGAAGGTCATGGGTTCGAGCCTCGTGCTCGGCGCATAGTTGAGTCCTTGGAAAAGGCTCTTTACTCACATTCTCTCACCATACTCAGGTGTAAAATGAGTACCTGGCCGTTAACAGCGTGGTCTTTGTCCGAAAATTTGTAATATCGCCTAACAGGCGGCATGTCCCGTCCTACATATTAAATGTTGCTGTTGACCAGGGACCCCTTGTAAAGCGCTTTGAACACATTTAGTGGATATTGCGCTATATAAAGCTCAATTAACTTTCAATTTCAATAAGTTTTAATGACGTAGAAATGTTCATAAACTTCTAAAATTGGAACCAAAATGTCGTAATTCTACGAAGTAGTAAACAGGACTGAGATTTACAATTAAAAGCAGACGAGAAAAATTAAGTAGGACTAAGGCAACTTGTTTAAAAAGGGAGCCAATGCAGATTCTAAGAGCAACAATGAGTGGACTTAATTCGATAATAGGGGGCAGCGTGGCTTAGCCGTGCTGCCTTTGCTTCGGACCTGAAAGATACCGAGTTCAATTACCCGCTGCGCTGGATTATTTCAGTCTTCCATTGAAATATACCCTAGAGATAACATTTCCCCAATGGGATGAATAAAGGGAATTTCACAATTTTATTTTTCAATTTTAAATTTGAAATTAACCAAAAGTCTCATCCAGACTAAAGCACAAGATCCCAATAAGAAGAATACCTCACCTGTTTACAAATCATAATATGTTCAAAATAAATAAAATATAACAGTACACGATAACAGAGAGCTTATTTACAAGGGGTTGGGGGGGGGGGGGAGTTAACATCTCCCAAGATTATAACTATACCTTTGACTGCTTCCCACCCAGCCAAATACTAGTGCCCAGTAGGACAACACCAAGTAATCTCATTCGAAGTCAAAGACAAAGACAAACTCGGAAAACAGAGGACGCATCGAGTGACCTCTTGCCCACCATGGTAAGTCAAAAGACTCCACCCAGTAAACGAAGTTAAAGAAAAGAAATTTTAAACATGTGAAATTTAAGTTTTTCTCAGTATAGGAAATTAGGTTCTTTCACTGTAGTAAAACATTCAAACTTGATTATTACCATAATATTTGGCTATAAAACGACGTGCTATTTTTTTGCAGGTCTGATAACCCAATTTGTTATGAGCTCATTGTGGTATTGGAAGTCTTAAAAAATGACGCAAAATATTGTCCATTACGACAAGGTTAAACTAGGCCCATAATTGTATTGGGATGTCAGACCTGTATGTATCACGTCACGATAAAATCAAACTTTTAGCATCTAAACCAGCAATAAAAAAAAACAAAAAAAAAACAAAAAAAAAAACAAAAAAAAAATAAACAAAAAAAAAAACAAAAAACAAACAAACAAAAAAAAAACCCCAGAAAAACAAAACAAAACATTATAATTTAGTATTAATAATAACAAGAACTGAGGTGAGTAGAAAAGTGCCAAAAGACAATAGAGAATAAAAAAAACCCCGCGGCGATAGGGCTCAAACTCGTGACCTTACTGGTACGACATCTCCGCCTGGACGGGATAGGGTAGCTCAACAGTCGAAGCCATCCGACGCCTCTCATCTAGTGAACGAAGAATGGGCTGCAATTTTTCTGTATCTCTATCACATTTTGATTTTCTCATCACCAGTCTAACCACGCTGTTTTGAGCTCTCGGGAGTTTGTACAGCACTCGCTGAATTTTAGCACGCTATGTTTCATGTGAAGACCGTGTGACGTAAGGCGAGCGTTTCATATAGAACAATATACACGAAACGTGCTCAAAAGCGCTTTAAAAGGGGTCCATGGCCAACAGCAACACTTAACATGTAGAACGCGACATGACGATATTAGGTGATATTTCACTTTTTTTTCGGACAGAGACAACACTGTTAATGAGTTAATGACCAGGTACTCATTTAACACTACAGTACGATGAGAGAAAAATATGAATAAAGAGCCTTTTCCAAGGACTCCACTATGCGCCGAGCAAGAATCGAACCCAAATCCTTTCAATCCGAAAGCGAGTGCAAATGACACAAGACCACATAACCCCACTTACCTTGGCATAATCTTGGAATATTTGTTGACTTTCCTCGTGAGTGGCAGGTAGTCCAACAAAAGCGCTGTAGAGTGTGTAGTAGAAACACCACCCGAGTATGACAGAATAATAGCATCTGGTTGATAAAGTGTGTTAGAATTTTACTTACGCGTTTGTTTATGACAAAGTGTGTTAGAATTTTACTTACGCTTTTGTTTATGACAAAGTGTTTTAGAATTTTACTTATGCATTTGTTTATGACAAAGTGTTTTAGAATTTTACTTATGCATTTGTTTATGACAAAGTGTTTTAGAATTTTACTTATGCATTTGTTTATGACAAAGTGAGTTAGAATTTTACTTACGTGTTTGTTTTGTTATAACCCTAACAACCGACGTGCACATTTATGCATGTCTGACATCCGAGCCCACTTATGGGCCTAGTTTAACATTGCTATGACGGATAATATTTTGCGTCGTTTTTTGAGATTTCCTTTACAGCAATGAGCCCATAAGGAATTGGGTTATCAGACCTGCAAATAAGTACACGTCGCTAAATACGTAATGAGTCAAATAAAATGAAAGCTTCAATTAAATGTGCAATTCTTTAGTGCGGTTATGGGGTCTTGTGTCGGAAGGTCCTGGGTTTGAGCCTCGCTAAGTGTCTTTTTCAAGGACTCAACTATGCGCCGAGCGTGGTTCAAAACCAGGACCTTCCTATTCGAAGTTTATTTTATTTTATCTGGTGACCAAAGACCAAAGAGTTTCTGCTGAATTTATAAAGGACAACAGACAAAGCCGAAAGGACTCTGCTGACCAGAAGACGTCTTCGCCAAACAAGTACTTCGAATTGAGTCGTGGAACGTAATGATTAAAGAAGTTGATATTACAGATAAATGATACATGAAACGAGATTAACTCACTCAATCCTAGAGATTTTTGCTACTTTTCAAAATTGGAAAATAAAATGTATTAAAAATGAGCATGTGCATAAATATTTTCATTCAACTACCATTAACAATTAAAAATGAAAAACATTAGCTTTGATACTACGTACGTCTATAATTTGTCTCATAAAAATGTAATAAATATGCATGGGGTCAAAGTAACCCGGATAAACAACGGATATAATCCATGTCAGGGTTGAGTTAGTTAAAAAGTTAGGTCAAGATATATAGAGGGATGGAAACGGTTTGTCTGTGGCCAATATCCTGACCAAGGGTGAAAAAAAGACAATGATCATGATGATGACGTTATCGTCTCTAAAAGTAAGGTAGTTTGACAATTTAGAGAACAGGCACAGATGTAAGATAAAGATCTGAAAAATAATGTGTATGAAATGCAGCTATGTGGTCTAGTGGTATGACACTCGCTTTCGGATCGGAATGTCCTGGGTTCGAGCCTCGCGCTCGGCGTATAGTTGAGTCCTTGGAAAAGGTTCTTAACTCACATTCTCTCACCGTGTACACTCAGGTGTAAAATTAGTACCTGGTCGTTAACTATTGTCCGAACTATTGTCCTACATGTTAAATGTTTCTGTTGACCAGGGACCCCTTGTAAAGCGCTTTGAGCACATTTAGTGGATATTGGGCTATAAAGCTCAACTTTGTTATTTATAATTTATAATTTAAATGGTACCAAACAAAGCAAGGAATAAATAATAACAAGATAAAATTTCCTGAATAGGGGAAATTTTTCTTTAGGGTCTATTCTAAGGGAAGACTGAAATAACCCAGGCGTGAGCAGCAGTGCGTCGCCGCATACTGAGCTAGAGCTAGGTGACTTACTCAAGGCCACACAGCTTTGTTGCTTTTGTACTTCTGAAAGTTGTTGGAGGATTGGACAGAAGCTCCTTTTGAAATTTGTTGTCTTTGGAATAATTTCGTCTCTGACCGAAATGATAGTGTCGATCAATATCAATTTCTGGTGTTGTCGGGCAGGGTATGTTTCCACATTGATATGTATAAACTCAAGTTTGTTTGTCAGTTTGTTTTTGAATGCATTACGTATATTTTCATACTTTAGGCTATTAAAATCTGTTGCTGGTTTTGGTCTGGATCTTATTTTACTAACTGACTGCTTGAAAGTAATTACTAATAGTCAGTGTTTACGTTTGTAAACATATACAGGGTGTCCATAAAGTCTGGATACATGTAGTATTTCACTATATATTTTTAATTTTTCATTTATGCTATAGACTGTGGAGATTTGGCTGAAAAATACTTCCAGAGGTCACGTGTTGTTAAAGTACGATTCTTTACATCCCAATTGAATAAGATTCGTTTTTAAAAAGAGGAATTTGTACTCTATTATGTACCCAGACTTTATGGACACCCTGTATATATATATATATATATATATATATATATATATATATATATATATATATATATATATATATATATATATATATAGATCAGAAAATAAGATGCCAGAAAATCAATTACACAAAGTAGGTAATCAGTTCTCCGGAAAGAGTGGTTTTACACTTCAGACGAGATTGGAACCGGATTTGTGACATCATATTTTTGTTCCCAATTCAACGTCTGACATTTTGGGCTTAAAGAATCCAATATAGGACTTCTAATTCATCTCGTTATGAGGCTACCAGTCACGATTAATGTTTACTCACGTTATGCAAAATGAGACCATGACGATCCAAGCGCCAAGAAAGATAACTCTGTCAGAGAACAGAGTCCGAAAGGAGCCGACAACTGATTTCTTTGTGTATCGCCCGATCCCGTACTCCACAAGCAGCATAGGGACGGACCACAAGACAAGGAACAACAGCCAAACGATCAGAAAAACTCCCCCGCCTGATCAAAAGTAAAGAATTTAAAAGATAAAAATATCATCGACGTTTTTATAAATCGTTGTTGGTGTTATTACTACTACTACTACTACTACTACTACTACTACTACTACTACTACTACTACTACTACTACTACTACTAATACTAGTAGTAGTAGTAGTAGTAGTAGTAGTAGTAGTAGTAGTAGTAGTAGTATTAATATTTGATGCTGCTGATGATGATGATGATGTTGATAATGATGATGATGATGATGATGATGATGATGATGATGATGATGATGATGATGATGATGATGATGATGATGATGATGATGATGATGATGATGATGATGATGATGATGATGATGATGATCGATATACCTTTTTCCTCGCTGTTGTTTGCTACAATCCTGGGAAACCTCCATATATTCCCAGTGCCAGCAGCACATCCAATGCATGTCACAAAAAGATGAAGGTTGCTTTGGAACGCGGTGACTTCTCGTCCTTGATCGGGCTGGAAAAATGATAAAACATATATCTATTATGTCAATAATTAACTCTCTCCTAAATCTTACCAGATTTTTTTCAGAATTCTGTCAGAAACTTCATACTCATCCAACATAAAAGTAGATTTTTCAAACAGAAAAGTAACAATTATATTCTATATTTTGTAGAGAAAAAATGATCTCTGCAACACAGTGTCGAGTTTTTAAAGATAGTTATAACTATAACAAAATGAAATCAGAATAAATTAGCTGCATCGTAACAAATGTGACGATTTTCCTATGAGTGGTAAGGGGAGGGTTAATAAATATGAATTGTTTCACTTTAAAAATCATCCTTTTAAAAATTAGCTTATAAAGTGTTAACGCCTCCAAAATCACCAAGAACTAAAATCAAAAAAAGATCTTCTGACATTAGTTTAGCATCCATAGCAAAAGACCGTGAACTGTGAAAGGTATTGTCAGAAGATTAGAAAGGCAGCCGAGGTTTCCCAATCGGATGATTAGGAAGCAAAAGGCCTTAAATCAGTTAGTAATAAAATTTGAAATTAAACTGGTATTGTATTCTAATGTTAAACAAAACATGGAGATGGATTTTTTTTTTTTAGTTACAGAAAGAGAACAAAGTGAGTTAGGGATAATGTTGGTATAGCTAACTCGGTCTCAAAAGGGTTAATTAATTATAACTTATTTTATAAATTGAGCTTTTATATATGGCAATATATCCTATGAAAGTGCTCAAAGCGCTTTACAATGGGTACCTGACAAACAGCAACGAACACTTAACATGTAGGACGGGACATGAGGTCTGTTAGGCGATATTACAATTTTTTCGGATAGAGTAGTAGTAGTAGTAGTAGTAGTAGTAGTAGTAGTAGTAGTAGTAGTAGTAGTAGTAGTAGTAGTAGTAGTAGTAGTAGTAGTAGTAGTACACTGTCAACGTCCCGGTACTCATTTCACACCGAAGTACGGTGAGAGAATGTGAGTAAAGCGTCTTTTCCATGGACTCAACTATGCGCCGAGCGAGACTCGAACCCAGGACCTTCCGATCCGAAAGCGAGTGTCATACCACAAGACCACATAGCCCATGAAGGATTAAATGCGTTATAACTTGAGCTTTTTTATATAGCGCAATATCCACTGAACGTTCTCCAAGCACTTTACAATGGGTCCCTGACCAACAACAACATGCACCATGAAGAACGAGACATGACTCCTGTTGTGCGCTGTAAACGACCAGGGACACATTTTACACCTGAATAAGGTGAGATAATGTGAGTAAAGAGTCTTTTCCAAGGTCTCAACGATGCGCCGTGTGAGGCTCGATCCGAGGATGTTTATTTTTGTTTGTACATTTTAAGGTTTCACGGCGCTTGCGACACATTTAGGTCGTGTCAGCTCAATGAAAAGGAAACTATATGAAGTGAAAAAAGTATAGAATTACAATTGAAAGCACACGAGTAAAAGTAAGACAAAGGGGGAGTGTTCAAATAGGGAACAGATGCAGATTCCAAGAGCAGACTGTCAGAGTATTTGTAGTAGATCTCCTAAAAGTCTCGTCCAGAAACAGACACAGGTCCCCACTAAGAGGAACACATTCAAATGTTTACAAATCATTATATATGCAAAAAAAAAAAAAAAAAAGAAAAGAAAAGAAAATAATACGGTTCACAAGAGCGATAAACCACAAGGAAAAAAATCATCTCCTACTCCTAATCATTTGTGCGGTTCCCGATCCATTTCATTGGATTTTACTCCGATACTCCCCCTTTTCGACCATTAGTTGTTTTCTCATCCTCTTGATGGACATGACCATTTATCTTGAGTGATTTTAGTGGTGGTGTGTGGTAAGATGACGTTCTGTGATGGACACGAGAACCGACTAGGATGATGTGATGATGAGTAGTGGTTAATATGAGCTATATATAGAGAATCACGACTAGAACGATGCTAATGAGCGATTTACAAAAAATGATAGATAATTGATATAATATAGATAATGCCACTAAACTCATAAGCGTTAAAAGAATAATAATAATAATAATATAATAATAATAATAATATAATAATAATAATAATAATAATAATAATAATAATAATAATAATAATAATAATAATAATAATATAATAATAATAATAATAATAATAATAATAATAATAATAATAATAATAATAATAATAATAATAATAATAATAAAATAATAATAATAATAATAATAATAATAATAATAATAATAATAATAATAATAATAATAATAATAATAATAATAATAATAATAATAATAATAATAATAATAATAATAATAATAATAATAATAATAATAATAATAATAATAATAATAATAATAATAATAATAATATAATACATACTTTATTCATTTAAAAATGGATATTATATATATATATATATATATATTATATATATATATATATATATATATACATATAAAATGTATAAATATAGAATTAAGAAATAATAGCGACATATTTATTTTCTTTATATTATTAATTACATAAATTGAGATAGGTTCTTCTGATGTCCTCTAGTCGGAACGTGTGTGTGTATATTGAAAAAATTACAGTATTTAATTTAAATCACAAGTGCGCGTTAAAAAATATTCGAACACTAAGTTAGAAAAAAATAAATTAAGGTGACGTGTTGTCTTTGTTTTTATTGATAAAATACGACGGCTTCTCTTGGAGAACAATATATTTGTGAAGGGAGTGATCGTTCTCCATTATACTAAGACAAGATCTTTTGAACAGTTCTTCCACAT
>NC_088370.1:25687696-25692696 GCF_034508935.2 Berghia stephanieae | reverse complement strand
ACGAAAAGAATTACAGATATTAGATTAAAAATTATTCAACTGACTATTAAAACCAAAATAAATTCAGCTTTTAGAAAGCGCAATATCCACTAAACATGCTCAAAGCGCTTTACAAGTGGTCCATGACCAACAGAAACACTTAACTTGAAAGACGTTATATGTTAGGCGATATTACACATTATTTTTTCGGACAGAGACAACGCTGTTAACGGCCAGGTACTCAAATTCCACCTGAAATCGGAGAGAGAATGTGAGTGAAGAGCCTTTTCCAAGGACTCAACTTTGCGCCGAACAAGGCTCGAATCCAAGACCTTCCGATCCGAAAGCCACTAGACTACATAGCCGCACAAGAGTGAAAAGCTTTCATCAAAATCAGTTCATTGGATGACTCAGGATTTTCATGTCCTTGGGAATAAGCCCGACATTATTGAGTGACCTTTGACTTTAAAAATCATACACAGGTCAATATGTCATATCAGGGCAACCATTTTCGTCACACCGAAGACGTGTTGTAATCGATAACATATTTACTATAATATTGTATACTTGGAACGATCGCCGACAGACGACATTCGACTATTCGCTCGTGTTTGGCTTCTCTGTACTAGGATTCATTAGTCTGATGTCACGTTTGCCCAGCAACCAGCAGCTAATTAATACTTTTTATTCTTCATGCTGGCTTGACCTTTTTCACATGTCATGTGATTAGAATGTATAAAAGTCAAAACATGATCAGATTTATAATGTTTTTCTCCTCTAGATATATTTTATGCTCTTCGGAGAAGTATTTAATGAGGGCGTCCGCCATTGTTCCGATAGTTTAGAACCAGTTACTAAGTTATTATGCGTCATTACGAGGGGAGTGACGTCACGACTGTTGAATCCTATTGCAAACCCAACCGAATCAGTTGAGCGGTGACGTCATCGAGTTGAAGTTTGGTTGGGAATAAAAGATATAATATCTACCTCAATTCACCATTAAGCGCTGATTTGGTTGAAACTGTCAAAGTAACAAAATTAAGCTATGTAGTCTTGTGAAATGACACTCGCTTTCGGATCGGAAGGTCCTGTGTTCGAGCCTCGCCCTCGGCGCATAGTTGAGTCCTTGGAAAAGGCTCTTTACTCACATTCTCTCACCTTACTCATGTGTAAAATGAGTACCTGGCCGTTAACAGCGTTGTCTTAGTCCGAAAAATTGTAATATCGCCTTGTGGCGGCATGTCCCGTCCTACATGTTAAATGTTGCTGTTGACCAGGGATCCCTTGTAAAGCGCTTTGAGCACATTTAGTGCATATTGCACTATATAAAGCTCAATTAAAATTTTAATTTAAGGAGCAGGCGCTTGTGTAAGATGTACAAATCTGAATAGTGGTATGGATCATTTCCAGATATAAATTGATGACAAGTTGTTGTGGAATGAACATGTTTGAACGTAAAAACAAAAGTCAATAAACGTACGTATTTTCTTTTCAAATTGAGACAATTCAAAATAGATAGATAAAATTCTCTATACTTTATTCTCAGTGGCGTGGCATGCTTACAGTATAAAGTGGTGCCAGACGAAAATGACTTACACAAGCTATCTTTGTAAATATAAAAGAAAAAAGAAAAAATAAAGAAAATATATACTTATATATTTGTAAAGTAAATTTGCATGGTGATGTTTCTATCTCTGCAAATATTTTAAATAGTTTGTTTATAGAAATCACGAACGAATATATTGATTGGAGTTTGGAAATGGCATAAGGGACACATGCAGACATTGAATGTCAATCGAACAAAGGGTAATTTCATAACTTACAAAGCGTAAGAATGTAAACAGCTATTCTACTTAGGAAATCAAACATGACACCACACAAGATCTCTCTCTCTCTCTCTCTCTCTCTCTCTCTCTCTCTCTCTCTCTCTCTCTCTCTCTCTCTCTCTCTCTCTCTCTCTCTCTCTCTCTCTCTCTCTCTGCGCGCGCGTACACACAAAGTCAAACACACATATACACGCGAAGATCATATAGCATCACTATCACTATATTCCGGGATATCAAATTGGGGGATGGTAAGCTTGCCCAAGGAAAAAAAACCGAAGGTACTGGAAGCGGGGATTGAACCTGGGACCTTCCGGGTCAGAGTGCATTGCCTTAACCACTCGGCCACATCTCCCACACGATGTCACGATACGGCGTCAAATTCACGAGGAAATGCTCTTTTATTGTCCGACTCTCAAATCAGCAATATTTTATTTTTTATTTTTAAAAATAATATTTTTATTTGTGCGGCTATGTGGTCTTGTGGTATGACACTCGCTTTCGGATCAGATGGTCCTGGCTCTTTACTCACATTCTCTCACCGTACTCAGGTGTAAAATGAGTACCTGGCCGTTAACAGCGTTGTCTCTGTCGGATATAAAAAAATGAAATATTGCCTAACAGGAATAATGTCTCGCTCTTCTTCATGTTACCTGTTGCTGTTGGACCCCCTGTAAAGCGCTTTGTGCACGTTAAATGGATATTGCGCTCTATAGAAAAGCTCAATGTTATTTTTAACTTTTCCATTTTATTATTTTCTTTGAAACTTGGGCATTCCATTATTTTACAGACGCCGACAAGGGGGACTCAATTATTACTGAACAGTAGGCTATGGCCTGTCCGATGCGCATGGACAATGGTGGCTTGTAATTAGATCTGACCCCATAGAGCGATTGTTTTGTTTAATAATTGAGTATACATTCTAAAGCTAAAAACACTTACTTGCACGAGACAGATATTTATGGAGGCAGATTACCAACTGGATAATAGAAACAGACTGACAAACTCGACGTGACGTCCACATTCACGGCAAGCGTCCATAGAGATTGCACAGCCATATTATTCATTCATTCATACAAAAAAAAGCAATTTTTATTTCGTTGCGGTGGCGATGAGAAACCCAAACAGGGTTATTTTCTTTTCCCCTTTTAACAACGCATGATTCATCAACGTCTACAAACAATGTGTTCGGTCTCGGTGCACACAAGTCATGATAGACGAACGCAGTTATGGGGCGGGTTGGATTTCTAAGCGTTTTGAGGACTTGTCATAAAGATCATCGTCCTCCTCCTCTTCCTCCTCTTCCTCCTCCTCTTCCTCTTCCTCCTCTTCCTCCTCCTCCTCTTCCTCCTCCTCCTTCTACTTCTTCTACTTCCACTTCTTCTTCTTCTTCTTCTTCTTCTTCTTCTTCTTCTTCTTCTTCTTCTTCTTCTTCTTCTTCTTCTTCTTCTTCTTCTTCAACTACTACCACTACTACTACTACTACTACTACCACCACTACTACTACTACTACTACTACTACTACTACTACTACTACTACTACTACTACTACTACTACTACTACTACATTGTGCGGCTAGTGGTATGACACTCTCTTTCGGATCAGAAGGTCCTAGGTTCGAACCTCGCTCGGCGCACAGTTAAGTCCTTGGAAGAGGCTCTTTACTTACATTCTCTCACCGTACTCATGTGTAAAATGGTTACCTGATCGTTAACAGCGTTGTCTCTGTCGGAAAAAAAATGTAATATCGCCAAACAGGCGTCATGTCTCGTCCTACATGTTACATTATGCTGTTGGTCAGGGACCCCTTGTGAAGCGCTTTGAGCACATAAAGTGAATATCGCACTATATAAAAGCTAATTTTTCTACTACTACTGTAAGGCAAAGGGGAATTGGTTCAAATAGGAATTCGATGTAGATTCCAAGAGCACACTATCAAAGTACTTAGTTTGAGATCACTAAAAGTCTAATCCAGACACAGGAACAGGTCCCCACTAAGAGGAACACACTCCAATGCGCATTATAGAGAGATGAAAAAAAAAACATCATCGTCGAAAACTATCTATACATTTGACTGTTTCCCCTCTAAGTCAATGACTCCTCATTCCAAGACAAAGACAGAAAGCAAGTTGTAAAACGGATATTATAGGGTGATAGAAGACACAGTAATTAACTCCCTGCCCACAATGGGAGGTCAGGAATCCCACCCAGCATCCCTTAGTGAAAGATAAATTCAAAAACACTTAAATGATAGATATCTACTTCTTTTTTCAAAAAATTAATTGTAGTGAAATGTAACGTTGGATAATCTGACGTCACTATTATTGCAAACTCGATATCATTACGCGTTACTATTTCAGGAGAGGGGTGGTGGAATAATATAATATCGTAAACTGATAAAAACTTAATGTTTCATAATTCTGGTTATTTCAATTATAGAATACCCTTTTGTATCTCAGTTCGCCCTGACATAGAATGTCATTTATCTTATTTACCCTGATTAATTTCAAATATCAGTATTGGAAAACTGAACTGCCATAATCTGAAAAAAAAACAACCCTTTTTAATTTTGGCCAGAAAACTCGCCCTCCAAATATCAGTTGACTAAAATGGGCCTCATCTGGGCAAAAACGCTAAAATCTGGATTTTCCCTTGAAAACTTCCCAAGTCCCTTGTTTGAGGAGTTTTGCCAAGATGAGGGTCATTTTAAACAATCGATATTTTTAGGGACGAGTTTTCTGGCCAAAATTTAATATCCATGAGTACGCCAGTGTACTGGATAGAAAGATAATATATAAATATGTTTTTTATCTTTCCTTTGTCTTATCAGTCGTGGAGATAACATAAACAAGATTGCAATTCCTCGAGAATTGGATTGGAAAGAGGTCATTTGGCAAACCAGCACGGAAAATAAACAAAGCAAAACAAGGCATAACAAAACAAAATTTTAAAAATTCAAACAAGTCAAGGGTGTTAGAATAGGGAAGAAATGTGTGATGTAAAAAAAACCCCAAACAGGTTCCTATTTCATTGAAGTGTAAAACCACTCCCCCCAAGGACTGGATACATGCCTTGTGTCAATGATTTTCTGGTATCAGAGTGATGGCATCTTATTTTCTAGTCTAAATAAATGCTGGTCGTCAATAAAGATCATCCATCCTCGCTCTTTTATATCCTGTAATCCTAATAATCTGCCC
>NC_088370.1:25675196-25680196 GCF_034508935.2 Berghia stephanieae | reverse complement strand
CATTTGTAGTCCAGCTTTCGCATCCGTATAACAAGATTGGCCACACGTAGCACTTCAAGACTCGGAATCTAATCCCGAACGACATCTGTTTGTTTTTCAAAATGTTTCCCAGGTCCATGAAGGCCTGTTTGGCTTGAGTTATTCTTGCTCGTATGTCTCGGTTACATCTTCCATCTGTTGTCACTATTGAACCTAGGTATTTAAAACTTTCTACGTTGGTAAGTTGCTCGCCGTGAATCGTTATATTGCAGGTGTTGTTGTTTTCGGGGGTTTTCTGTATTACCATGCATTCCGTTTTGGTGATATTCACTTCCATTCCCTTGGCTTCACTATCTACTACCACTTTGTCAACAATCTTTTGAAGTTGGATTTCTGATGTTGCAATGAGTACCGTATCGTCTGCGTATCTTATATTATTTATGTTGTGACCTCCTACTTTTATTCCCTCCATATTAGTTATGCCCCTCATGATTGTTTCTTGGTATAGATTAAACAGATCTGGTGAGGCAACACACCCTTGACGGACTCCTTTCTTAATAGGAATGGAATTTCCTGTAGAGTTTCCGATTTTGATAGATGCCTGCTGGGTGTAGTATAATGTTTGCATGAGTCTGAGGTCTTTCTCATCAGCGCCAATGGAGTGCAGTTGTTTTAGTATTTCTTCGTGGCGTACTCTATCAAAAGCTTTTTTGTAGTCGACAAAACAGAGGTATAGTGGGGTCTGAACCTGTATAGCTCTTTCACTTAAAACAAAGAGGAGGTATATTGCGTTCCTTGTCCCTCTGTCAGGTTGGAATCCATATTGTTCTTCTGCGATTTCGGGGTTAATCTTATTCCTTAGCCTGTTGATAATTATACGCAACAGTATTTTGTTGATGTGGCTTATTAAACTTATAGTTCTAAAATCTTCGCATCTGACTGCACCTGCTTTCTTTGGTATTGCTATGAAAATAGAGTTACAGAGATCTTCTGGAATTTTCCCAGTGTTGTATATATTGTTGAATAATATGTGAAGTTCATCAATTGCTAGATCTCCTAGGCTTTTTAATACCTCTACAGATATTTCATCAGGGCCTGTTGCTTTACCATCCCTCATTCGTTCCATGGCATGTTCAATTTCACTTTTGGTGATGTTTGGTCCGCTTAATGGTTCTTTGAATTTCAATGGTGGTTCATTTCTATTTGGATCATTGTACAGTTCGCCTATGTATTCTACCCATCGGCTTTCTATATGTTGTTCTTCAAATAGCAGTTCCCCTTGTTTGTTTTGGATACAACTTCCTGCTGCTTTGCTTTACCTTTTCCCTGATAGTTCTTTTATTCTTTGGTGAGCTTGTTGGGGGTTGGGTTTGTATTCTCTTTCGATTTCGCAGCATTTCCAGTCTAGATAGTTCTCGTGTGCCTCGATGCATTTGGATTTAATGTGGTTGTTCAATGTTTGGTATTCTGCAGACCCTCTGTTGCATTTTCGTCTTTCTTCAAATAGGTTTAGAATTTCATTTGTCATCCATTCCTTTTCGCTGTTTATTTGAGCTATTGGTAAATGCTTTTCTGCAGTTGCTTTGACACACTTTTGGAATATATCAAATTGTTTTTCACATTTTTCATTATCAGGTTCACTTTGGCTTTGTATCATGAGTGCATTTTCAAATTCTTCTCTCATTTTTGTTTGTATGCCATTGTCTTTGCATAACCTGTAATCCCTCTTTATTCTACCAGCTGTTCTCTGAATAGCTTTAAACTTTATCCTTACTGTACAAACAACTGGGACATGGTCACTGTCTACATCGGCGCCTGGGTAGGTTTTGCAATTTAATATGCCATTTCTGAATCTTGATGATACTGCTATAAAGTCTATCTGGTTCCTTGCTCTGTCCCCTGGTGATTGCCATGTCCAGGTTCTTCTTGGGTGTTGTTGAAACCAGGTGTTTGAAATCATTAATTTATTTGTTCTACACCAATCTGCCCAGATGTTTCCTCGTTCATTTCTGTCTCCGAGTCCATGTGGTCCGACAAATGGATGATGCCAAGTCTGCAAAGATAGATCATCATCAAGCCCTACTGCAACCTCCTCGTGGTGTCGAACGGTAACAGGTCAAGCTGGCCAACTGCAGAGGGCGACAAGAATAGGCAATGGCAAACCATTCTTGTAACTTTGCCGAGTTAACTGCATGAATAAGTCCAAAAAGTTAAACGGTGACAGCGTAAAGGGGAGCATGTTTTCACGGAAGACTGCTGCCTCGCTCGGTTGGGAGCGTGATGTTCGTCAGGTCACACCGAACCGTCAGCCAGTTAGTTACTAGGCGAAATAAATTTAACAAATGTGACAAAACCAAAATTGGGACATGGAATGTCAGGACCTGTGTCCAAAAAGGAAAACTAAACAACATTCTAAAAGAAATGAAACGGCTCCAAATAAATATTCTTGGCCTGGCAGAGATGAGATGGAAAGAGCAGGGAACCATGTCAAAACAAGAAAACAACACGACATATAAGATCATATGGAGTGGTGGAACCTCTTTCCAAAAAGGAGTAGGGATGATCTTAGACCAACAATCAACCAAATTTTACAAAGGGCACGTAGCAATCTCAGACAGAGTTTTGTTGGTTAAGCTAAGAGGACCTGTAGTTGACACCAATATTATTCAAGTTTATGCACCAACAGAAGAGGCGACAGATGCAGATATGACAGAGTTTTACCATTCACTAGACAAAGCAAAACGAATGTGTAAATCACAAGAAGTCCTTATGGTAATGGGGGACCTAAATGCTAAGATTGGCAGAGGCAGAGATGGTGACATAATCGGACAATGGAATGGATTATATATATGGATAAATGTGCGCGGGAGTAATCTATTAATGAGCTTTAACAATCGATAACTTTCAAATAGAAGTAGCGAATTGACGTAACTGAGCTCTTTGATATTCGTTTTTAGACAGCCATTTTGGTGATAACTTCTCACTAAATTATCTCAATCTGAGCCTAGCCATCGTAAACTAATAGCCTGCCCTTAGCCATCGAAAGTTATAACCTGACAATGACCAAAAAATGACGTCAAATGACAAGTCTTTTGCCACAAAAGAAAACAAATCATGTATTCAATAGTTCAACCAATGAAATAGCTTGGTTCCTTGAGCTCCACTGACGACAACTCACCAGAAGCTACACAAACCTAAAAAAATGACGTCAAATTATAAGTTCTAGTGGGGTCTAGTGTCAGGCTATAAGATAACGCTGGCTCCGGCCCGACACTGACTAAAAAATGACGTCAAAAGACAAGTCTTTGGCCACAAAAGAAAACAAATCGTGAGTTGTATTCAATAGGTCAACCCAATGGAATCACTTGTTTCCTTGAGCTCTAGAAAAGACATCTCACAAACCACAAACCTAAAAAAATGACGTCAAACTATAAGTCACAGTGGGTTCGTTAAGTTATAACCTGACACTGAAACCCAAAAAGATGGCATTTTGACGTCATTATTGGGTTTTTGCACCGCCTTGTGAGTTGTCGTTAGTAGAGCTCATGGAAACAAGTCGTCCCATTGGTTGAAATATTGAATACAACTCAATTGTTTTCTTTTGTGGCCAAAGACTGGTATTTTGACATCATTTTTAGGTCAGTGTCAGGCTATAACTTTACGATGGTTACGGTTCGAGTGTCAGGCTATCAGTTAACGATGGCTACGATCAGAGACAGCCATTTTGGTGATAATTTCTCACTAAATAATCTCAATCTGAGCGTAGCCATCGTAAACTAATAGCCTGACCGTAGCCATCGAAAGTTATAGTCTGATACCGTGGCCATCGTTATGCCTGGTACTGAAATCCAAAAGGACTGGCAGTTTGACGTCATTATTTGTTTTTTCCACCGCTTAGTGAGTTGTCGTTAGTAGAGCTCATGGAAACAAGTTATTTCATTGGTTGAACTATTGAATTCAACTCACGATTTGTTTTCTTTTGTGGCAAAAGACTGGCATTTTGACGTCATTTTTTGGTCAGTATCAGGCCATAACTTTACGAAGGCCACGCTGATACTGACCAAAAAATCACGTTCGGACGCTTGCTCTTTTACGTCACGTAATCCAAAGCATCTGCTTTCTACATCCTGGTACTAAAATAGTTGTGACACGTTATCATTCAATATGCAACCTATTCATTATTAGTCCTCCGAGTGACTAGCTACATACACACTTCCAATGAGTTAGGAACCGAAAAAATTAGAAGATTTGATGTCTCCACTTTTCTTTCCTATAGATCAAATGAAGTTGACGTCACTCAGGTATTTGTTACTGTTTTAAGAAAGCCATTTTTATGAGTAGTTCTCAATAAATTGTACAGATAGTATGCGCTTGGCTAAGAAGCTCACAAAATTGCCTTCAGGAAGTATAACGGACCAACACCCAAAACGACTTTTATAGTCAGGTTAATACAGTTTTGTGAGAAGTACTCATAAACATGGATGGCAAAAAAAAAAAAAAAACCCAAACAAACCAATAACAAAGACCCGAGTGACGTCAAATTCTCTATCAGACTGTCGGATAGCATTAACCTTCAAAGATAAAAGTGGTTACATACACACTTCCAATTAGTAAGGAACCGAAAAAATAGAAGCTTTGATGTCTCGACTTTTCTTTCCTAGAGATAGAAAGAAGTTGACGTCACTCATGTCTATGTTATTGATTTTTGCCATCCGCGTTTATGAGTAATAACGGACCAACACACAAATCTGTGTGTAACCATGAACGTTTATAGTCTGGTTAATACAGTTTATTGGGAAATACTCATACACGCGGATGGCAAAAAACAATAACAAAGACCTGAGTGATGTCAACTTCGAATTATCTATAAATCAGGTTACGAACATTTGAGAGGAGGGTTCACTGAAATTACTATTTTTTAAACCAAAGGATTAGATTAATTTTTTATTTGGTATTATGTACATCAATTGTATAGTAACGTATCTAATGTTGAAAATTTTTTTTAAAATGTTATTTTGTAT
>NC_088370.1:25652696-25670196 GCF_034508935.2 Berghia stephanieae | reverse complement strand
CTTCTTCTTCTTCTTCTTCTTCTTCTTCTTCTTCTTCTTCTTCTTCTTCTTCTTCTTCAAGTACCAAGTCTGTGCCAGACATCGTGATCATGGTACACCATTCATCTCGCTGATCAGATAACCTCAGAAAACTAATATTACTCATCTCTTTCTTTATCGCCCAGCTGTTCAAACTATTCAAATATGTTTTTCTTAGTCTACCTTTACTCTTTTTGGCTTCTTTCTTTCCTGTGAGAACAAGATGTTCAATGCATTTATGTCGATTTAGGTGCCCTAAAAATTGCATTTGTCTTTTTTCTTATTGTTCGAATTAGTAACCCTTTAGTTTCAGCTTGCTCTAATACTTTTTCATTAGTTATCTTCTCTGTTCATGCGATACTTAACATCCTTCTAAGAAACCACATTTCTGCTTCCTCCAGTTTCTTTCTATTTTCTTCTGTAATTTATCTGGAATTATAAGAATAAAATAAAAATAAAATTCCCTTTATTCATCCCCATGGGGTTTATTCCAAGTGAAGACTGGAATAACCCAGGCGTCAGCCGCAGAGCAGCAAAGTGAGCTAGGGCGAGGTGACTTGCTCAAGACAACACAGCGCAGCAGCGGCGGGTGATCGAACTCGGTACCTTTCGGGTACGAAGCAAAGACCGTACCGCTGAGCCCCATACCATTGGGTGCTTCAACTCTAGACTGATGGTACTGAACAATCTTTTCAATTTTCGCACCCCCCCCCCACCCATCATTTTTGGAACTCTCTCCCATCATACGTGAGATGCTCGGATTCGTTGACAACTTTCAAATCTCTTTTAAAGTTATAAAGTACAAACCTATTATCATATTTTGTTGTTGTTAAATTGAATTCGTATCACTTTTCCGTCAACACTTGTCTTATCGTAATTTGTAAAGCGCTTTGAGACAACGGGGTAAAGAGCTATGTAACTTCCATTTATTATTATTATTATTATTATTATTATTATTATTATTATTATTATTATTATTATTATTATTATTATATTATTATTATATTATTATTATTATTATTTATTATTATTATTATTATTATTATTATTATATTATATTATTATTATTATTATTATTATTATTATTATTATTATTTATTATTATTATTATTATTATTATTATTATTATTATTATTAATATTTTTACTATCACCATCATCATCATTCTTCTTCTTCTTCTTCGACTTCTTCTTCTTCTTCTTCTTCTTCTTCTTCTTCTTCTTCTTCTTCTTCTTCTTCTTCTTCTTCTTCTTTCTTCTTCTTCTTCTTATTATTATTATTATTATTATTATATATTCATCATATTATTATTATTATATATTTATTATTATTATTATTATATTATTATTATTATTATTATATATTATTATTATTATTATTATTATTATTATTATTATTATTATTATTATTATTATTATTATTATTATTATATTATTATTATTATTATTATTATTATTATTATTATTATTATTATTATTATTATTATTATTATTATTTATTTATTATTATTATTATTTTATTATTATTATTATTTATTATTATTATTATTATTATTATTATTATTATTATTATTATTATTATTATTATTATTATTATTATTATTATTATTATTATTATTATTATTATTATTATTATTTTATTATTATTATTATTATTATATTATTATTATTATTATTATTATTATTATTATTATTATTATTATTATTATTATTATTATTATTATTATTATTATAGATTATGTTTTCCCTAATATTCTAAAATCACAGTCCTCATATTCCATTGATATCAGCATAACACTATAGATCATCTACAGTTGTGACATTTAAGTTTATTAAAATTCTCATTACAGCTATATCTGTTAAAGTAATCTCCATCAAACCATTAGACCAAGATTGGCGCTCTATATATTTTATTAATATCAGTTATTAACAGGCGGTCTAAGAATAACAACAAAGAGCTGAGCGACGTAATGGTCGATCCGTCTACTATTTTGATGTTGGAGATTTCAAAGATTGTGAACATTTTTCATTATCTATCTATGTCATTTTTAGCACATTTTGCTATGATATCATTGACTCAAGTATGATTAATGGTCGTCATAAGTATGATGGGCAGAAATGGTAAGATTTTATCGGAATAGAAAACCATCTTTACTGAATGGCTGTAGTTTAATGATAATAATAATAATGGTAATCGGTAGAAAGAGGCTTATTTGAACAGTTGCCATTTACTTGTGACGGTTTAAGATCTGTCACGTCAATGATAATGGCATATGCCTGCGGGATTAGCTCTCGCTTATTTCATCATCACGAAGTTCCCATTAACGTTAAGTACGATTTCAGCATTAACAATCCTGGTCACTTCATTGGATATGCTGGTTTTAAACCTTAAACAAATTTATATATATACATTCTGTCCGTGCACTATAAACAGATTAATTATAGTCCTTTCCACATCCCGTGGGCACGCGTTGGCGTGGATAACCGTCTGATGGATTTTAATGATTATTGGTTTGGCCGCTAGAATTATTAATGACATTAAGCCGATTTTTTTTCCCACCGGTTACAGTACCATACTTTGGGATTTTTCTTCTTTACGGTATATAAAACAGGAAGGGTCTGGGGTGAGTGAATAATAATAATAATAATAATAATAATATAATAATATAATAATAATAATAATAATAATAATAATAATAAAATAATAATAATAATAATAATAATAATAATAATAATAATAATAATAATAATAATAAAAATAATAATAACAATATTAAGAATAAGAATAATATCATTGCCTTTTCTACCCTGGGTCAGGGTATAGGCCACAGACAAACAGTTTCCATCCTTCTCTATCCTGAGCTAACTTTTCTTTTATCTCATTCCGTGTCTTACCACTTCTCTGTATATCAGCTTCTTTAATTCTTCTCCATGTTCCTCGTGGCCTTCCCCTTGATCTTCTGCCCTGAGGGTTCCAATACATTCTTTGTTATAGTGGAGTCATTCTTTCTAAGCGAGTGTCCAATCCGCCTCCATTGTCTTCTTTCTATTTCCTCTCCCACTGGTTTCTGCTGTGTTCTTTTCCCTACTTCTTCATTTTTTATTCTATCCATCCATTTTATTCTGAGTAGCTTACGCATGCACCTGTTTACGAAAATCTGTACCATCCTTATACATGCCTGTGATGCGTTCCAAGTTTCACATCCATACAGTGGGACAGACTTCACGTTTGAATTGAAAAGTCTTAGCTTTTGTCGAAGGGAGATATCTTTAGTTTTCCAAACTCTGTTCAAAGATGTGAATGCAGCCTGTGCTTTTCCTATCCGTGCTTCACCTCTGCTTCCGTGCCTCCATCCTTGTCAATTATACTTCCGAGATAGCAGAAAGTGTCTATATCTTCGAGTTCCTGATCTTTTACTTAGATCTGCTCCATTTGACGCGTACATATTCTCAAGACCTTTGACTTTGCAGAATGAATCTTAGACCACTTGATTCCGAGAGGCTGTTTATAATTTTGGTTTTTACTTGCATCTGGTCCTGGGTGTGGTACAAAAGAGCCAGATCATCTGCAAAATCCACTGCATCCCATTTCTTTTCCCTTTGGAGGTTTCCTTCATTAGGCAATCAATGGCTGAACAGGAATAGTAAGAGCAAGCATCCCTGCTTGACACCAGTCTTAATTTCAAAGCTGTCAGTAAGCTGATCTTCATGTATAACCCTGTAACTTGATCCTTCATACATTTCCTTAATGAGGTTTACTATCTTTTCAGGGAGTCCATAATGTGCCAGAATTTTCCACAATGTTGCTCTGTCAATACTGTCGAAAGCCTTCTCATAATCCATAAAGTTGACAATAAGAGGAGAGTTCCATTCTATAGACTGTTCCACTATGATTCCTAGAGAGGCGATCTGGTCGAGGTTGAACAGTTTTTTTTCGAAACCCTGCCTGTTCGTCAAGCAGTCTAGCGTCTGTTGCATTCTTAATTCTCTCTAGAATAATAAGGTTAAAAACCTTTCCTGGGATAGAGAGAAGAGTGATTCCTCGATAATTACTACAATTACTGAGGTCCCCTTTCTTTGGAAGCTTGATAAGATATCCTTCCTTCCAATCCTTTGGGAATATCCCGTCATTCCAGATTCTCTAAAATAGTGGGTGCAGAGCCTCAGCAATTCTTTCAGGATCAACTTTTAGAGGCTCCGGTGGAATCTGGTCTGGTCCAGCAGCATTCCCCCTTTTCATCTTGTTAATGGCACCCAAAATCTCTGCTATCGATGGTGGATCGCAGCTCATTCCTTGCAGGCAAAATTTCCGGTTGGTAGTCTGGTGGTGGTCTGTTCAGAAGGCAGTTGAAATGTTCCCTCCATCGTTCAGATTGAGCCTCTTTTCCAAAATTAGTTTTCCCATCTTTGTCTTTGACTGGTACCTCTGGTTTCACATATTTTCCAGCAAGTGTCTTGATAGTTTGATAAAGGATCCTCATGTGTCCTCATGTCGCTGCTGCTTCTTCTTTCTCAGCAAGTCTGTTTATGAATGCTTCCTTGTCTTTCTTCACAGATCTTTTGACTTCCTTAGCTATGGCTCGATACTGCTCTTCTGCATCCAGTCTTGAAGCCCTTGTTCGGCTTGCATTCACTTGTTTATTCCTTGTTCTCTTTTCAATAAGGTCCAAGGTGGTTGGACTTATCCATTCTTTATGTTCCGATTTCTTTACACCCATTACCTCGTGGCAAGTTGTAATGTAGACTTCCTTGATCTTTGCCCAATGTGACTCTACATCTATGTCCTCCTCGAGCTCAGCAAGAGGCTGGAATCTATTACTCAATTATGGTTTGAATTCCTCATTCTTTTCCCCATCTAGTGCATTCACCTCGAATTTTCTTCTTGTATGTGATCTGGTCCCATGTTTTCTTCGGAGCTTAAGCTTTGCCAATAGCAGGTGGTGGTCTGATCGTACATCTGCCCCTCTCCGTACTGTCACATCTTCCAATGAACGTCTGAATCTTCGAGACTACGGTTAACCAAACTATAAACGTTTAATGATACACATAAATTTGTGTGTTGGTTCGTATTACTTCCGGATGGTAATGTTGTGAGCTTCTTAGCCAAGCACAGATTATCTATATGTGTTTTTTTTTCTCCATGTCAGTAGATCAACACATCTGGCAAATGACTCAATGCATATCAGTTACATAGTGTTAACTCATTGACACGGCGTTGATTAGCTCTTATAACAATTGAAAAATTGACACACCTTAACAGTTTTATCAACGTGTATTCTTCGGGAAAACCCTATCAGTCGACAAGTGCCCATTTCCCCGTATTATTGATAAGATAAAAAATTCTATTCATAAGTGTTTATTATTATTATTATTATTATTATTATTATTATTATTATTATTATTATTATTATTATTATTATTATTATATTATTATTATTATTATTATTATTATTATATTATTTATTATTATTATATTATATTATTATTATTATTTACTATACTTATTATTATTATTATTATTATTATTATTATTATTATTATTATTATATTATTATTATTACTACTACTACTACTACTACTACTACTACTACTACTACTACTACTACTACTACTACTACTACTACTACTACTACTACTACTACTACTACTACTACTACTACTACTATTGTTAATGAGCAATTGTTCTTCGGCCGTCAGTTGTGTGATTAGTTCTCACAGATTCGCTAATTGTGACTATAAACTTCGTGGAAGGTACACATAGTTTTATGTTGGATCAGGGCATATAGAACAAATGAACATTTTACATAAACGCATACCATCAATAAAACACCGTGTAGTTTGTTCCTTTAGCCCTGTCATCGTTTATGTTCCAACGCAGAGCTGCCTACTTGAAATATCAAATATGTGACCCGTCGTCTCACAACGGAACGATCCATATTCTTAAAAGCCCAATTTAATGTTAAACTGGGCAAAAATATAAATTGTTGGCATTAGCTCCCTAAAATATGGTATCCATTTTCCTCAATAAATGAAATAAAATCAACTCAAGTCTGATATTTCTAGCCATAAATTCAATTTTCAACATCTTGACCAACCCGACATAATGCTGTTTTGAGGCGAAGGGTCACAAATTCGTATATTCCAAGGGGAAAAAAGAAGAAGTCACTTTAAATAGCTTTATAAATAAATGATTTTGCTTTCAACGTGTCCAAGAAATGCTCCAATGCCCTGAATATAGGTTATAAGGAGCTAAACTTTCTTTTTCAACAACATTTATCGAGCCAAAGAGACCTAGATACTATTCAGCTCTGTATCTTGAGCCAAAAAAATGTATTGCTACAAATATTTCGCAGCACTAAGCAGGTCTGCCAGCATCTGTTCGAGGAGCCAGTGGGGCTTTCCACCTGTCCAAAATGTACCTGCAGAGCATCCAGTTGAACGATGTGTTGTGGCGAAGCTTCCGGGCGGGTTTGCGATGGTGCAGAATTTGCTGATTGGGTCTATCATCATAACATTGTAGTGTGAGCACCATTAGAAGCTTCTGAGGAGCCTGGTTATCCTGTCTTCAACTAGGTGTAGTGCCTTTAACCACTCGGTCACCAGCCCACCCCCGTTATAATAGGGAAGAAGAGTGTGATGCTAAAAAAAATTGGTTCCTATTTCACTGGAAGAGTAAAAACATTATTTTGGAGTACTGAATACATACATTGTGTAATTCATCTTCTGGTTTCAGAGTGATGGCATATTCTTTTCTTGACTACATATATACGGGTCGTCAACAAAGATCATCCATCCTCGCTCTTAGAGAGAGAGAGAGAGAGAGAGAGAGAGAGAGAGAGAGATAGACAGAGAGAGAGAGCGAGAGAGAGATAGACAGATAGATAGACACAGAGAGATAGAGAGAGATCAAGAGAGAGAGATAGAGATAGATAGATAGATTGATAGATAGATAGAGAGAGATAGACAGAGAGAGATAGAGAGAGATCAAGAGAGAGATAGAGATAGATAGATAGATAGAGAGAGATAGAGATAGAGAGAGAGAGAGAGAGAGAGAGAGAGAGAGAGAGAGAGAGAGAGAGAGAGAGAGAGAGAGAGAGGAAATAAAAACAAAAGCGAGTGTGAGAGAGTGGGAGTGAGTTTTGTGTCGGCGTACCTCACTCAATCTCACTCTCACTCTCATCCCCATTTATTGCCTGTCACCATTTCCATAACTCGACTGGCATTAGTTCATTACAACTCTCATTGCTGCCATGAGGAGAAGAAGAGAGAGAGAGAGAGAGAGAGAAGAAGAGAGAGGAGAGAGAAGAAAGAGAGAGAGAGAGAGAGAGAGAGAGAGAAGAGAGAGAGAGACAGAGATAGATAGATAGAGAGAGATAGAGATAGATAGAGAGAGAGAGAGATCAAGAGAGAGATAGAGAGAGAGAAAAAGAGAGATCAAGAGAGAGAGAGAGAGCAGAAGAGAGAGAGAGATCAAGAGATAGATAGATAGATAGATAGAGAGGTAGAGAGAGAGATCAAGAGAGAGATAGAGAGAGAGAGAGAGACAGAGAGAGAGAGAGAGAGAGAGAGAGAGAGAGAGAGAGAGAGAGAGAGAGAGAGAGAGAGAGAGAGAGAGAGAGAGAGAGGAAATAAAAAGCGAGTGTGAGAGAGTGGGAGTGAGTTTTGTGTCGGCGTACCTCACTCAATCTCACTCTCACTCTCATCCCCATTTATTGCCTGTCACCATTTCCATAACTCGTCTGGCATCGCCTGGCATTCGTACATGTACAACTCTCATTGCTGCCATTCAGATATCAGTCTGATCGTAGACCGCTGTCTGGTAGGTGGACGACTAGTCGCCTTCGTCAACTCATAGAAGGAACGAAATTGACATCACTCTGATCTTTGTTAATGCCTTTTTTTAAACATCTCCATAAATGTACATCGCTCCACGGATACGACCACCAAAAGAAGGCCAACAGTGTATTGCATTCAGTAGTGTTATTGATGGGATCAATACAGATGTTTGACATTGTGGCTTTATTTGAAGACCCGTGTGTTCATGAAATATTCTGGAGTACCCTGAAACAATCAGCACGTATTAAAAACGTTTGATCTAGTGGTATGCATGACGCTCGCTTTCGGATCGGAAGGTTCTGGGTTCGAGCCTCGCTCGGCGCATAGTTGAGTCCTTGGAGAAGGCTCTTTACTCACATTCTCTCACCGTACTCAAGTGTACGATGAGTACCTGACCGTTAACAGCGTTGTTTCTGTCCGAAAAAAATTGTAATATCGCCTAACAGGCGTCATGTCCCGTCCTTCATGGTAAATGTTGTTGTTGGCCAGCGACCCCTTGTAAAGCGCATTGAGCACGTTTGGTGGAGATATATAAAAGCTCAATTTTTTCCCAAAAAATGCCTTCTTTAAATTTCAATCAATTTAGAATACTCTTATCTTGCCTAAAATTCTCATACTTCAAAGTGATTCTAAGCTGCTAGAAGCTGTGGACTGTAAAAAGTATTAATAAAAATGAATATAACAGCTTTAAAAAGTGCAAAATACCCTCACGGAAAGTTTCGGGCTCAAAACCCTTCTTTAACCAAACAACAACAACAATAAAAAATTAAAAAAAAAACACAAAACAAACAAACAAACAAAAAAAAAAAAAAGAAAACAATAAAACAACAAAACAATTCAGACATAAATACATTACTAAATTTGAAATCGACGACAGAAAAATGTTGTAGGTCCTCTCTGCTGTAGAAAAATCTTGGAAAGTCAAGTCCAACTTTTGGAAGGTTTTGTCAAGATCAGGTTCTTTTCAATGGATCGATCCATATTTGAAGTTATGGACGAGATTCCTGGCCAGAGTTTTAGTTATGTCTTTTTTTTCTCTCTCTCTCTCACTCTATCCCATGACCGGTTGGTCGTCGGGGGAACTTTCGGGATGCAGACTTCACGATCCGACGCCAATTATCACGGTCTTGGGCCTTCCTCATTAGATCACTTATCGTTTGAATTACTCCAAATCATGTACATCATATCCCACATGTCAAACGCGCATTTTGACTGATGCAGTTGTGTAAATGTTGTGCGGCTATGTGGTCTCATGGTATGACGCTCGCGGAAGTGCCTGGGTTCGAGTCCCGAGCGGCGCATAGTTGGGTCCTTGGAAAAGGATTTTTACTCACATTCTCTCATCGTGGTCTAGTGTAAAATGAGTACCTGGCCGTTAACAGCGTTGTCTCTGTCTCTGTCGAAAATATATTTGTAATATCGCCTAATAGGCGTCATGTCTCGTTCTATGTGTTACTTGTTACTGTTGGTCAGGGACCCCATGTCAAGCTCTTTGAGCACGATTAGTGGAAATTGCGCTTATACAGTTTAAAAAAAACAACAGTTATTATTTCTAAAATAAATAATATAGAACTTAAATCCAACCTTTCTGACTATAGTCATATTTAGTTTCAAATTCATATTGACATGGTTCGTCAGAAAGTCTATAAACTGACATGGAACACTCCTGATCTCAGACAAATTTGCTGGACCTCAAAAAATGTTGTCTCCGACAAATAGACTATTTTTCTTATTTTTACATGTGTGACCCATTTGCCTGAAGACTGTGATATTGGCTATAATAATTAAATAGCTAAAATGTAGAAATATAATGAGAAATATAAAACTGTGGTTACGATTATGTTTTAGTGAGGGGAAATAGATATAATTTAACAATTCTCTCCTTTCAGGCAATTTTCAGTATTTTTACAAAATTGTCATGACTGCCTCACACAATTTACTTTTCTTTTAAACTCAAACATAAAAGCATGTTAAACATTTGTATTGTAAAACGAGCTCTATAAATCAACATTAAGATCTTATTAAATATACAAAGATTTATTTTTGAGATTTTGTAATGTACCTACGAAACAAATATGAATAAGTAAAATGTTTATAGTATCGTTACAAATGTGAGGATTTTCTTGTACTTGGGGTAAGGAGACGGTCTAGAATTTAAATGTCAAGTTTCTCGCCATGTAACATTTCCATTTGCCAGTGTTGCCAGGTTGGCGGATTTCCGCCAAATTGGCGAATTTTATCGTCGCGTGGCGGGGAAAAATGCCTTGACGGATGGCTAATTTATTTGGTTGATTTTGGTTGATTTGTATGTATGCCCTTTAAAAAAAAGTAAAAGTAATGCAATCAAGTCTAACTATTCCTTCCCCCCCCCCCCCACACACAGTGACGCTAAGGATAACCTATTGTGATTGTGCGTGCACTGTTTGCCTAGATCTATATTACACAAACTAATTCAGATTAACCGAAGGTGAAAACAAAATCTTAGTCTAACTCCCACTCAAACAAAATCGAAACTCCGAATCTTCATGCCTTTAAAAAGGAAACAGTTGTAAATAGTTGAGTAGCGTTTAGTAACATAATTTTTATACTGAGACGATACACTATTATTGATTATAAGTGTTTTTTAAAAAATCAAAAGGCGGATTTCTTTGGCGGATTTTGGGTAAATGTTGCAGGTAAAATAAGAAAAAGTTGGCGGATTTTGGCGGATTTTTGCCTTAAAGTTGGCGGGATTTTTGCAAAGGCACATGGCAACACTGCTTGCTATTTGCTGTCTGGTTTACTTTTGACACTGGCCTCCGGTGTTTTGTCTGTGCTCTGTGTTTTCGCACGTTTTTACCGAATGTTTTTACGATTCTTATTTATAAAAGTGAAACTATATTTTTACAATGGCTGTGATTTATTCCGGTGCATAGTTATCATCTCATTACTTTAGCCAATATTTTAAGAAATGATCTGTTAAGCCAGCTTATGTATCTCCATTATTTTCCTATTCAACAACTACACTTCGTTTACTAAGACCAGAATACACCCCCTCCTTCCACCACCAGTTGACACATTGTTCATTAAGCCGAGAAAAAGGGGGGAGGAAAGGAGGAATCAAAACAAAATTCAGTCGTGGACACAATCGTCCCTTCTTGCCTTGCGTTGTGACTTGGTAATGTACGCTCATTGAAAAGTATATACAAGCTTCAAAAATATATTTTACGGAGTTATGGCTGACAATTATTCTCGACACCCAACCGTCACTGCTACTGTTACTGTTCGAACATAAAACGGGGTGATGGTGTGTGTATATGAACAACAATTGGTGTCACCCCAATAATGTTAATAATATCTATTCAATTTAGTACAACAATATTGAACCTTTGACTGTGGGACGGCCATATTCTTTACCTAGAGAATTTTCTAAAGTCAACATCCCGACAGTTTACATTCCCCCAGTGCCGATGCAAATGTAGCATAAGCAACTATGATGGAAAATGAAAAAAAAAAAACCAACACATTTTACGCTCGTTTTGTTTCACCAATAATGAATACGAAATTGAACAGACTAAAATAATTACCGATAGATTGTATGAATAGCGTGTGCGATGATGAATTTAGTGAGTGTGAGATAAAGTTTATGTTTTCTAGACTGAAAGAAAGGAAGGCAGCTAGACCGGACGGTATAAAAGGTAAAATTTTGAAAATCCGTGCAGAGCAATTATGTTATGTTTATGCAAATATTTGTTATTTGTCTTTTTCGTATTCTTTCATCCGTAGTATCTGGAAAACTTTAGAAATTACTCCTATCCCCAAAAAAGACAAAGTAAAGTCAATGATCCGAGAGAAATTGCCCTCACATCAATTGCAATGAAATGTTTTAAAAAACTTATTTTGTTAAGAATCAATAATCATGTTAGACCTCTTTTAGACCCTTATAAATTAGCCTAAAAAAGAAAGCGCAATGTAAAAGATGCTATCCTTGTTTTTTAAAACAATATCTACAAACATTTAGACACATCTAACAGCTACTGCAGAATTCTTTTTGTTGATTTTTCGTCCGCCTTTAAAACCATTCAACTCCACCGCTTTGCTCATTAACGTTCTACTTTTAAAACCAATCCTTATATCATCTCCTGGGTGTTAGACTTTCTCACAAATAGAATACAATATAAACAAGTACGATGAGTTGTCTCCAATAGCATAACTATAAATACTGGTGGTCCGCAGGACTGTGTAATCTCTCTCATGCTTTTTAAATTCATACGAACGAAAGTAAAATCTCAGATCTAGACATGCCCCTTTTAAAATTTGCAGACGACACTAATCTACAAGGATTAATTACTAATAATGACGAAATAAATTATAAGGGGGAAATAGATAATTTTGTTTCCTGGTGCGACAATAGCCACCTTGAACGGAATGTAATTAAGACTAAAGAATTAATTATAGACTTTAGAAAAGATAAGAATACAAAAGACCATATCGCTATTAAAAATGAAAAAGTAGAGCTGGTAGTAGAATACAAATATCTAGGATTCACCATGGGCAACAAATTACGGTGGGACTTGCATGCCAGTTATATCAATAGTAAAATTAATCAAAGAATGTACTTTTTTTACGGAAATTGTCCCAACTTAACATTGACAAAACACTTTGTACGCTATTTTATAGATCTGTAATAGAAAGTGTTTTTTTTTTTGTATAACCGCCTTGGGTGGAAATTGTCTTAGCTCACAGCAAAAGCTAACTTTGACAGGACTATTAAAAGACCTCACAAACTTACCACAGGATCCATGTCTTTTAATGATGTATATACTGAATGCTGTTTAAGAAAAAATTGGAAATATTTAAGACAACCCAACTCATCCTCTAAATCATCACATCATCAAATCGGAACAGGACAGGAGTAACCGATTGTTGTCTACCCGAACAAAAAGTGAAAGACACCTCCGATTCATTTTACAGTTGCAGAATTTTTAATAAGGAAAATAGTTTATAAATTTTGGTCTACGTCTGTTTTAGCTTTGAATATTCATCTTTAAAACATACTTCATATCTACAACTTTTAAATCTCATTTTATAAAATCGCTTACTGCATCTTTACAATTACGTAGGTATATATAGATAGGTGCGACGTAATTATTATTATTATTATTATTATTATTATTATTATTATTATTATTATTATTATTATTATTATTATTATTATTATTATTATTATTATTATTATTATTATTATTATTATTATTATTATTATTATTATTATTATTATTATTATTATTATTATTATTATATGATGATGATGATGATGATGATGATGATGATTATGATGATTATTATTATTATTATTATTATTATTATTATTATTATTATTATTATTATTATTATTATTATTATTATTATTATTATTATATGATGATGATGATGATGATGATGATGATGATGATGATGATGATGATGATGATGATGATGATTATGATTATGATGATGATGATGATTATTATTATTATTATTATTATTATTATTATTATTATTATTATTATTATTATTATTATTATTATTATATTTATTATTTGTTTCGAAACGGTGACTCACATAATTACTTGTCTTTTGTCCTGTTCTGACCTTTTTAGATTTTCGCTTTTCATATTCATTTTCAAAAACTCACAGTCATCACTTTTTAAAAAATGACACCTATATTTCTATTTTCCAGACTTCAAGTAGCATTCTATCGGTCTCTCTAGAAGCTCGGCCAGTAACTCATTGGACGTCTAATGAACTATGCCTCAGTTCTCAACAGACAACGAACAACTCTTCAATTAACTGTTAAACTGTCGCAATCTGGAACAACACGTAAATATTTGGTCAGAAAACTCGACCTTCAAGTATCGATCGATTTAAATGACCCTCATCTTTGCAAAAACTCTTAAACTTGGGACTGGACTTCGCGGAAGTTGGCACCATATCTCCCCAACATTTGATGAGCAATGACTACTATGAAACGTTCACATGAACGGTAGACCTATAATAAGAAAATAAGTTTTATAACACAACTAACCAAATTTCGACCGCTGTATTTAAATTTCACCATGTCCAATGCCCTCACCGAACCGTTAAACAACAACGATAGTTAACGTGGACTTTATCGCATAGACACTAACAACAACAATAACAACAACAACAACAACAACAACAAAAGACAGGTTTTATAGCAACACCAACACCAAGAAATTGTATTCAAATTTCAACACGATTACCCCCGCCCCAACACAACACACACACACACACACACACACACACACACAATAAAAATAAAATAAAATAAAATTCCCATTATTCATCCCATAGGGGAAATTTGTCTCTAGGGTCCATTCCAAGGGAAGATTGGAATAACCCAGGCGTTAGCCACCGTGCAGTGCCGCAAATTGAGCTAGGGCGAGGTGACTTGCTCAAGGCTACACAGCGCAGCGGTGGGTGATCGAACTCGGTATTTTTCGGGTACGAAACAAAGACCGTACCGCTGAGCCACGCTCGCTGTCCCTCAATAAAGCACAATGATTTCCACGGACTCTGTTACATAACATGTAACAACAAAAACTATTCTTTTTATAACAGCACAAAATACAAATATAGAAATGTTCGCGTTCTTCCATATCCAAAATTTACATCCCCTGACTGATGTATAATAAACGCCAAATACTACCACGTATTCTACTAAACATTCAATAACAACAATAACAATAAAACAACGTTTCGTAACACCATATACATGCAGAGTATAAAATTCCCATAACAACCAACACACCAAGCCCTTAATGTAAAACAATGACCGCGACGAAATTTATCATACAAACACGATAACGACAAAAATAATTTTCACATGACTTGAAAACTTTAAACTTGAGCTTTCATTTTGTGCAATACCCGCTAAACATACTCAAAGCGCTCTACAAGAGGTCCCGGACCAACAACAACATGTAACATGGAGAACGAGAGATGACGTCTGTTAGGCGATATTACAATTTCTTCATACAGAGACAGAGCTGATAACAGCCGTGCACTCATTTTACAACTGAATATGGTGAGAGAATATGAGTAAAGAGACTTTTTCAAGGGCTCAACTGTGCGCCGAGCGGGGCTCTAGCTCAGGACTTTCGATCCAAAAACAAGTGTCATACCACAAGACCAAATAGCCAAAATACCAACCCCGAAATTTCACTAGTACAACCAATACCACAATTCAAATTAATAACAACAAAATCAATACACAACAATGGTTACCACGGAATATATCGTACAAACAATAACAACAACAATAACACGATTATAACAACACCAAGAACAAGCGATATTTAAGAACACAGCAACCATACCCTGCCGCCCCCCCCCCCCCCGCCCCCTTTCTCCTTGCCAATCTCTTAATAAAAAAGAATGCTTACCACGGAATCTAGGGCACAAATTTAATAATAACAACAACAATAACAAGTTTTATAACCACACCAAGTACAAGCAGTATTTGAATACACAACCATACCCCCAACCCTCACGTCGCATATTCCTTAATAAACATAAGAATTCCGACCACGGTATTATGACACTAACAATAACAACAGAGCCAGCAACCGCCATGCCGTCAACACACTACGTTGGAGATGAAATCGCCGAAAGTACACGCATTACCTTTACCATCCTTGGTATATTCTACACATTGGTCGGTGTTCTTGGAAACATCTTCATCATCTTCACGATCTTCGTCACCAAAACGATGAGAAATCCTCACTATTATTTCATCGTCAACCTCGCCATTGCTGATTTGGTTATAACTGGTATGGCGCTATCAATGCTTATTATTATTATTATCATTATTATTATTATTATTATATTATTATTATTATTATTATTATTATTATTATTATTATTATTATATTATTATTATTATTATTATTATTATTATTATTATTATTATTATTATTATTATTATTATTATTATTATTATTCTCACCACCACCACCACCACCACCACCACCATCATCATCATCATCATCATCATCATCATCATCATCATCATCATCATCATCATCATCACCGTCATCGTCATCATCATCATCATTTCTTCTTCTTCTTCTTCTTCTTCTTCTTCTTCTTCTTCTTCTTCTTCTTCTTCTTCTTCTTCTTCTTCTTCTTCTTATTATTATTATTATTATTATTATTATTATTATTATTATTATTATTATAACACCATATTATTTCATTGCTATGGATTTATTAAAATTATTATTTTTAACGCGCATTACCACTGACCCACACGCTCACGGCATTATGTTTCGCGCTAAGAATACATCTTGTGACGAAACCATGGTCATACAAGAATCCTATATTTTTTTGGTTATTTTATATTCGGTTAAAGACCCAGCATGTAAAAACAGAAAGACCATTTCCTTTATCATTTCTTTCTTTCTCTTTGTCATTCAGGTTACGTCATTCCACATCTGGTGCTCTCCCTTATCCTTCATTACTACCCTGTGGTCAACTTCCATCACTGTGTCTTCAATGGATTGATCACCGTTGTAGCATTCGTCTCGTCCCTCCTCACGTTAATGGCCATCTCCATCAACAGATATCTTAGCGTTTGCCACAACCACCTCTTTCAAAGAATATTTTCCAAAGGCGTCCTCTCATCCATCGTGGGCTGTGTCCTCATCTGGCTCCTGGCCGTGCTCACCACATTCCCATGCCTTGTCGGATGGGGCCGATTCAAATTTGATTCCAAAACACACTATTGTGGTTACGATAGAACGTACAATTTCAGCTACACGTTATTTCTCATGTTATTTAGTATTGGCACGCCCGTATGTGTTGTTTTTGCGTGCAATTTTGGTATATGGCGATTTGTTCGCGTTTCATCTCATAGAATTTATGCTTTGACTCACGGGAAGAATAAATCAGAGCAGCCTGTCCCAGTCTCAAGTGCTTCATCTGTTGGAAGTGTTTATCCCCAAAACAGCGGCGATGGGGATGGTGAGTATGAAGATGATAAAACTGTTTGTGATGGAAATGCCGATGTTGTAACTACAGATTCTGAATTGCCAAATAAACAAGATAAATTATCAAGAGAAGGGCAAACTACTGAACAGGGTGAAAATGTCGACACTTCACCAATGCAGCAAAATAGCAGTGATGAGTTGCAAGGTCATTTAAAAACCCAAAGTCTGACAACAAATAATATGAATAAAAAAATTAGTGATGGAAGAAAGAAAAACAAAATTGTTCCCGGAGTGAAAGAGAGTGAAAAGAAAGATTATTTAACAGTTCGAGGACACCGGCGAGGTTCGAGAGAAATTCTAAGGGAGAGCAATTTGAACAAAAACAAGTTAACACCACGGAGAGAAGATTCGATTCGTCAGCAACAGTTGACTGTTCAGGACCAAAATACACAGGATAATAAGAAGGTAAGGATGATTCAAAAACACGATATTAACTCTCTCCTTATAAGCCATATTCAGGATTTTCCTCAAAACTTCACACCCAACTGAACTAACATAAAAATATATTTTCTTATCACTCAAGCACAATTGCAGTAAGTTTTTGCAATACATAATTTCTTTAGCAAAACACGCTCTACAACAAACTGTTCAATTTCTTTAAGTTTATGATGTACA
>NC_088370.1:25637696-25647696 GCF_034508935.2 Berghia stephanieae | reverse complement strand
TCGCCCAACAGGAGATCTCTTTCTACATGTTACTTGTTGCTGTTTGTCAGGGACCCCAGGAACCCTTTGTAAAGCGCTTTGAGCACCTTGAGTGGATATTGCGCTATATAAAAGTTCAAGTCTTGCTTTAATTAGTAGTTAACCAGAGGGTGATCGAGCCAGAGCTGAAGCAGAGTCTATGGAGTCTCATTAAAAGGAGAAGATGGCAATGGTTGGGGCATGTCTGTTGCAGACCCGATGAATCACTGATATGAAAGGCTCTGCGATGGACAGCCCAAGGAAAGAGGAAACGAGACCGCCACAAGGAGACTGGGAGACGTACCATAGAGAGGGAACTAAAACAAAGAGGTCTATCCATTGATATGGCCTCAAGAATAGCTGCTGACAGGCCAGGAGAAGATCCCTTGCATCGCCTTAAGTTCCAGCAGGCCCGGAGAGGGTGAATGAATAAAAGAAGGGATCTAAAGAAAGAGGGAGTTGGGTGGAGGAATGTAAGAATGCATTTGAATTGGAGAGGTAGCCAGCAGTGGGTGACTCTAGATAACCGCTTGGCTCGAATTGATAGATATTGTTTTAAAAACCTTGTGTTCCTATGAGCAGTTATATTGAAAGGATTTCAATTAACAACCCCTGGCAACACCACGGATCTCATTTAAATGATATTAATGATGATAATACTAATTATTACCAATAGCCCTAACAGGATACAATTAGTTTAATGGGATGGGAGAAATATGAGTAAACGATGAGAGCATGATAATCATGCATTTAAGTACATAATATTAATATAGCGCATAAGCGATAGCACATTTGTAAATTGTAATTCATGTAAATGTAATTCATTCATTTGGAATGCATACATACATATACAATAATATATACATAGATATAGAGTGTGAATGAAATATTGTTGTTAATAATAACAATAGTTATCAATTTTTATTATTTTACAGGTTGTATCTTCTTACAGTCCAGTCGAAACACGATATACATTATTACGACAGATCTAGTTTTAAATGGTATTTATTAATCATAACACAATTAAAGTCCACAGCTATAAGATTGATATAAGTAATCCGTACCCTCATTCAAGATATCAAGTGTTGATCACAGTTGCTTCTAGTTCTTGAGTGATTAATTGAGAGAAACATTGAATCGGCTTATGTATCTCTCTTTTATCTCAAAATGGTCGGACTCGATTCAATCGCAGGACTCAAATTGTATTCCTGTATTTTTGATTCTTTGATTTTTACTGGTCAATAGTCGGATCCAATCACTTTTTAACGTTTTAGACACGAGTTTTGACTGGTCAACTCAGATGCGATACAAACGGAGTCATTAATCATGCGTAATCTTAGGTTTTTGGACATATGCGAAGACATGATAGTCTCGAAAAAAGAATAATGGAGGGAAGAATTGAAGGAAAGAGAGGCAGAGGAAGACAAAGGAAATCCTGGACAGATGGCATCAAGGAAGCTACAGGACGGCGCATGGCAGACTGTAACGAGGCTGCAATGGACCGTGAAGGATGGAAGGCCATGACATCCGACCTCTGGAAAGAGATGGAACCCGGGTAAGGTAATCTTAGGTAGAATTGGGTACTTTTATTGTCATCGTAATCGTAGTTACGAGTGTGGGCAGT
The DNA here is from genome assembly GCF_034508935.2 of Berghia stephanieae. Lineage (NCBI taxonomy): Eukaryota > Metazoa > Mollusca > Gastropoda > Nudibranchia > Aeolidiidae > Berghia > Berghia stephanieae. Next base: position 25,646,054 of record NC_088370.1, on the reverse strand, counting down.
GCTGGTCGCGGCCCGGCTTTTGACCAAGGTAGCATCCATGGCGGAAGCAGGCACCTGGCATAATTTCTCGTCTCTCGGATTGTCTGTCATTAATTCAATGTTATAAAATCACAAGGTCGGTTTTCTTGTAATTTAGACAGGGTTATAAAATTATATAGGTTATGAAGGTATGTGCGATTTTGAAACAAACATAGCTGCACCCCGTTTTGAATCGATTGGTTTTATATCAGCATCATCTGACTGAGCGTTCATGAAAAAAAAGTAGTCTTCAGAGCCATTATACCAATGGAGCCGGAGTTTATCCCAGTTTCTATAGCGTGAAACGGATAATAAAAATTGCTTGCCACCATTTGGATAAGGCGCTAGTCTATCGTAAAGTACTTCCGGCCAGATCGAACAGACCCATCTACACAATCACTGCTGGGTGGACATGGGGATCAGAAAAAAATTTCGAGCGTTCATTTGGGTTTCCTGTATTTCGTTGAAAATTTGTTTTGACCCTGTCGAAAGTAGAAGGTCGGAGGTGACAAATTCCTGACCCAATTTTTTCGGGTTTTTTTTTTCCTTATAAGAATAAAAGCTTAATTTTGTTGGGCTATCAGAACAAACAAAACAAACCAAAACAAACAAACAAAAAAGCCAAAAACAGAAAACAAAATTTAAAAAAAACACACAATAAAAAATCAAAATGACATTTTGTAAATCGTAACATCAAATACACCAATAATCCTTATTAATAACCAGGGAATTAGAATTGAATAAAAGAACCCCCCCCCCCCCATATATATAAAAAAAAAAAACAACAAAAAATAACCAAACCGTGAGCATTTATTTTAGCCATATCCACTTATCATGTTCAAAGCTCTTTACAGATGGCCCCAAGTCGATAACAACACAAGTAAGACGAACATGACGCATGTAATGCGATATTACAATTTTACGACAGAGGCAACGTTGTTTACGGCCAGGTAGTCATTTTAAACATGAGTAGGGTGAGGGAATTTGGGTAAAGAGTATTTTCCAAAGACTCAGCTATGCGCGGACTCGAACCCTGGACCTTCCAGTTCGAAGGCGGGTTTCACACGAGTAGACCACAGATCCACAAGAATGATAATCATTGAACTCCCCACGCCATTCACTAAATTTTTTAGGTATTTAAAAAAAGATTAATCAAAAATACTAACGAATTAACTAGTTATAAAACAGCCGTACTCTGAAAATAACAACACGTATTAAAAAATTTAGACAGAAACCTCGCCCTTCAATCTTAAATTATCGATCAATTTAAATGACCTTAATCCTAGCAGAACCTTTCAAACCAGGGACTTTAATGAGAACATCGCAATGTACAAGGTTTGAGAGTTTTTGTCAAGGTGAAGGTCATTTTAATCGATCGATATAATTTGAAGGACAAGTTTTCTGGCCAAATTTATTAATGCGTGATTATTTTTCCATGTTATGGCAGTTAATTGATTTAGATTATGGAAAAACCAGCCATTATTTGATTATTGGACAAAAAAGAAAGCGCGTGAAAAAGTGTCTGCACTAGAAATAAATATTGACTTGAACTTAAGGAGTGAAATCTTTATTGACAAAACATCAATAAAGTGGGGTTAGGTGGTTTAGTGTGCGGCTATGTGGTCTCTTGGGATGGCAATCGGACTGGAAGGTCTGGAGTTCGAGTCCAACTGCGAGTGGCGCATAGTTGAGTCCTTAGAAAAGGCTCCTCACTCACATTCTCTCATCGTATTCAGGTGTAAAATAAAGGAAGGCAATTTTTTTCAGCAAATGCGCAACAAATTTTTCACAGTAATATTTTTATCTAAAAGAGCTCTATGTTGTTCTCTACTGCTGTACTGCAATAATTTGTTCATTATCTGATTAGATACAACAAATCAAAGTGGCTGTGCAGATTGACCCTGGTAATCTAGTCCTGTTTTCAAACCCCAGTGGTTTCTATTTCTCAAAGCCCCGCCTTCACTCCTCACTGGTGTCCATATCCAGTGCTCCCATGTTTACTCCCCACTGGTGTCCACCTCTCACAGCTTTGTGCTCACTCTCCTATGGTGTCCACCTCCCAAAGTCCCGGTTCACTCCTCACTGGTGTCCACCTCTCATAGCCCCAGCTCACTCCCTACTATTGGAGGTGGACATCAGTGGGGATTGAACCAGAGACTATGGGAGATGGAGCCCATTGGGGAGTGAATCCGGGTCTATAGAAGGTGGACACCAATAGAGAGTAAAAGAGGAACCAAGGGATATGAACACATGTGGGAAGTGAACGTGGAACTATTGGAGATGGACACCAGTGGGGAATGAACACGGTACAAAGGGATATGGACAGCAGTCGGGAGTGAATCCGGGACTTTGGGTGGTAGAAACCAGTGGGGAGTGAGCCCAGGACTATTAGAGACGGATACTACTGGGTATTGAATCTGGGTCTATAGAAGGTGGTCACCAGTGAGGAATGAAACCAGGACTATGGGAGATGGCATGCGGATTATGCCCAAATCAATGAGAGATGAACACCACTGGGGATTGAACCCGGGTCCATAGATGGTGGACACCAGTGCGGAGTGAACTCGGGGATCGTAGCCATTGTTAACTTTTAGCCCGACACTGACCAACAAATGACGTCAAAAGACAAGTCTATGGCCACAAATGAAAACAAATCGTGAGACGTATTCAACAGGTCATCCAATCAGATCACGTGTTTCCTTGAGCACTACTAACGACAACTCATTTGTCGGTATAAAAACCTTTTAAAAACGACGTCAAACTATATGTTTTGGTGGGTTTTAGCGTAGCCATCGTTAACATATAGCCTGACACTAGAACCCTCTTGGACTGGCTTTGTGTAGCGTCTAGTGAGTTGTCGTTAGTAGAGCTCAAGGAAACAAGTGATTCCATTGGTTGAACTATTGAATACAACGCACGATTTGTTTTCTTTTGTGGCAAAAGACTGGCATTTTGACGTCATTTTTTGGTAAGTGTCAGGCTATAACTTTACGATGGCTACGGTTTTAGTTCCAGGCTATAAGATAACGATGCCTACGGATGGCTACGGTTATACCTGGCTATGAAACAATTCTTAGGCGGACGAAGACTTACGAAGCTGAGTTGACGACATGAATTTGGAGATGGAGCTATAGATAGTTCGAATATGACGTCACTCAGGCCTTTGTTATTGTTTTTGCCATCCGCGTTTGTGAGTTGTTCTCACTAAACTGTATTAACCAGACTATAAAAGTTCATGGTTACACAGAGTGCGTGTGTTGGTCCGTTATACTTCCGGATGGCAATGTTGTGAACTCCTTGGCCAAGCGCATTCTATCTATACGCTACTACTATATCCGACTGACGGATGCTGTGACTATTTTATCTGAACGCAGAGCAATATAGTGAGAACTATATAATTAATTAATTATAAAGTCTGTCTAGATACATAGAGCTGAATGACATCATCTTTGATCGATTCCAAAACTGTGAGGTAAACATTGCTCAAACAAATTGGGTTATCACATGATAAAATACATACATTAACACTGATACACAAGGCACATATTAGATAATTCGAAGTTGACGTCACTCAGGTCTTTGTTATTCTTTTTGGCCTTCCGCGTTTATGAGTAATTCTCACTAAAATGTATTAATCAGACTATAAACGATCATGGTTACACACAGTTTTGTGTGTTGTTCCGTTATACTTCCGGATGGCAATGTTGTGAACTTCTTAGCCAAGCGCATACTATCTATAGACACACTTAGAATCAACAAACGGGCAGATAGATAGTGTGCGGTTGGCTAAGAAGCTCATAACATTGCCATCCGGAAGTATAATGGACCAACACACAAAACTGTGTGTTACCTTAAACGTTTATAGTCTGGTTAATATAATTTAGTGAGAAGTACTCATAAAATGGATGGCAAAAAACCAAAACAAAGAATAGAGTGACGTCAACTTCATTCTATCTCTACAATCCATATAGACAGTAGTGCGGGGCGGTCCTTGGCAAGCTTAAGGACCACGGTCCTACGGTCCTTGGGAAATGAAGACCGCAAGGACCGGTCCGGTCCTTTTCGACATTGAACATTCCCGAGAGACTGTTGGAAGTGGGATCGTTCATTCTTGAACCGTTAAAGACCGCTACACTGATGAAAACCGTGGTCTACAGGAGTAAAACACACGGAGTAGTCACACTCATTTCAAATTGTAACCTAATTAGAGAAGAGGGTGATGCCTTCTTTATTTGCTCACCGTACTTCATTGTTACTTCGATAATTTAATAAAATTTGAAATTTATCCCCATTAACGGAGATAATGGCATCGCCCAAGGCGTTGATCGAGTTGTTCGTGGCGTTGATACACACACGCAACTCCTACCCCCCCCCTCCCCCCCCCACACACACATTAGAGGGCAGCGAGCATTGAAGAGTAAGAGAGAGACGTGAAGTTATAATAAGAGGGGTGGATGAGGTAATAAGAGGGGTCGATGGTGACTTTTCGCCAGATCTAACAAACTCAGCTACCCATTCATTGCTGAGTAGACAGGGATTCAGAAAAAACTCGACTGCACCCGGGATCGATCTCTGGCCCTTTGCGTATAAAGAGAGTGCTCTATCAACTGAGCTATCGGGGTCCCCAAATATTCTATTGGACTTTTTTAAAATTCAGACGTTATAACTGGTTTTTTTGGAAGGAAGAAACTAATGAAACTCATATTATTTGATTAGTAAAAACACCAAACGAAATTTTAATATTATTGTATTATTCTAAATGACAACACTGCGATAGAAAGGAGTGGTGACAAGAGATGGACAAAAGAAAACAAAAAATCGGATTTGCTACTTGCTAGGTTCGACACACACACACACACACACACACACACACACACAAACACACACATCTTTAGTAGTCACATACATTTCAAACAATAACCCATTAGAGAAGAGGGGTCATGCCTTCACCATAGATCATTGTCATTGCGATCATTATGGTGTAGTAAATTTTGAAATTTACCCCGTATAATGGAATCGTCCAAGGCGTGCGCCTCCTGTTCCCCCCATCTCACACACGAAAGGGCGGTTTGCGGAGTGGAGGTTGGTGGTCGTCTGCCTGTATGGTCGTCTGTGTCGTTTAGTGTATGGCAAAGGGGGGTGGGTGCGATTAATTAAGTGGGATGGGTGGTGATTGGTGGAAGATAGGCAACCGAAGGCAACGAATCGCTGGGGAAGTAGTAGGCTATGGCACGAGACCGACGGTGATCAGACCGGTCTTCAGCGCGGCACTAGTTGAAAGGTGATAAGAAGTGAGGACCGCCGCCGGTCTTCACTATGGGACCGATCCCCAGTTCACAGCTAAAAGACCGTAGGACCGGTCCAATAGGACCGGTCCTCAGCGCGGCACTAATAGACAGTATGCGCTTGGCTAAGAAGCTCACAACATTGCCATCCGGAAGTGTAACGGACCAACACACAAAACTATGTGCAACCGTGGAATCTTATAGCTGGTCAATACTGTTTGGTGAGAATTATGCTCATAAATATGAATGGTAAAACAAAAAAAAAAAAAAACACAAAAAAAAAAACAAACAAACAAAAGAACAAAAAACAATAAGAAAGACGCAAGTGACGTCAACTTCGTTCTACCAATAGATAGAATGCGCTTGGCTATGGAGTTCGCAACATTGCCATCCGGAAGTATAACGGACCAACACACAAACTCTGTGTATCCATGAACTTTTATAGTCTGGTTAATACAGTTTAGTGAGAACAACTCACAAACGCGGATGGCAAAAACAATAACAAGGGCATGAGTGACGTCATCTGCATACTATCTATACGAAATGCGTCAACTGAAAGACACTCTCCACTTACTTCAACTTGATTTATTTTTCGCTTAACTATATTATGCTAAATTACCCTAACCTTTGAAAACAACAACCCCCCCCCCCCCCCCCTCATGGTTCCATTTGGAAATCGGTATTGATAGTATGCGCTTGGCTAAGAAGCTTACAACATTGCCATCCGGAAGTATAACCAAGACACAAAACTCTGTGTAACCATGAACTTTCATAGTCTGGATAATACAGTTAAGGGAGAATTAGATTCAATAGTCTGATGTCACGACGCCCAGAAACGGCGGCCATCGTGGTTCTAAACAAAGAAAATCGGTACTTTTTATTGTTCATGCTGGCTAGAACTTTTCATGTCTTGCAATCAGAATGTGTAAAAGTCAAAACATGATCAGATTTATAATGGTTTTTTCCCCCTCTGGATACGCTTTTATGCTCGTCGAAGAAATAATTCATAAGGGCGTCCGCCATTGTTCCGATAGTTTAGAGCCAGGTACTAAGTTACCATGCGTCATTACGAGGGAAGTGACGTTACGACTGTTAAAGCCTATTTATTACCCATAAACATGAATGGAAAAAAAAAACAATAAGAAAGACCCGAGTGACTTCAACTTCACTCTACCTATAACCGACATGCCTCTCTCTGTCAGCGATGTTGATAATCAGATGCAAAACGGTGAACCATCGTAGCAAAGACAAATTCGATTGACCACAGATTGATTCTTTCTGTTGAATGTGGAACCAAAAGGACCGTTGCTAGGCGTATATGACGTCACACTGTTTATCCCTATTCTCCATGGTTGTTATTGTATTGTAACATCATCCCTACCAGTGAACGTTCTTTTGTGCTTTTATTGTTTGCGATTTTGGGGTTTCCCTTTAATGGGAAATATTAGTAAAATTACACAGTGAAATGAATATGTGTATTACATTTTGTAAACAATCTGGTTATAATTATCAATCCGGATTCGGTCCTTGTTTACATCTATTGACAACGAAATATTCTGAGAATCGCTAATGTCTCTTTTGTTCCAAATCTACGGCTATTTTGACGGTGATGATGATCATGAAGAAGAAAAGGATGATGATCGATGATGATGATAACAATGGTGATGATGAAGATGATGATGATAACGGTGATGGTGATGAGGACGATGCTGATGATGATGATGATGATGATGATGATGATGATGATGATGATGATGATGATGATGATGATGATGATGATGATGATGAAGGCATTGATGATGATGATGATGATGATGATGATGATGATGATGATGATGATGATGATGATGATGATGATCTTCTTCTTCTTCTTCTTCGTCTTGTGGAAACCTCCAATATTGTCGAGGATCACTCCACAGTTTGTAGGGTTTTACATTTTAAACTTGCTAAAACTCTGCACATAATCCTAATTTAAAATTTAAAAAAAAAAAAATGATGATGAAGATAATGAAAATTACGAATAATAAATAATACTAATAATTATTTTACCAAAAATAATAATGATGATGATGATTATAGTGATAATGTTGATAATAATAACAATAATAATAATATTAATAATAATAATAATAAAAATAATAATAACAACAACAACAACAACAATAATAATATTGATATAATAATAATAATAATAATAATAATATAATAATAATAATAATAATAATAATAATAATAATAATATAATAATAATAAATATTAATAGAAATAATAATAATATCAATATTATAATATTAATAACAATAATAATAATAATAAAAATAATAATAATAATATAAAAATAATAATAATAATAATAATAAATAATAATAATAATAATAATAATAATAATAATAATAATAATAAATAATAATAATAATAATAATAATAATAATAATAATAATAATAATAATAATAATAATAATTAATAATAATAATAATAATAATAATAATAAAATAATAATAATAATAATAATAATAATAATAATAATAATAATATAATAATATAATAATCAATTGACGGTGTACATTAACATAAAATAATTCTCAGGAAATTACATGGTATTATGTGGCATTGAAAAAAGAAATGGGTTTCATGTTTCATTGAACATTAACAATTATTTCACCTTAATTCAGGCACCCTGGCATTACACAACTCACATTAAAACATAATAACTAATTATCATAAGAAATAAGAATTAAATAAATAAATTATATATTGCTGTGGATGAATTTGATGATGATGATAATGATGATGATGATGATGATGATGATGATGATGATGATGATGATGATGATGATGATGATGATGATGATGAAGTTATTGATGATGATGAAGGCATTGATGATGATGATGATGATGATGATGATGATGATAATGATGATGATGACGAAGACGACCAAGTTGATGATGATGATAATGATGATGATGATGATGATGAGGATGATGATGATGAGGATGAGGATGATGATGATTACGAAAAGCTTGTAACGGTTGTATTCAAATCGACCATGACTC